>NC_053129.1:5443356-6043356 GCF_010015445.1 Perca fluviatilis | reverse complement strand
CAAAACGACTCAGCAAAGGGCTGGCCAAAGCTACATTCACAGACAGCGGCTCGTTGGGATTGTACTGGCCTTTAGGGTTGGTAGCTGCCAGGATGGTTGTTCGAGTGTTCAGCTTACACACCATACTGGAGAGAGGAGAGAGAATTGTAACTAGGATACAGAAAAGGGTGTACTCAAAAAAAGTACATTGTTTTATGTAAAATGCAGAGTGTTTATCTGCATCAGCACAGGTTTTCTCCAACACATTCTCCCTTTTTGTTGTTCACTCTAAATCCTACTGTTCAGATAACGTTGAGGACATGCAGGTAACAACAGCTACAAGAGTCTTTGACTTTATTTCTGACATTGTTTACTGCAAATCTAAGAAGCGTCTTCAATAAAATAAGTGGCATTTTATTGGGTCACCTTATTAGTGATCACCATATTTTTGCCCTCTTTGATCTGGTGAGGGGCAGTGATGACACTGCTATTTTCAAAGACCTTATATGCCGATAGTTACGTATTGTAACTCCAGATTCTATGAGTTTAGGCGCAGCCCTCTAAGGCTACGCTATTGGGTTTATGCCTTCGCGAATGCGCAGTCGTGAAGATTTTCTTTCCTGCCCTTGCGTACAGCATGGGCTTCAACTACGTCCGCAGATACTGTATATATACAGAGCGGACCCGTTGTTCATCTCCCAACATCAGCTGTTTCTTCAGCTAATGTAACAGGAGCAGGTGGCCCGAATCTTCGAGGGCTGCGCCTATACTCATAGAATCTGGAGTAACAATACGTAACTATCGTTCTATTTCGTATAGGCTTCGCCCTCTAGGGCGAAGCTGATGTAGTCAATGCCACCTGCGACAGAGTCCACAAGCAGAACATAGACCTTCTTCTTCTTCTTCACTGGCAGGAGATTGCATCAGATAAGCGTTTTTTTCTGGTAAAAGAGCCTGCCATGGTAATGACTTGACCTAGCTGGCTGCAAAGCCCAAGCCATTAGTGTAGGCGTGCATGATAGTGAGAGTTATACATGATTGACAATTATGGGACGTCCATGTTCCTCTCAGACGAGAAAAAACAGGAGAATTACCTTTGAGCAAGTTTGGAGGAAAGTTGGATGTATGTAACCATTTTAAACAAGTCGTGGGAAGTGACAACATACGTGTAGAGTACATTAAGTGCGGCACGCTGTTCGCCTATGACAGCAAATAAAACGGGGACTTGGATGATTAACAGACACATGAAGCAGGCTCGCTGTGGCAGAAAAGATGATAGTCAGCCTTCAACATCCTCTTTTGTTACTTCTCCGAGCATGAGGGTGAGGCAAGCCCTCTCAGAGAAATTAGTTTATTTTTTTTTACGTTTCTTCATTCAGATCAAGGCTCATAATTCCAGTTAATGTGTCGGGCCGGGCCGGTCTCGGACACAACGTGCATGGGCTCGGGTTGGGTCGGGCTCCATTTTTTTGGGCCCGATCTAAGCTCTAGTTTGGCTGCAAGGTGGCTGCGCTCCCGTCCCCTCTAATGGAGAGGCAGGACGGCGAAACTGACAGCGCACATAAGTCGCTCACTCTCTTGGTTGACGTCAAGGCAAGGAGAAGCGCCGTTTTTAGCGACAGCAACCTGAGAGAGGCTTGTGCCAGAGGCTCAAAAGGAGGCTTACCCAGAGCTCGAAGCACCAGGGCTATGTCCCATTGGGGTGTGAGAGAGCGCACGGCGGCTTTCTGTCGTCTGACCCCCTTCAAGAAACACTTTACCAGGGGTTGCGCAAAAACCGTCCTCTCTCCATAGCCTTCGTGGCAGGATGAGATGGCTGCTGCATAGGCTTTGACTGTAGACAGAGCCAAATCATTATCCACTAATGTTTGGAGATAAGTCAACACAGGAAAGCAGACCAACGCCCCGCGTAACACGCTGTAGTGGAAGGGGCTCTTGCCTAATCAAGCCTAATCTCTGCAAGCGTTCCCACTCAGCAGCCAGCCCCACAGCCGCTGGGTTATCACCAGGGGGTAAAATATCATGCCATCCAGCTGTGACAGAGCGTCCTCGCGCCACGGCAGTTGCCAGGGAGGGCCCACCAGCAGCTGAACCAGAGTAGTCAACCAGGATGCGCTTGTGCGCTCCGGTGCCACTAAGATGACGAACAGATTCTCCTCCTGGATGCGTTCCAGGAGGCGAGGAATCAGAGGGACCGGGGGAAAAGCGTATAGCGTGTTATCAGCTTTGACATCCATGTGTCAGACTTATCCATGCCACGCTGTGCTCTGAAAGCGTGCACATGTTTGTGTGTTGTTTACAGACATGGCCAGCAAGCAGAGCCCATTCCGCCGTTGAGCGAGACGTGTGATCGTGTCGCCCAGCCCATGGTAGGGCTCTGTTGAAAGGGCGGTGTCCGGACACCGCCGTGTGGGGCTGGAGCGGCCACCGGGTCACTGTCGAAGAATGTCTGAGTGGCACCGCTCATAGCGCGTGAGCGTTACGCTCCCGCTGTCTGCATAGTGACAGAGCGGTGGAGCTCCGCGTGCTGCGGTGGGCTGGTGTTGGGAACGACTGTCATGTTATCAGTGCACTGTTCAGTGGGAACAAGGGCTGCTTGGTTGAGAGGAAACTGCTCTTTAGATGGGTGGAAGTGGCCCTTAAAAAGGGCTGTTGTGTCTCCAGCACTCAACCGTAGAGGAACAGACATTCCCCGCGCCCCGACATTGCCACCGCCACGGTTTCTTGGGTGGCGGGTTAGAGCTCGAAGACTGGGAAGACGCCGCCGCAGCAGAGGCCACGGGGCGCTTCCTTTTATGGCGGTTGTCATGGCGACGGCACTGCTCACTGCGGCCTTCCAATAGCCAAGCCTTCGCAGCCGCTCCACGTCTTCGGCCGCTTGGTGAAGGTGGGACGTGGCTGTCTGAAGGTAGAGCCCAAATAGTCCATCGGGAGCTATGGGGCCTGTCTGACGTCAGTGGGTAGCTGCGACATGTCGAGCCAGAAGTTTCGCTGGGCCACAGTCTGCCACGCCATGACTCTGGACAACGGAATCCCGCTTCTGTGTTGCCTTGAACCCGAGTGAACGGGGTGTAGCGAGAGACGGGAGCCTTCAGTTTCCTGGGCTGGGAGAGAGTCTCCTCAACGAAGGCCAAAGCTCCGTGAAGCACGGGCAGAGTGGAGTCCGGGAGGAGGGCGGCTCCCGAGCGTAAACATCCAGAGGCCACGAGCGGGGGCTGGAAGCTCAGGCGGGAGCGCTATGCCTCTCTGGTCTGCCGCCTTTTTGATGATCTCCGGTAGATCCAAGAAGAGAGCCTTAGCGGTGGAGGGTGGGGCCGCCTGAGGCCGCCGAAACAGTGCCCCTGGCCGTTTCGGAGATGGGGAGATCCGCAATGGGAGGGCATTGATCCCCGTTTTGAGGTCCAGTACTCCCAGGGGGGAGGAGGGACAGCCAGTGACGGAGGCGTTATCCGAGGGAATCGAGCAATCGGACTCGTGCTCGTCGAAAAAGCCGTCCTCCAGCGGATCCAGGGTGTTGTCTCGCAGCGGGGATGGAGGTCCGGCAGCAGGATGTAGCCAGCAGTTGGGGCAGAGGCGAACACCGCTGGAGGTCGAGCTTGTCTTCATACTGCTAGCTTGAAGAAAAAGTGGGCGATGAACAACGGGTCGGCTCTGTATATATACAGTATCTGCGGACGTAGTTGAAGCCTGTGCTGTACGCAAGGGCGGGAAAGAAAATCTTCACGACTGTGAATGCGCGAAGGGATAGCCTTAGAGGGCGAAGCCTATACGAAATAGAACTTATTACCGCTAATCCCCATTCAAATTAGATGATGTTGTATTTCTTTGGCTACACTGGAATTCTATGAGCATGTGAACATGTATGGATGGCTGTCCTACCCAGCTTTGGCCACACTAATAGACTGTTGTTCCATAGCTTCGTGGATGCTGATGCGGTCATGTTCCTTGATGCTGTTGAATTCATCAATGCAGCACAAACCACCATCTGACAGGACCAGGGCTCCTGCCTCCAGATGCCAATCACCACCATCTTTAACCGCTGCTACGGTCAGTCCTTTGACAAAATTACATAATGTGTTAACAAATTCAGTTAATGCAGTAATATATAAACTGATTAGATATGTTGTATGCAAGTATGTAAAATTAATTATGAGAAAAATCAAGATATTGACAAATTTCTAATAAATGGCTAATATGAGGCACTGAAAACAAACTCCTTTAACCTGAGAGCTGACAGTGAACCTACCTGCACTTGTTGATCCAATTCCAGCTGTGAGTACAGAGCGAGGCATAATCTTAGCTGCATACTTCAGAAACTGAGACTTTCCTGTGCCAGGGTCCCCAACCAGCAACATATGACACTCACCTAGAGAGGACAAGATTAAAGGGTAACTTGAGATGCACCGACAGACCGGCCGGTAGGGTTGGGCATCGAGAACAGATTCCTACTCTGAATCGTTTGGAGGTTTTGGTTTAAAAAATCTGATCATGGGTTCCAAATTTAATATGCGCAAGTTTTGGTTTCTGTAGCGGCCACGCACTTGTTGTGTTGCAGCCTTGGAGCACAGTAAGCAGTGCTCTAGTGTGGCTTTATTTTACATTGAAAAAGCCCTGGAAAACTACAAACCATTATTGAATCAAAATAAAACTTTCCTCTTATTTGTGAAATAAGCATGTCACCCGTTTCAACTCCACCCCTCAAAGAATCGGGAATAGAGAATCGATAAGAACCGGAATCGAAAGCAAGAATCGGAATTGGACTCTGAATCGTTAAAATCCAAACGATGCCCAACCCTACAGGCCGTTTTCACGTGCTCGGCCATGACCGGCAGGTCAGTCTGACATATGCCGATTATGCCGGTCAATGCTACAATTAGCTGACAACATAAGTTGTACGAGTTACAGTTCTCAAGGACGCGCACACACACGGACGCGACAGCACAGTCTCTTTTTCCTTTCTCTCAAACTTTTCCGCCGTGTGTCGTGTTTACCCGCTCGCGGTGTGAAGCTCGTGTCCGCGCTATTCTCGCACACTATACCTTGTGAATTAACCTGCAACATGTCAGCTGTTTGGAAATTCTTCAGCATGTGTGCAGAAGATAACGAGTTTGCAATATGAAACACCGCGTGGAGGAACACCAAAAACTCAAATCCTTTTTTTAGTTGGATATTGAATGTGAAAAGAAGGAAATGGTTCTAACATTGCACTTTAGATGTGTGTGAATTTCCCACACCAGGAGTAATTCATATAGTTCTATTTTATAGTGATCCATTATCTGTTCAAAAAATTTTCTATGTTCTGTGCAAAATGTTCTATTAAAGAAAAGATAGAAAATAAATATTTGTGTGTGCTGTAAAGTGGTTACAAAAAATTTATATTGTATATGTATGTATATGTAATGTATATATAAATGGATTTGTTTTGCGGGGGTATTTTGGCGACGGTAATGTTATTAGTTTTGTACATAAGTTATCAGGAGACTTAATTAACCCGATCCAGGGTGAGTCTGATGAAAACTGATGAGTCTGCCCTATGGAGTTAGAATCATGCCAAAACCTCCGTTTTCAAAATTTGTGTTGTTTACAGACATGGCCAGCAAGCAGAGCCCATTCCGCCGCTGAGCGAGACGTGTGATCGTGTCGCCCAGCCCATGGTAGGGCTCTGTTGAAAGGGTAACTGAAAGAAATCCAGCATGTTGATCTTGCTTCGTAGTAGCCTACAGGCTGCCGGTCTCACTGAATTCTGTGAAATGAACACGGCCCCTTAACTCAAAAACTGTGGCAGTTTCACAGATTCGCCGAAAGTTCTGTGACGGGCCCACGCGATGCATGTAGGTCAATGACATCATCATCCGTGGTCTAGGCACAGATTCCCTGATCACAGCACGTTTCTTTCTGTACAGAGAAGCTGTATACAGCTTTGCTATTATTGGAATTTTTAGCCCAACAACCGCTGTTTTAATCAACATTTATTCACCAGATCTTATCATGGTTTAATTGTATTTCTTTTAATGTTATTATTTCGGTCTATTTCGGCCAGGGAAGCTGGATTGCTTTGTTGTTTTGATATTTTTTAAACTATAATACTACATCTAGCAATATATATGTATTATCATAATGTGCATTTCTTTATTTTAATAATATTATTTTGGTCTTATTACTGGTGAAATATTACAGTATGCTGTAAGACAGAACAGATATGATCAGAGTTGGGCGCATGCAAAGCCGATTTCCCACAATGCAATGCCGGCATTCATTTCAGAGAATCAGACAACGATCAGCGGGTCTTTAACGCCAGTATCGCTTCAATATACATCTATATAATCAGTGGTTTTGTCACCAGCAACAACACGTTGCTCAGCTTTGTTCCAGTAAGTTATGCACCGTAATAACGTTTAAAAAGAATATGTATATATGTATGGTCCTGGTAGGCTTAAATTGACTTAACAGCGCCAACTGCTGTTGTGGAGTGCAAATTACAGGACATTTGTTAGAAAATGTACCTGCATTTGTGTGTGGATCTGAGGGCATTTGTGTGTGGATCAGCAAGGCGGAAAGTTAGTGCCAAAAGTCACATGACAGTTTTTCATATTTGTAGAATTTGTTTTGTACTTGAAAGATTTTAGTTTGTACTTGCAAGATATTTTTTGTCATTGAAGAAATACGTTTCTTTGTATGTGTAAAACACTATTTGTTTGATAGGTAGGTTTCTTATTTGCAGAACAAAATGCATTAGTTTGTGAATGATGTTTTGTATTTGCAAACCACACTGAGTTTGTTTGTGAATCGTTGGGCGTGAGTAAAACACGTTTTGTGTGTGTGTGTGTGTGTGAGGTTTTGGCATGATTCTAACTCCATACTGCCCGGTTCAACTCAGATTTTCTCACATTGCACAGCGCTGTGAAGGAATAATCTCCGAGATTACGTAATGTTCTTCTAGCTCATAGCAATTTAATACAATAGCAGGAAAAGATGAAAAGTATTTCCAATGACACAAACCAACATACAGCAAACATTTGTCAGCTTCCATATTGTCACCGCCATAGGTTGTCATTTGTTTCTGATTGGTTGTAGGGGTGTCCCGATTTCAAATTCTAAATTTGATCAAAATTAGCTTTTCAATTTCAAACATCAAAATCAAGCACTGCGGGGACCGAGTGGAGCGGTGGCGGAAAGCTAGCAGAGCTCACGGGCATTTCAGGTAGGCCTGCAGTCTTTTCTTGTTAAAGTAACACAGGCATTCAGGTATATTGTGGCTTGTTTGTAGCTGGTCTGTGGTAATTAAATCCCATGGACCTAAAACAAATGATTTGACCAGTACTACCTGTGTCGTGACAATATATTGCCTAATAAAATGCAATAAAATTTCCAAGCCATAATTCTATGGCTTGGAAAATCGTAGAAATGCTTAATTTAAACAAATAAGAAACGAGAAAAATACCCCTGATCTTGGTCCCAGAAGAATCTATTCTTTGCACCCCGCCAGCCAACACCATGGCCACCGCCAGTTTAATCACATACATGCCAAATACCTGTGGGCACAGGCTCAACAAGATCTGGTTCCTACCTACAGAGAGAGGGGAGAGAATAACAAAAAAAAGCCTAATATTTTTTTTGTGTGTTATGAGTAGAGATGCACCGATTACAAATTTCTAGGCAGATTCCGATTTTTCATTGAGTTTGAACTGCCGATACCGATTTTAGCCGATTCCGATTTCATATTTTCTAACCACTTTACAGCACGCACAAATACTTATTTTCTTTAATAGAAAATTTTCCATAGAACATTTTTTGAATAGATAATCAATTGCTATAAAATAGAACTATATAAATTACTCCTGGTGTGGGAAATTCACACACATCTAAAGTGCAATGTTATAGAAGAACCATTTCCTTCTTTTCACATCAAATATACTTAAAAAAAAAAAAAAAAAAATGTCAACAGTAACGTTACCTGAAAACAAACATCACTGCTCATTTTACACACAGTTTAGCAACAAACTAAACACTGGGGGAAGATTACTACATTTGTAATGTTGGTTTTGACCTGGACCTCCACTAACCTGGAAAGCGTTTCAAACAATAACGTTAATACAGCGTCTCTTTTAAAAAAAAAAAAAAAAAAAAAAAGAGTCCTGCAGCCGGGCGTCAGAGGCAGAGGGACCGTCACCGCAGCGTTCGCTAACATTAGCTTCTTGTCTCATCTAGGGTCTGATAAACAAAGTCAGTGTGCCCAACGCTATTTTCCGATAAAATGTAGCGGTCATATTTCACGGGACCCGCGGTTTTCATGTTCCAGTTACTCAGCCTCAGAGGGGAGAGAGAGAGCGGCTGACCGTTCACCTTGCCGTGATTAATTACGACTTTCTAACATTTCATAAACAGCTGATTGAGCGGCGGTGCGCTGATGTTGCACAATGTTAATCATGTGGCGCCCGAGTGCATTTGACGAGCATAAAATCGGCATGTCAGACCGACCTGCCGATTCGGCCAATTCCGGTCACCGGTCGGTCAATCGGTACATCTCTAGTTATGAGGCAGATTCGTACATACCAGCTATTGGATCATGTTTGTAGCTCATCCAGAAGTCGTTGAACTCTTTCTGAACATCGTTCATAAGAAAAGAGGCAGCAGCCTGCTGGTTGTTCACTTCTATGTTGTTAGCTTTGAGGACCAGCTCCGTATCACAGCGAGTGCCATCATAAAAGGGCTTCCAGCGCTGACACATCACCCCATAAACAGTCACATCATCTCCTAAAAGAACCGCATACACACCAAAATTACTGAAAGCTACAGCATGAGCATGGCTTTTTACAGCATGAGGTGAAAATGAATACTGTGGTTTATTATTTCACTTTAACCTTCATGCTGAAACAATGCTTTGTCCCCCAGCATCAGCATACAGGACTTGTAAAGGTATTTTGTCACAGAAATGTGAACAGCTTTTTATTTAGTAGTCGTAATTAACTAAACACAATGCTGTTTTGGAAAAGTTGATGAGACGAGCAATAAGCCTGCACAAATTAAACCAGGATGCATACTTCACTGTCAAACTGGGAAAACAACAAATATAATGGGATTACGTAGGCTAGTCTAAACCGTTGTGTGCATGTGATAAATCTTTTCAGATTTTATATTTGTTATAGGCTAGGTCTATTTATTAGCTACAGGGCCGTACAGTGTAATGTAATACAAGGTTAACCAGAGCTTTTCACATTTTGACTTTTACAGGCCTGAGTAGCTGGAGTGATTAGCTGGAGCCTAAAATTTAAAAGAAAAGCTAAAAGTGGGGATATTGCCAGTTTTTTGCAAAGAAAATCCAATAGTGCAAAGGAGGAAGAGAAGGAGGGAAATAAAAGAAGGAGAAGGCAGTAAACTGGAGAGACCAGGAGGGTCAGAGCAGGAGAAGGCCACAGAAGGAGATGGAGAGAAGAGGAAAAGTGAAGGAGAAGAGGAAAAGGAAGAATTGACTGAGGGATGAAGAGGATGCTGCCGATTCAGATAGAGGGACAAAGGCAGGGAGTGATCAGGAGGAGGCAGATGAAGATGGGGTAGGGTAGGCCTGCAATTCTCCCTGGACCACATGGTATGTTTTTATTCTTCTTCCATATAAACTGCAGTACAGTAGCATAACGATAGTTACGTTAATGTAACTCCAGATTCTATGAGTATAGGCGTAGCCCTCTAAGCCACGCTATGGGTTTATCCCTTCGCGCATGCGCAGTCGTGAAGATTTTCTTTCCCGCCCTTGCGTGCCGCACGGGCTTCAACTACGTCCGCAAATACTGTATAAAAACAGGGCGGACCCGTTGCTCTGCTCCCAACATCAGCTTTTTCTTCAGCTAATGCAATAGGAGCAGGTGGCCCGAATCTTAGAGGGCTACGCCTATACTCATAGAATCTGGAGTTACAATAACGTAACTATCGTTCTATTTCGTGGGTTAGGGCGAAGCTGATGTAGTCAATGCCACCTGCGACAGATCCCACAAGTGGAACATAGACTAACTATTTTCCCTTACTGTCACTTATCTCTCATGTGCCGCCATGGCAACGACCAAGCCGAGAATGCAGGCGTGCATGATTGATGAGGGAAATACATGATTGATAATTATGGGACGTCCGAGTTCCTCCCAGACACCCAGAGTGGGGAGGGGAGGGGGCATAAGAAAACATAAGGCGGCACATGTCGTGATTGTATAATAGTGACAAAAACATATACATATGTACATAATATAAACAATTATACATACGACGGGGCCTCAATCGTCGTTGTGAGAAGAGAGGACCGAGTGAGTCAGGGAGGGCTCAGGCACATCCCGCAAATAGAAGCGGATGAAAGGGCATGGAGATGCCCAAGAGGCCGCAGCACAGATTTCAGCCACTGACCTGCCTCTGAACAGGGCTGTCGATGCAGACAGAGCCCGTGTAGAGTGTGCCCGATTGCCCTGGGGCGCCCCCCCGCGTGTTATAGGCCTGGGTGATAGCCTCACACAGCCAGTGGGACAGGCATTGTTTCGACAGGGCCCCCTTTGGGAGTGTTCCCTGTAGTGAACAAACAGCTGCTGTGTCCGCCTTATGGCGCCCGTCGTAAAACATACTGTAATAACGCACGCACGCACCGGGTACAATCTGTGGGAAGCGCCTCCTGCGTTCGTTGTTATGAGGCGGGGAAAAACCCTGGAGGGGAAAAAACACCCTCGACCGAAAAGGAATTTGTTAAAATCTTTGGTGTGAAGGAAGGGTTGGGCTGTAGGGTGGCTGCGCCCCCTCCCCTCTGATTGAGAGACAGGATGGCGATACCGATAGCGCCCATATAAGTCGCTCACTCGGCTACTGATGTCAGTGCAAGGAGGAGCGCCCCTTTTTTTGAGACAGCAACCTGAGAGGGGCTTGTGCCAGGGCTCGAAGGGGCTTCCCCAAAGCTCGGAGTACCAGGGCCAGATCCCATTGGGGCGGAGAGACCCCGGCCGGACCCCTTTCAAAAATCGTTTAACTAGGGGTGCGCGAAAAACCGTTCTCTCTCCATAGCCTTCGTGGCAAGATGAAATGGCCGCCGCCTAGGCTTTGACGCGCGGATGGGGCCAAGTCGTATCTACCCAGTGTTTGGAGATAAGTCAGTACGACGGGCAGGGGCACGATATGGGGTCTGACTTCCTCTCTGTGCACCAGCGCTGGAAAGCGGGACCAGCGCACCGCATAACACGCTGTTGTAGAGGGGCTCTCGGCGCCTGAATGGTGCGCACCACGGCAGGTGGCAAGCCTAACCTCTGCAAGCGTTCCCGCTCAGCAGCCAGCCCCACAGTCGCTGGGTTATCACCGGGGGGTGGGCTATCGTGCCGTCCAGCTGTGACAGAGCATCCTCTTGCCACGGCAATTGCCAGGGGGGAGCCGCCAGCAGCTGGACCAGCGTCGGGAACCAGGATGCGTTCGTGCGCTCCGGTGCCACCAGGATGACCGACAGGCCTTCCTCCTGGGTACGTTCCAGGAGGCGAGGGATCAGAGGGACCGGGGGGAAAGGCGAAAGGAGGGTTCTGGGCCAAGGATGGTGGGAGAAAGCGTCCCGCCCAGGGGTGGGTTGTCCGGCGTGAGCTCAAGGAAAACCACAGAGCGCGCACTCTGCGTTTTTTTTCGTGAGGCGAACAGGTCCACCTCCGCTTCCCGAACCTTCTCCACAGCTTCCGAACGATAGTGGGATTCAATTTCCACTTCGCTTGGTGAGAGGGTCCCCCCTCGACATTAGGTCTGCCGCCCGGTTTAGTATCCGCGGGATGTGGACGGCCCTGAGGGACAGCAGATGACTGTGAGACCACAGCAGGAGGCTCCTGGCTATTTCCAATAGCCGGAGCGTGCACCGCCCTGGCGATTTATGAACGCCGCTGCTGTGACATTGTCTGTCTGCACCACCACATGTCTCCCTGCTACCTTCGGGGCGAAGTGCTTCAAGACCTTCAGCCCGTGGACAGCTCTAAGGCAGTTTATGTGTGGGAGGGGAGGAGGCCATTACCCTCCCACCACCTGTGATTCGCACATTCCTCCCCAGCCAGTGAGGGACGCATCTGTGTACACTGTCACGTATGACGTCACTTCCGCCGCGGGGAACCCCAGCTGACAGGGTCTGGGGGTTTCCCCAGTATGACAGGTCTGACTGCAGAGAGGGAGGGATAGTCAGCATTCGCCACTTGTGTGGAGTGGGGTCGACGCTGCTGACGGGGAACCACCTCTGGATTTTCCTCATGTGGAGAAGCCCCAGGGGTACTACCATGTAGCCCGCGGCCATCATGTCCAGAAGGCGCATGATAGACAGCGCTGACACCTTTGCGCGGGGCGTGGTGCGCGACAGGAGAGAAAGCAGCGTTTCTTGCCTCGGCGTTGACAGCCTGGCCCTCATAACAATCGAGAAGCGCAGGAATTTCCTGTGTCTGGGGATGACTTGGATGTGAAAGTAAGCGTCTTTCAGACCCACGGACGTAAACCACTCTTGGTGGCGCACGCATTCCAACACATGTTTGGTAGTCAACATGTGGAATGGACGTACCATGACGCACCGGTTGAACTGGGACAAGTCGAGGATGGGGCGAAACCCGCCTGACTTTTTTGGAGTGAGAAAGTATCAGGAGTAAAAACCCTCGTTCTCCTCCCCCGGAGGAACTCGGGAAATTGCTCCTTTTGAGAGCAGTTCCCGTAATTCTGACGTCATGGCGTCTGATTCCGCCTGGGACGACACAGTTGTCTCCAACACGCCCGAAAAGCGAGGCGGGGGGGAGGCGAACTGGAGTGTGTAGCCCCGTGATATCAGTTTTGACATCCACGAGTCCATGTGTGTCAGTCTGATCCATGCCGCTGGGCTCTGAGAGCGGGCGCCGATGTCTGTGTGTTGTTTACAGACATAGCTAGCAGGAAGCGCAGAGCCCGTCCCGCCGCTCGGGCGTAGACGGTAGAACGCGGTCGCCCAGCCCATGGTAGGGCCCTGTCGAAAGGGTGGCGGGTCATCGTCGTCCTCATCCCGCTGGCATAGCCAGGGGGAAGAGGAGAACTGAGCGGCGCTAAGTGTAGCGGCATGGCGTTTGCTCCCGCTGTCTGCATAGTGAGAGCGGTGCAGCCCCGCGAGCAGCGGTGACCTGGTGTGTGTTTGTGCTTGTGTGGGGAACATCTGTCATATTATCAGCGTAATGTTCAGTGGGAACAAGGGCTGCTAGGTTGAGGGGAAACTGCTCTTTAGAAAGACTTGAGTGGCCCTTAAAAGGGCCGTTTGTGTTTTCCGGTTTTCAACCGTGGAGGGACAGACGTTCCGCGCCTCGTCATTGCCACCGTCGCCGCTGCTTGGTGGGTGGCTTCGGGCGGGTTAGACCAGGTGGGAGCCGCTTTCATGGTCCTTCGACCGCGTGAAGCCTGCCGGTCGGGCGCTGTCGCTCGCGGTGGGGCGTAGCGGAGGGGCGGAGGTCGGCCTGGGAGGGCGCAGCCGCAGCAGAGTGGGGGTCTGTGGGCTCTTATGGCGTGTTGGTGGAGCGGTGGCGCTGTTGTTGAGCGCGCCCCCTTCCAGGAGCCCAGCTGCCGTAGCCGCTCCGCTTCTTCCGGCTGCCTGGTGGAGGTGGGAAGTGGCGGTCTGTAAACGAGGTCCAAATAGTCCATCGGGAGCTATGGGACCGCATACAGCGCTTCGCGCCCGACCTCCGTGGGTAGCTGGGACATGTGGAGCCAGATATTTCGGCGGCCACAGTCTACCACGCCTGGATCCTCGGCAACGCCACCGTGGTCGCCGTGGTGAGGGTGAGGATGGCGGTCGCAGCCTTTGCCGATCTCCGTAGCTAGCTCCGGAGGAAGCGCCTCGGGTTGGTGGCCATGGCGGAGACGGGCGGAGGCAAGGCTATGTTGTTTTGCGCCGCTAAGCCCTGGGCTGCACACTGGTGAGACCGGTCAGTGACTTGGCGCAAACCTGGTCCTGGGGGACGGGGGGTCGGCTTCCGGTGGCCGAAGAGGGTAGCCTCCGGAAGCAGGATCGACGCCAGGCTCTGCTCCAGAGGGGGACCGAAGGAAAACCTGCCTCTGTGTCGCCATGAACCCGGGTGAACGGGGCATAGCGCCGAGACTGGCGCCCTCAGTTTCCCTGGCTGAGAGAGAGCTCCTCCACGAACGGCCGGAGCTCCGTGGAAGCGCGGCCAGAGTGGGGCCCGTTTGACGGGCGGCTCCTGAGAATAGATGTCACCGCTCAGGAGGCCGCAGAGGGGCTGGAGGCTCCGCGGAAGCGCTATGCCCCTCTGGTCCGCGCCGCCCTTTTATGATCTCCGGCAGGTCCATAAAAAGAGCCTTGGTGGTGGAGGGTGGAGCCACCTGCGGCAGAGGGGAAGACCGCTGAGGCGGTGCCCTGGCCGTTCTGGGGACTGGGAGAGCCGGAGCGGAAAGGCGTCGTCCCAGTCTCCAGATCCAGTCCTCCCAGTGGGGAGGAAGGAAACCCGGTGAGAGAGTCGCGTTCGGGGAGACGAGTCATCGGAACTCGTGCCCGCCGCCCGCCCTCTTCCAGTGGTTCCAGGGCGGTCGACGGTGTTAGCGGTCGGTCCCAGCTGCGCCGTTCCCCTCTCCGTCGATCTCAAAGGGCCAGAAGAGCCGCCCCCCGTTGAAGCTCTTTAGAAGGCAGGCGGGCGCAGAACGGGCAGGAGGCGTCGGAGGTGAGAGCCTTGCCGGCGTGGGGGGCCCGAGGCAGGTCTCGCGACGGGGTGGAGGTCCGGCGAAGATGTAGCCTGTCCGGCAGGTGGGGCAGAGGCGGACGCCGCTGGAGCTGGTAGTCTTCATTACCTTCTTCATAACTGCTCTTGCTTGAAGAAAAAGTGGGAGCAGAGCAACGGGTCCGCCCTGTTTTTATACAGTATTTGCGTACGTAGTTGAAGCCCGTGCAGCACGCAAGGGCGGGAAAGAAAATCTTCACGACTGCGCATGCGCGAAGGGATAAACCCATAGCGTGGCTTAGAGGGCGAAGCCTATACGAAATAGAACATGTCATATCACTCAGTAAAATGACATGTTTTCAGTTTTTGGCTATTTCTATTCTGTCTGTATATGTTGTAAGGTTAGATATGATATGTATACATACAGTATATAAATAGATTATTTTGTGATGTTTTACAGTTTCTTTTGTTTGATCAGAATTACTGATAAATAAGACATTCTATTCTTTTTGTCTTACTTTATCAGTAATTATGATTAAACAAAAAGGTCAAACAAAATGATAGAATTAGGTTATGCAGTTTTACAGTTTTTCCTTTATTTTCCATTTACATATGGTGGTTTCCGTGTACCGTCTTCCAATGCCACCCTGCCAAGACCTTTTGCCACCCCATGTAAAATTGTCTAGATCCACCACTGCAAATAAGACATGCTTATAATTGTATGTTACTACAGCTTTCAAAATGGTTGCAACTGATGCACGGAGCAACCATGCTGGAGTTTTAGCTTGCGGTACTCTGTGGTTGTCTTGAGTTCCAAGTTCGGAAATTCAAGGTCGGGGGGGAGGGGGGTTCCGACTTTGACCTCAGAAAATCCAACTTCCGAGTAGAAATGGAACACACTATAATTCTGCACTTATATCGCAAGACACGTTTTCACCTCGACAAGAAATATCATGTTTTAATATCGCGAGACCTCGTAACACCTCTAATTAGAATGTTCTGTTTCTGATCACTGTAAGGTAGTTGGTGATGTTAAAAAGCAAGTGCATCTTATCAAACCTTGGTATTTACAGTTCTTACCAGATTTACAACAGTCAACAAGGTCATCCTCCAGAACCACCACCATTGAACGAGGAATACTGCCGACTGACAGCCTCTGCACCTGTGGTGTGGTGGGGGGGTTTACACTGACCAATAGCACAATTTGCTGGAAAAAAAAAAAACTAACAAAAACACCCATAACTGTCCTACTTGCTCTTGTATCTTGATCTCCTGGAAGTCCCTGCAGGTAGCAGGCTCAGATCCTCCAGACAAACAGCTGAATTTGTACGAATTGCAGCCATCAGGATTAGGACAGGCCACCGGTGGGACAAAGGTATAGAACTGGTCAAAATCAGCCTGCACGGTGAAAATGTGACGACACTTTGTGCACATGTAATCACGCTCGTATTCCAGAACCTATGAAAGGTGGAGAAGGATTCTAAGTAGGACTCAAAAGAATATATATATATATATATATATATATATATATATATATATATATATATATATATATATATATATATATATATATATATATATATATATATATATATATATATATATATATATATACCCAATTTGTGTAACCTTTTGATCTTATATTAAATAGTACACTGTTGATCTTAGGATGTTGCATGTGATTGGTTTATAACAAAAAACTGCCCCTTTCTCACATGGAAGCTGGACTGTAAAAAGTTAACTGATGGGGTGGAAAATCATGTAACTGGCAATCAGACTTGTCAGTCGGTATTGAGGTGGTGTGAGAATTCCGTACAGTTAACAAAAAAAAAAAAAAATCACTGCCTCTACAACAAGATAGTTTTAAAATACGAAACACAAGCACTGAACTGCCCAGGAGTTTGTGTAACAGCTGAATGTTTGCCAAACAAAAAAAGCACAGTCGATCTGTCCCACTTGTTGCCAAATTCCTGGCATTGCACCTTGCAAGAGTTTTATCTAGTCTTATTCACTTAGACCAAACTGGGTTTGTTCATGACCGTACCTCTATTGATAATTTACGCAGGTACTTTGATATTCTATATCATACTAATGAACTTAATTCTCAGATTGTAATACTCTGTCGATGCGGAGAAAGCATTTGACAGGGTTATATGGGAATACCTTAAGTCTAGGGCTGTCCTCAACTAAAGAAATCTTAGTCGACTAAGACCAAAACGACCAATTAGTCGACTAATCGTCTAAGAGGTGGCAGCCCTACTTAAGTCTGTTCTCAAACAGGGCTTCAGACTAATTTTCTTTTACTAAGAGCACTGTAGCCTCTAACTAAAGAATTGTAGGGGCACAGGCAGAACATTTAGGAGTGCACACATTAAATTGACCTGCAATTTTTCACATTTCCCCCATTTTAACTGTTTTTACAGATAAATGCTTTGGTCATAAATACAGAAACTACAATGTGCTGTTTAATTTTAGTTCATGGTCACATTTGAATTAATAGTGCTTAATAAATGCACATTCAGAAATGTAAACAAAGTATTATTGTCAATTATAACAATATTATTGCCTCAGCCTCATAAGGGGTCTCCCTCGCTCCTCTGTCTTTTTTGTTAACACTGAAATAGCAATCATATCTAAAGGTGATTTACTTCCATGGAAAGGGGAGTATCTAACTATCTTAACACCCTGTGTGGGAAATATTGAATGATGAGGAAGCCAGCGAGAGATGAGCTCATGACACTCACACAAGCACCATTTGTTTTTACGAGGTAAATAGTTAAATATTTAGCAGCCTATATTATAAGCTTTTTTTTTTTTTAAATACTTTTTAAGGAAGTTTTCCTCACCACCTGAGGTTTCTGCCTAAAAGGAAGTTTTTACTCTCCACTGTTGCACCAAATGCTTGCTTTTTGGAGAGTTATTGGAATTGTTGGGGCTTTTTAAATTATAGAGTGTGCTCTACACCTACTATATCTGTAAAGTGTCTTGAGATACTGTAACTCTTTATGATTTGATACTTTAAATAAAATTGAATGAATTGAAATTCAGTGACAGATTTTTAATAGGGCTGACCCCGCTTTGCTGCAATCCAGAAAACAAAAAAACTTAAGAAAAAAATAGTTCATATCATTACAATCTATTATTATTATTATTATTATTATTATTATTATAATAGATTGTAATGATATGAAGTATTTTCTTATGATATCTCTGTCCAGGCTTGGAACACATGTGGTACTGTTAAGTAACTTTAAAAACTGTTGCTCTTTATGTGTAACCAAGAAAGCTGTTGCGGTGTTGTGTAACCAACTAGTCATCACCCTTGTGACATCAATCATATTTGAGTGGCTACAACTCAAACAAGATCACATCAGTGCTGCGGCTTTATAAATGTGTTACAATAGTAGTGTATTAACAAATAATGTAAACATAATTAACAAATGGATTTAAATGTCTAATTGATTGCTTGATTATTAAATAATGAATTATAAATGAATGTAATAACATTACTAACTTGTTGCTAGCTGCTGCTAAAAGATGAGTAGGAGAGGTGAAATAGTGCGACAAATCAGCAATCAATACAATTTCAGCAAATTGATGAACACTGAAGATGTGCTATGCTGTTACCTTGGCAACACTGGTTCGTATGACAGTACCAGTGACAGACAGAAAGTGTCCTACATCTCTGGACCTGGGAATGGTGTCTCTGGTCAGCTCTGGACATACTGGCAGACCTGGGCACACATACAAGTTTCAATAAACAGAAAAGTAAAACAAATCAATTCAAAACAGACAAATCAGCAGCAAACACTTTAATATGCAATCTGTATCATATAACTTGTATCCAACAGCAGCAATATTTACAATGTCTACATCCAACCCAGGTTTTATCACGTGTGCAGATAAACTGATAAATATCATGCAATGCCCCAGGTTCATTTCAGGCCAGGGACCTAGGGCTGCTCGATTATGGAAAAAAAAAATATATAATCACGATTATTTCAGTCAATATTGAAATCACAATAATTTAACACGATTACTCGTTGACTTCTGGAAAGATGTTGTAATTACTGAACTTAAAAAAAACAGTGGAAAAAGTTACATAAATCAACAGTAAAAAACACATACAACTGTGAAATTTGCCTCAATAAAATACTTTATTCTTTTCATTCAGAAAACAAGAGAAAATAAGAGTTTACTTGCAAAACGTAATGAGCTAAACAATTGTTTTTCTCGATTATTCTGTTTTTGTGATCATTGGGAGCCGAAATCATAAGCACGATTAAATTTCGATTAATTGAACAGCCCTGCAGGGACCTTTGTTGTAGGTCATTCAACAACTCTCTCACCTCATTTCCTGTCATCTATCTACTGTCTGCCATCAAAACAAAGCATATACATGCTTAAAGAAAATAAAATCGATCAGACAGTTTTTGATGATTTTCTTAAAGGGGTGATAGAATGATTATATAGGGTATTTCACACTGTTCCTTATGGTCTCCTAATGGGGTATGTAACATTAGTTGGGCTGAAAATGGCCTGGTTGATATTTTATTGGCCCTTATGCATCCCTGTGTTTTGGCCCTATTTGTAACAAGAGCTTTTCTTCCAAATATGGTATGGTCATGAATATTTAGATGAGCTGCGCGCTGCTTGGTTGAGCCTTAGCCCGTACACACACATAGAGACGCCGGCTGATTGGTTGGAGCGACTTTCGCCATACACACGCATTAGAGGTCGTGTGCTGATTGGTTGAGCGAATCTCCAATACACATACATTAGAAACGCGACAGAATCTCATATTCCAGACACTGCAATGTTTCCTTACCAAATTCACTTCTGAGACTTTTTTATGCGAGAAATCAACGATATAAAGCTCAAATATGGGCCGTTTTACGAAAATGGATGGCTAATTGCAAATTTGGTAAAACTGTGTGTCGGAGTTCAGCTGCCTGTGTTAGGGCTCGCCGCCTGGCCTGCCTTCCTCCACAGACCCCGGCTTGCTGTGAGCTCGATTGAGCTCCGGAACGGCTGCTGCAGCCCACAGCACCTCATACCGCGCCAAGAAAGTCACCGTTTGGGCTGGTGGACTACTACCAAAGGCGCTCGCCCTGACAAAGCGCCAGGGCCTGCATCTCCTCTCTTCCTGCTAGCTAAATGTCCCGTGTGTGAGAGCGCGGTCAGCGAGCTTGTTACACCAGCAATCTCTTACCAAATGTTACACACATGTCACGCCACTTAGCTATACAACATATAACTATATGTTTTATAAAGCTAACAACGGTGTCCGATTTCAAGTTAATGAATATTTGTGAGCTGTACGGGTTTCGCTGCGACTGTCCCTTCAATCCTATGTGTACAGATTGCGGCTAGTTAGCTTCATTTTTTGGTCGTATAATGTATTTAAGTTTTACAGTGAATTTGCGCCACTTATACAACATCTAACTATATTTTTTATAAAGCTAACAACGGTGTCCGATTTCAAGTTAATGAATATTTGTGAATTCCAGAGGAATTCTAAGAGGAGGCTAGCTAGCTCTCATTGATAGAGCTCCATCCAGCCGCAGGCTCTATCAATGAGACTCATGGACAAGCGGCGTTTATTTTCCCAATCGTTTGTTTAAATAACTCAACACATTATAATTACACACATTATAAGATTAACTAGAATCTGTGGTAAGAGAATGCTGGCGTAACACGCTTCGCTGACCGGCGCTTTCACTCACATACACCGGGCATTTAGCTAGCTAGCAGGAAGAGGGGAGTTGCAGGCCCTGGAGCTCTGTCAGAGCAGCCGTGTTGGTAGTAGTCCACCAGCCCAAACGGTGACTTTGCGTGGTATGAGGTGCTGTGGCGCAAGGTGACCGCGTCGGCGCTCAATCAGGCTCAAGACGCCGGTGTTACACGGGGTCTGTGGAGGAAGGCAGGCCAGGCGCGAGGCAGCAACACAGGCAGCACCAGCCTCTGAAGTCCGCCAGTCGGACAAAATTTGCAATTAGACATCAATTTTCGTAAAACGGCCCATATTTGACCTCTAAGTAGTTGATTTCTCGCATAAAAAATTCTCAGAAGTGAATTTAATGGTAAAATAGCATATGAACAATGTATACATTTTCTGAGATCTCGCGCCTACCGATTCAGAAGACTAACTGATCTCAGGTCAGTTGTGTAGCCTATGTAAATGTTGGGCGTGACCGTTCTCTTAATACACCCATGGGCTGACAAAGGTTTCGTTTTTGTTTTGGGGTTGACGTCAACTTCCAGCTTTGTTGGGATTCGCCCGTTTTCAGCGGCAGTTTCAAAATATGAAATTTTCATAGTAAAAGGGTGTCAATGGGATTTTGAGCTTCTATGTATGTCCTATTTACCCACCGAACTGTCGTTATTCAACTATGACAGGGTAAAATCGGTTTTGCATTCTATCACCCCTTTAATATTTTCCATGTTCTCATTTAAAATTAGCTTTTTCTCAGTTGGGCTTGAAGGACTTATAAATTATTGAAGGACGATTCTTCTTACATTAAAACTAATAAAAAACAGCTACTAATGTCATTTGTAGACAACTAAGTAGACTGCAGATGAATATATTTTTTTAGCCTAAAAATTAATTCATGATATACAAGGGCAGAAGAGAGGAGAAAGTTAACGTACATGACCATCTGAGATACCATAATTCCTCAGAATGCAAGCTCTGAGCAACATCTGGTAACATCTGACCATCATTTACATTTAGAGGTCTAACCTGTAATGCGGACATGAAGAGTGAGTCTCATTCTCTCTTTTGTTCTTTGTCTTCCATAGTGCTTGGGAGAGGCACTCTCTGATAACTCCAGGCCTTTTCTGTGTAACACTTTATCAAATATAGCCAGGACATCATTGGGATAGGCATTGAAATAGTCCCCAACCTGTGGCATAGTAAAGAATAGAGATACTATTTGATTATGTGGATTGGACTACAGGAAAAGAGACTTGACATGTAAACTTGCTCTTGGGGGCATTGTTGGGTCTTTGTAAATTATAAAGTGTGGTCTAGACCTACTCTATCTGTAAAGTGTCCTGAGATAACTTCTGTTATGACTCGACACTATAAATTAAATTGAAATTAAATTGAATGTACAAATAGTTTAGCAAGAGGTGTAACTGAATGGATGAGATTATTATTTTCTATGATCATAATCTTTAGGTAAGGTGTATTGAAGAAAAAAATACATACCCTTCTCATCTCCGTGCGTGCTGTAACGCTGTCTGACGGCTCCAGCATTAGCTTAGCCCAGCACAGATCCTGCAGGTAACTGGTTCCAACTAGCCTACTGCTCAGAATTGTGACAAAAGTGACAAAATAACGCCAACATGTTCCTGTTTACATGTTGTGATTTGTAGAGTCACAGCATGTACAAAAAACAACGCAACATGAGACACAGCAATCTTCTATCCGTAAAACGAACCGGGCACTATATTCTCAGACAGGCTTGCTGCGAGCATATCACTCCGCCCAAGTACTATATTCTTCCGCCTGAGAATATAGTTCCCGGTTTGTTTACAGTTAGAAGATGCTGTGTCTCATGTTATGTTGTTTTTTGTACACGCTGTGACTAAATCACAACATGTAAATAGGAACATGTTGGCGTTATTTTGTCACTTATTCGGAGCAGTAGGATTACTGGAACCATTCACCTGCCTGTTCTGTGATGGGCTGATGCTGAGCCGTCAGACAGCTAGCACTTTTACAGCACTCACTGAGATGAGAAGGGTATGTATCGACTTGTCTTACTCTGGGGGTTACGGTGAATAAGCTAAATTCCCAATAAGTCGGCGTGTTCCTGTAACATTTTCAATGCAGGACTTTTACTTGTGCAGTATTAGTACTTTTACGGAAGTAAAGGATCAGAATGCTTCTTCCACAACTGGAAATAAACATCAATTAGTTTATTTTAAATGTGATTACATTTATTATATTGTAAATAAATAAATTATGCCTATTATTATCATACAGATTTTAACTATATTTGCCAGACTTAAGCAGATATCTAAGTCTCAAGTACACTGACTTACTTCTAGTAAGAATACAGTAGATTGTGTTCTAAATTGTTTTAACATTACCTCCATGTTGGCTTCAAACAAAGTCATGGCATTAACAACAACAGGGCGATGGGTCTCTTCAGAAGTATCTTCAATAAGATGGAGAATGTCCCCATGATGATACTCTGTCAGATAGGTTTCAAACACCCGGCCAATCAGGGCCTCCTGATCTGGGCTTATCGACATAGTGACATGTGTGATCTAAACCCCTGAAAGAATAGAAATGAACAGTGTAAAAGGTATGACATTTATATAGTCCAAGAACATACCAATGTTAAAAATACATTAATCAACCAAGTTCACGACAGATTTTCACTGGTTATAAATATGTCCATGTCCATCCAAGAAAAAGATGCATCTCGTTCTACATGGACTCCATTGCAGGGCTCTCATTTGAAATCAATTATTGTTTATCCATAAAATGTTAGAAGATATAGAATCTTCAAATAGCTTTTTATCATCCAATAAACAATTTTCAAAGATGACGTTAGTTTTATCTCACGTAAAATGTTAAATAGCAGCAAATCCTCACATTGGTAAAAGTGGGGCTAGTGAATTTTGATTTTTCTTTTGCCAATCAATAAATCAATTAACATACTAGTCAATTCGGCTTTAAAGAAAATAGTCTACTCTCGACCTCTAGAAAATGAAACATTCCATGCCCAAGTTCTTTGTTGACGGGTTTCAAGTACGAAATACACTTTACAAGTGAGAGTAGGGAGTCGTTTGTGCAAAGAAACCGAATACATTTACTGCTGGTACTAAACAAATGAATGCTAGTACTTTTCCTTATTCCTTTTCTACTCCACAAAATATATGATGAGCTCATATAATATGCAGCATTTGTATTGATTAAACTATACCTGTATACAAAGTAATGTTAGTTTAAATCAAATAAACCTCGACCAAGTATGTTAAAATGCTAACGTTAATGTTACATCCAAGACAGATGGTGCATCTCAAGGGGGCAGGCCCAGAAGTGGGCGCAGTAACGTTAGTTTGATACGCTACATTTAAAAAAAATTCAACTTTTAATGCGATTAAGGCAGTCTTTGATAAATGATTAATCATAAATAACAATGCGGACCTAATCCGTTATGTTGTCTCCAATTTGACAAAGGTGTAGTGCGCAATTTTAATGAGGACAACCTGGTGATAAATTAACGTTACGTTAGCTACGAAATTGGTAACCGTCTTTAAGTTAGCCATACATATTAAGTATTGGTCGTAACATTACTTAACCTCAATAACTGCAACATTGTTCAAATAGAAACAGAAAGAGTCACTTACCGTTTCTTACAATGACAGAAATAGTTTTTCGTAAAACACCTCGATCTAGCTACTTCACTAACGTAAACAAGCGACTTAAATAGCGCGGGCAGCGCTTCCCCTTCTTCTTCTTCTTCTTCCTTTTTCTTCTTCTACTTCAGACGTTTGGGCGGTTGGCAAAGAGCTTTTTGTTGTGCGTTACCGCCGCCTTCTGAAATGGAGTGTGACTCAGAATGAATGAAACAACAACTACAACTACTATTAAAATAAATAAATAAATATTTTATTTTTAATTATGAATAATTTATACATACATAAACAACAGACTAATAGAAGAAGAAAAAAACTATAAAATTACACTGAGAATGCAAGTTTGAAGAGAGGGGTTTTAAGATTTGAATGTGGGGAGAAAGTCAAATGTCATGGATGGCTTGTGGGAGTGTGTTCCAGAGATGGATATCTACTGCTACTGGGTACCTACTGTATACTGTAGTTATTTTTACCTACTGGGTATCTATACTGTAGTTATTTTGTAAAAATAACCTAGTATAGGTACCATCCATTCATCCATCCATCTTCATCCGCTTATCCGGTGTCGGGTCGCGGGGGGAGCAGTTCCAGCAGGGGACCCCCAACTTCCCTTTCCCGAGCCACATTAACCAGCTCCGACTGGGGGATCCCGAGGTGTTCCCAGGCCAGGTTGGAGATATAATCCCTCCACCTAGTCCTGGGTCTTCCCCGAGGCCTCCTCCCAGCTGGACGTGCCTGGAACACTTCCCTAGGGAGGCGCCCAGGGGGCATCCTTACCAGATCCCCGAACCACCTCAACTGGCTCCTTTCGACGCGAAGGAGCAGCGGCTCTACTCCAAGCTCCTCACAGATGACTGAGCTTCTCACCCTATCTCTAAGGGAGACGCCAGCCACCCTCCTGAGGAAACCCATTTCGGCTGCTTGTACCCTGGATCTCGTTCTTTCGGTCATGACCCAGCCTTCATGACCATAGGTGAGGGTAGGAAAGAAAACTGACTGGTAGATCGAGAGCTTTGCCTTCTGGCAAAGAGGTAAGCCCCACCAGATCTAACCGGTAGTGCTCCACCTCCCGCACCAGTTCCGGCTCCTTCCCCCACAGAGAGGTGACGTTCCACGTCCCCAGAGCCAGCGTCTGCTGCCCGGGTCTGGTCCGTCGAGGCCCCTGACCTTCACTGCCACCCATGTGGCAGCGCACCTGACCCCAGCGCTTCCTCCCACAGGTGGTGGGCCCGTGGGCTGGAGAGATGGGAGCCACATAGCTTTTTCGGGCTGTGCCCGGCCGGGCTCCGTGGCAAACCAGGCCACCAGGCGCTCGCCGACGAGCCCGCCATCTGGGCCTGGCTCCAGACGGGGGCACCTACTGGGTACCTATACTGTACTTATTTTTACCTACTGGGTACCTATACTGTACTTATTTTTTAACCTATCTATACTGTTGTTAATTTTTACCAACTGGATACCTATACTGTACTTATTTTTTACTTACTGGGTACCTATTCTATTATTACAGAGGATGCAATAATCTGGAAATTTGGTAGGAATTTAGAGAGAAATTATAATGTAGTTGTTATCTACTGCTGTGCATTCTATTAGGGTACTATTATAAGGTACAGTGTGTCCATAAAACTGAGCAAAAATCTGGACATTTCAGGGAAGATGGGAATTATGATTTCTGCATCACTTACAGATGACATGATCTGCTAAATCCACCTTTTCAATAAACAAATATTTGTCCCTGGTCTAGAGAAATCCGAAGTGTGAGAAAAAAAAACATACTCTCTTTTTCTTTTTCTCCTGCTCCTTCTTGTGTTAAAAAACGAATGGGTCAGATTTTATGTCTAGGGGCCCCGAATCAAATTAGACAAAAACTATGTGCTTTATCAGAGAGTAAACAAACTACAGCTATAACCAATTTAGATACATACACCTAAATTAGAAACTGCAAAATATGCCGCAATAGACCCAAAATGTTTGAGAAGCCAGTCAAGAGCTTGGGTAAGCTCGTCACCAGCAACGTGAAGGACACAGCTCGTCTCTTGGCTTTCCACTGTGGACAGGTCAGGAATCCTTCCCCGAGTCCTCTGGCCACCGCTGATCTAGGAAGTTCCAGTCACCAGCGTGGAGAGCATTGAAAGGAAGATTAGCCACTTCCTGCCCAGGTGGCTGGGCCTTGATAGTTGTAATCTTAAAATTGAAAGAAGAAAAAAATGGGGGGCACTAACATTGCTTTAGATTACAGCCCGTGTGCCCTGTACTTATGCAGTTCTTATTCAGTAACTGACCATAACAAGGGGGAACTAACATTGCTTTAGATTACATCCCACTAGCCCTGTAGTTATGCACACATCTTACTACTACATCTCACATCAATCAGCATCTGGTGAAGAGCTATTGGCGATGTAATCGGAATGCGCTCGGAAGATGATGTTGATAGGAATGTAACGAGACCCGGTACTTCTGTACCGAGCAAGGGGGTAAGCGAGCGTCTGGCAAGCGTAGTTCCTATGGCGTCATTTTGATGCTAACAAGCACTCACCCGCTGTTAGCATTCCAGTGACTGCCATTGATTTTGACGTCACTTTGACAGCGAATAACTTTACATCTGAAGCATTTAAAGACTTTATTTGTCCATTGTTTATTTCTAAAGAAACATGACAATGTATAAAAGGCTTCATTTCCTTGTATCTCACGTTATGGCTCCGTAGTATACGTTTTTGTATAAATAAGCTAACGATTGTGTCATAACCACGCGACTTACTGTCGCATATAGAGGAGTTACCGTATAGTACAGGAGAAGCTCGCAGGCAGTTTCGACTTACATTAGCTGTTTAAGTTTAATTACTAATGTTAACTAGCATTTTATTTAGCAATAATTAGCCTGTGCCTATGTTATCTCCTTACATATACCTACACTCTCACTCTCTGCAAGATTGGGAATGATTGAGATTTCTCTTGGCACAGCTACCAGAAGACTTATAACTTTCAGACAGGTTGCTCACGTCACATCTACGTTTTCAAGCTCAGTTGGAGGCTGTGCAGTAACGCTCAGCCCTCACCGGAAAAGTGCTTCTAATATCCTTCACTGGTCTCTATCCAGCGCAACAGAATCTGTTGTTACATTTCTTTAACTGTCTATGGTACCGAGTCGGTACCAAAATTCGGTACTTGTTTTTCTACAGTACCGATGGTAGGCTACCTGCTGGCCGCTGCCGGGCCTGGCTGCTTGCTTGCTTGTTTGCCTGGCGCCACTGAGTCACATGACGGTACAACATCAAATCGATCTCAGCATGCCATCTTGAAGGACGTACCAATCCCTTAAATGCACATCGAGGAGCTAGGAGGCTCGCCGGAGGAGTTATAATCAAGGAAACACTGATGTGTCTTCTGCGGAAGTAATTTTTTACCCATAGTGTGTAAACAAAGAGGTATTTTGTTTGGGGTATATTAAACAGCTGAGGCCTGTGTACTGTACTACGATGCAGGATTTGGCGTTAACGAGCTAACTTCAGGTTCAACCCAGGATTTTCTGTATCACGACGGTGGATTAGTTGTTATCGGGTTCAATCGCCGTTGTAAATTATGCTGGGCACCTAACCTGGTCGGGAGCAGGTTAAGTTGGAGATCAGAGATCAACTGGTGTTAAAGCACCGCCTACTGACCAATCAATACTCGATTGATAACGGCATCACCGTTCTTTAGAAGATCAGGCGGAGCTCGGTGTGCAGAGAGAGAGAGAGAGGGAGAGAGGGAGGGAGAGAGAGAGAGAGAGAGAGAGAGAGAGAGGGGAGAGAGGTGTGCGCTCATGAAAGTTAAAACATTTAGAGGCCGACAACCCCATTAACATTCCCTGATGGGTAGGCTATTTTTATGAAATATATATATTTTAATGGGAGGGAATTACATATCGGCTATTTGTCGGCTTCTTGAGCCGTGTGTCGCCAATGCGCACATCGGTTTGAATTATGTTTTTATATGTTTTATTTGCTCTCACGATCGCTTACCACTGCCAGGGTTGCAACTGCAATAATCAGTCCCTCCAGAAAAACGCGATTATGCGATCGCATAATTCAATGCATAATCAGCCAAAGTCCGCATATTCATGCGGGGGCCGCATTTTTTCAAATATGCCGCACTTTCGCCGCATAAATTGTCGATTTCCGCGCAAAATATGCAGTGCTTGCATGATTTCATAATCCCCGCATTTCCGTTGCAAAAAAGTCACATATATCTTAGCAGAAAGTTGAAAAAAATGTTGCGTTTACTTCACACAAGAGCAGCCATTTTCCCCTGTTGCCATGGGAACGTTATGAAGTGACTTAATTACGCGACGTGAACATCATCAAAAAGCAGGGTGTTGCAGGTTGAATTTGACATGTACTTTGAGTCTCTCAAGTTGTTATCCAATAAGAAACCTGATATTATCTGTTTAAGTGCTCCTGCTGTCTATATTATATTTCCATATGGAAATTAAGTTTTAAAAAAAAGCAGTGTGTTGGGGGAATCCCTTTTTCTTCTCTTTTTCATCAAACCGCAGTTTTTGCAAGTTCCCGCATTTTTTGCAAGTTACAGCAATTTCATCGCATAAAATTGCATAAATATCCCACATATTCCATTGCATTTTTTAAAGGAACACGCCGACTTATTGGGAATTTAGCTTATTCACTGTAACCCCCAGAGTAAGACAAGTCGATACATACCCTTCTCATCTCCGTGCGTGCTGTAACGCTGTCTGACGGCTCCAGCATTAGCTTAGCCTAGCACAGATCCTGCAGGTAACTGGTTCCAACTAGCCTACTGCTCCGAATTGTGACAAAAGTGACAAAATAACGCCAACATGTTCCCATTTACATGTTGTGATTTGTAGAGTCACAGCGTGTACAAAAAACAACGTAACATGAGACACAGCCATCTTCTATCCATAAACAAACCGGGAACTATATTCTCAAACAGGCTTGCTGCGAGCATATCACTCCGCACTTCCATAAATGCCTTACACAAATGCGCTAATTTGCACACATTTGACAAGGCTAGAGAGAATTTTTAAACTAAAGATTTCACCACAGAACTTCCCCAGTTAATGACTTACATCAAAAGTTTTTTTTCTCCCATGAAATGTTATGTTTAAATATGTACATTAGCTTGTTTGGTTCATTTAGGGGGAGGTGATGGCGCAGTGGATTTGGTGCGGGAGACCAAGGTGTGAATCCCACTGAGATACATCAACCAATGTGTCCCTGAGCAAACACACTTAACTCCTAGTTGCTCCAGAGGCGTGTGACCTCTGATATATATAGCAATTGTAAGTCGCTTTGGATAAAAGCGTCAGCTAAATGACATGTAATGTTATTTAGAAGAAATCTACAGATGCAAACAGATGGAGAGTACAGGTCTAAAACTAACTTCTAAATGTGTATTTTGGATGTTTTCTTGCCATTAGAGTAAATGAAGACATGGAAGCAAAATTGACCAAAATCTCTAAATTGACAAAAAATTAACAAAATAGCAGCAAGAGCCCTTTCCGTTTAGTGTGAATATTTGTTATATTTATTAATAATATACACAAAAGTAATTAAAATGATTTATTGCCATTTGCAAAATAAACAAATTCTTAGTGAAACTATCTCCCTCTCCTTGGTGATGTCAGTTATTCTAATTATATACTTGAAACTAGTTGTGGAAGAGTTTCCTCTGCTGTTGCCTGCTCTTATGATAAACCCACTGCTCTTGTGATAAACCCACTAAAGAAAACCATGGTCTTTCTGTGAACTGATTATTTTTGTAGAAATCTGTTGAGTAATTGAACAATTGCGTGAGTGTGAAGGAATTAAACAAAATTGCTTAGGAAGTCAGAGTTGTAAATAATTATTTAATAATTATTTGCCCTTCACTTAAGCCCCTGCCATCCAAAATGTCTGTGCACGTCCCTGGTGAAGAGCCTCATTTTCTTTCTTAAATAGTCTCACTTCTGTTTCCAGCCTTGCCTCTGCTAATTTCTCCTTATGCTGACCTCAAGCTCCTGTTCCTAGAACAACCACATCACATGTGAACACCACACACAACAAGCACTATAAGCAAGAAGAGCAGATGAGGGTAAATCCTGTTAATCTCTGGCAGCCTAATACAGTACCATTTAGCAGAGGTGGTTGTCACACTAGTTCTAGTAGAATAAGTGATAATCAAATAAGAAGATTACTCACTCATATTCAGATTAGGGTTGAATGTTTTCCTGTGATATAAACTAAATTACTTCCAAATCTCTGAGAAAACTTTGAAAAGTAATGGGAAGAAACAGTTGCAGCTGAAAGCTGATCCAGTTATATTACTTTTATAATGGCATAACAAAGTCAGTATTTGGCTTTGACAGTTTAATTTAATTTTCAGTATTAATTTAATTTTCAGTATTAAGCCCCTGTTCAAATTCTGTTTATCTGCCTTTACAATATCAATTCAAGTTAAAAGGTAATGTTTTAAAAAGGGCGTTTTCACACCTGCCTTTTTTAGTTTGATTGAATCAAAACCTGAGTGTAAAATCAAACAGCTTCCACTACTTCTGCAGTTAGATCCAATTCTGGAGCTGTAGATATTAACAACATTTTTAAAGAATTTTACATTGATCTCTATAGGTCATTATTAACCTCTACTGATGAAGAAATGTGTTCATTCATAGAACCATTAGGGCTTCCCAAACTGAGAGAAGAGTAAAGAAAACTCCTTGATGCGGATTTGACTATAGAGGAAAGGTAATGGGGTAAAGCCCCAGGGCCCGATGACTTCACAGCAGAATTTTTTAAAGGTGTCCTGCCACAAGTATTTAATTACTTTGTGGTAAAGTCTGAAGTTCTACCATGGACTCTGTAACATTTTTGTGGAAAAAAATGCCTTGGTTACCTTGTTTTAAGCCATTCTTTCAAGACTCCGCTCAATTTGTGACAGTTCTCATTAATATTCAACGAGCTAAGCTGCTTGACTCTGATTGGCTAACAGCTAGCCAAAAGAAGACTGGCTATTAGCATCTTTTACCCAGCGCAACTGGCCGAGCTCATGAATAGTAATGAGCTCAGGCAACATGATGTCAGACTGACCAGCTTTTGTAATTGGCCTGATTTCTCCGCTTATTTCTTTTCAGTGGCTAGAGCTGACAGAGGAGGTAGCCTAGCCGTTCATTTTCACATTCACGACATAACACAAACACATATGGACCTGACATATTTCAAAAAATGCAAGTAAAAAAGGTTTTGTGTGGCAGGGCACCTTTAAGAGTTTTGCAACTGAACTGGCTCCACTTCTGTTAAGGCGCTGACACGCTAACCCAATAATCGGCCGTTGGACAGTCTGGCGAGGTCAGTGACTCGAGTCTGTTCAGTGTGTTCCGTGCCGTCGTCCGTCTGAGGGGCTGTCAGCCTTTACTTTGGCCGACCTGACATGTTTAGTCGGAGGCAGGGCAGTTGGGACTCACCAGGAAATGGCGAGCGGAATGAGCATGACTAGAGTCTCTCAAAATCTGACGAAAATCTTTTAAACTGACCTTTGTTGATCTGAAATGAAGACAGATTCAGCAACTGCATGGCCTATTTCTCGCTTAAAATGTTTTCAGAAACATGCTTCAGTGAAGTATTTTAGTACAATATGAGATCGTATTCTGAACAAGCCGCCATGACAGTCTGGCTTTGAATTTCCGGAGAAAACAAACCCACGTGACCCGTTGATCGAATCAGCTGCTTGTTTTCATTTTTTGGGCAACAATACAGATTAGCGCCGCCTGCTGTTATGGAGACGTATTACGTCTTGTCTCTTTGGTGTGTTCTGTGGCACTTTTTGGACCAACTCCGGGAGACTGATCAATCCGACTGGCTTTTCTGCCAACGGTTGGCCGTCTGGTTGGTGTGTAACTGCCATTAGAGGTATATAGAGAGGCACTGGAGAAAGACACTGCCAACATTTAGGCTTTAGCTTTGATAACTTTGACTTCTAAAAAAGGTCCGGGAGACTGTAAGAATTACTGCCCAATTTCCCTAATGCAGTTAGACGTTAAGATTATTTCAAATTTTTCAACAAATTGATTAAATAAGATTATCACTTCTCTAATTCATCCTGGGGTTTATTCACAGGCGTAGCTTGTCAGATAATATCAGGCGTCTCATTAATATTGCACGTTCTGCAGCTGATAGACAATCCCCGATAGCTGCTATTTACCTTGATGCCGAAAAGGAGTTTGATATGGTTGAATGGGGCTATATGTAATTATGGAAATATATTGGTTTGGCAGCATTTTTATAAAGTGAATTAAAGGAACACGCCGACTTATTGGGACTTTAGATTCACCGTATCCCCCAGAGTTAGATAAGTCCATGCATACCCTTCTCATGTCTGACGCTCCCAACGATAGCCTCGCTTAGCACAGATCCTAGAGGTAACCGGCTCCATCTAGCCTACTGCTCCCAATAAGTGACAAAATAACACCAACATTTTCCTGTTTACATGTTGTTATTTGAATAATCACAGCGTGTACAAATAACAAGGTCACATGAGACACAGCCATCTTCTAACCGTATATAAACTGGAAACTATATTCTCAGAAGGCGAAGCACTGCTACTTCTGCTACTTGGGCGGAGTGATTTGCACGCAACACCTGAGACCCGCCATGGTGAGGTGTTACGCTTATCACTCCGCCCAAATAGCAGTGCTTCGCCTTCTGAGAATATAGTTACGGTATAGAAGATGGCTGTGTCTCATGTGACCTTGTTATTTGTACACGCTGTGACTATACAAATCACAACATGTAAAGTTATAACAACAAGTTATAGAGTTTTTTTTTTTAAGATTATTAAAATTTCCCACTTTAGTGATGTTATCACCTACTCTAAGTCATGCAATACATTTTAAGCACAGAAAAAGCCTGAATTAAACACTAAACTTAAACAGCGATAACACCAAAACTGTGGCTAAGTGGTCGTCTGCCAATCGGAAGGTTGGTGGTTCGATTCCTGGCCCTGCAGTTCCATGCCGAAGTGTCCTTGGGCAAGACACTAAACCCCGAGTTGCCCCCGATGCTGCGCCATCGGAGTGTAAATGTGTGTGAGTGTTTATCTGATGAGCAGGTGGCACCTTGTACGGCAGCCTCGGCCACCAGTGTATGAATGTGTGTGAATAGTGAATGGTTCCTGTACTATGTTAAAGCGCTTTGAGTAGTCGTTAAGACTAGAAAAGCGCTATATAAAAAAGTACATTTAAAGATATAATGAAGCTGAATACATGTAATAGCTAAAGGTTTTGTGAACAGTTTAAAGTTTGAGTTTGAGGAGTTTGAGGAGTAGCCTTTTCAAAAAGTAAGAAGCCTGAAGAGGATTTGAAGATTGCTCCATTGGCTTAAATGTAAAATAAAATTGACACAATTCACATTCACACAATTATAGCCAGCACATTAATCTCCAAAAGATGATAAAAGCTTGTTGTTATGATCTGTGTCTGTCAGCTAACGTTAGATTAACGTTAAATCAGCAGTAGCCTAAGACGCACTGTATTAAGTGTGGTTAACGTTATATTTCAATTATGTTGTTTAAGAACATTTTCTTCTGGCTGTGTTGCAGAATTTCTAAACCGTCTCTGATTCGGTAGATGCTAGATCGGATCCGCTAGACGTGTCGACATCACAGGACGTGCCTCGTCGTGGCCGTCGTGGCCCGCCTAATTTTGCCTTATAATGCCTCTGATTGGCTTACCATACTCAATCCCCACTACTCAATGTGTAAACCTAATACGTCGACACGTCTAGCATATCTGATCTAGCATTTACCGGTAGGTTCTCTCAAAAGATCTTGGTGGCACATGTAGGTGGCGGTAATGCCTCTTAAAGATGGTTGCCAACCGCCAATAAAAACGCAGAAGAAGAAGATAGATGCCTGATTGGCCCGTTGGCCTCACAGATCGTGAGTCTAATATTGGACTTCCTGGTCAAGTAATGTTAGTGCTTTTCACAAGAGAATCGGAAAACGCAATTTGTCAGACTTATCTCCGCTAACCCAATACGTAATCTAGTCGTCGGGTTTCAACGTTATTTCGCAGTGGCAAACAGGGAGGGGATCTATTACCGTTAACATTACTCACCATAAAAGCTAGTACGCTAACGTTGACGTAGGGCTCTGTATTGCTCTAGCCATGTCCGCTTCGGCTGGATCCTCCCCAACGGGTCATAGCTCGGGCCTTGGCCCCGGTATGTCTATGTTTCGCTGGCTAGAAGTGCTGGAGAAAGAGTTTGACAAGGCCTTCGTGGATGTGGATCTGCTGCTCGGAGAAATAGACCCAGATCAAGTCGATATTACGTACGAGGGTCGGCAGAAGATGACCAGCCTAAGCTCCTGTTTTGCTCAGCTCTGTCACAAAACCCAGACGGTTTTCCAACTGAACCATAAACTAGAGGTTAGTAACTCTTAACGGTAGTTGTAACGGTGTGTGAGGTTAATCATCATTTAGTCTTCATTGTAAGACCAAAAACTGATTTATAACGGTTACTGTTATTCTTTGCTTTTGGTAACATTATTTGCCTATCCTGCATTTCATTGGCTCTGTACCTGTACTCTGCTAAATGACCATACAATTGAATCTAATCTAATCTATGTCGCCCCTCTTCCACCGGCAAATAGCCTAGTACATGAAAATGTTATGCCACTGGTGTTCCACTGTCACATACCACTGCCCTCAGGAACACAACGATTATTTACTGGCATATGCCACTGCTGACTATTGCAATGTCCCTGATGTGTGCCACATAAAATTGCCATGCCACTTATGTTTTACTGAGAGGTGCTTGTTTTTCCTATCACACTGTAGGCAGCTGTCATTGATAGTTGGGTATCGTTTTTTCTGATACTGGTGCTAAAACAATACTTTCGAAACTGTGCCAGTGCCTGAACGGACATTAAAGAACAGAGGTGGAACCAAGTCACTGTTTTGCAAGTCATAAGTAAGTCTTTGCACTAAAGTCCCAAATCAAGTCCCACGTCAAGACAGGCAAGTCCTAGCCTGACATGCCAGACCCACATCAAGATGTTGGGTCTGGGAACTCACCATTGACGGAGCTCAATCCGAGGGGCGTGCTAGGGTGCGTCTAGATTTCTAGGCTAGGCAAGTCCGAGTCAAGTTCTAAATCAAGACTAACAAGTCTCAAGCCAGGTCCCAAGTCATAAACTTTGTATTTTGAACCCTAACAAGTAAGTATGCAATCTTCAAATGTAGATAACAGAGTACATTGGATATATTTATATGCATGTCTTGGTAATATATCACTTAAAATATGTTTTTGTATGCATTTCACTCTCATTAGCCTCTATAATGTGGGAAATGACATTATTATAGTTTTATTTGATTAAAGTTGACTACAAATTACTTGAAGAACTAGATTTACAACCTTTTTAAATGTAAGTGAACATCCAAATCAATACTACACAAAATGTAGGCTCTAACACTGATGAAATATTCAGCTGTGATAAGGTTGTGTGTAAAGCTCCTTTTTTATGAAAACATGCAACCGATTAAGCCACAGACATTAAGAGTATAGCTTCTTGTTGTATAAGTGATGCAGGGGTAGAGAAGATTAATTGAAAGTAGAGCCTGACCGATATATCGGCGGGCCGATATTATCAGCCGATATTATGCATTTTCCAAACTGTCGGCATCGGCATTTATAATGAACGATAAATGAATATTTAAAAAATAAAACCGGACGACACACCCTTCAACCACCGAGTGTTGTCGTTGCATAGTTTGTCCCTGTTGGCAACACTCGTGTTTAACCCTCATAGCTTAAGTTTGTATTTTTATACATTTTATTTATCAGAACTTTAAGATATTTTGATGTTCCTCTGTTCTGTTGTGACAATAAAACTGCCAAGTTTATTTTTAAACTTCATTATCATATTATTTTAGTGAGGACTCATGAATAACTACAAATAACTAATGTTAGGGAAATCTGTTGGTTTTCTTTACGCGTTTCTGTTTTTTTTTTTTTTTTTAAATGTATATCGGCCGATATCTTTTATCAGTCGGGCTCTAATTGAAAGTAGTGTCGAGCAGCTGGCTGAGAAATCTAGAAGAGCCTCACAGTTGAATCATTTAATCCCCATTGCTTCATGGGCCCCAAAGTGCGAAAGCAGCCGGAATGATCCGGGTAATTTTATATGGGGAAGTTAAATGTTTTTTGGTATAATGCGCCACTGAGCAACTCAACGGTGTTCTGCTTGAAACGCAGTATCCAGGTCTCATTCTACATCCATGGGTGTCTCTGCTAGTCCCCATTTGAGCCTCTGGTGTAGAACCATTCAATTTGAGTCACAGAGTTTCCAAAAAAACATACCCAATATTTGAAAAATGCAGAAGATTGTTTAACATCCTTTACTGTTGTTCTGGAAGTTTTCCTAGAATCCTCAAAAACTTTTCTTAACATCTGGATGAAAAAAGTCACCAAAAATATATTTTAAAACCCTCCAATCACAGTCTTTGAGGATTCAGGAAAGATATAACATAAAGTGGCATACCACTAAGAATTGGCACACAACTGGTATGTTGATGGACAGTGATATCTGCCAGTAGTGACAAGCTTTTGAGTAGTATAAAGCAGCATATCAGAATCAACAAATATATTAAATGTCAATAATTGGTATGCTGGTGAGAAGTTGTATGTGACAGTTGACCGTGAAGCCGAAAAGCCAGACTCTGGCAGTAGTGTCATCAAGTAAATATTTCCAAAGCTTATCCTCGTTATCGACCTGAATTTTTTCGCGAGTCCTGCAGGGACTGTTCTGTATTTATCTAAAGCCAGTGCAGTTTTCACTATGACACGACATATCTGACTCTGATATCCTCCCCCCTTTCTATCACACTCTTCTTTGCCTCCATCTATTTACCTCTCCACTCCAGGCTCAGCTGGTGGACCTCCGATCTGAGCTGACTGAGGCTAAGGCGGAGCGAAAAGTAATAGAAAGGGAGGTCCATGACCAGCTCCTGCAGCTTCATGCTCTCCAGTTGCAGCTACATTCTAAGCAAGGTCAGGCTGAGGACTCTGAATCCATCAAAGACAGACTGGTAAGTAGGAGAAAGAGATGCTGTCCACAACCCCTTAAACTGAATAAATTCAAAGTTTTGCAATAGGGCAATATTCAATAGAGACAGTATAGATACAAAGAGAAAAGGAGGGAGAGGATGGTATGACATAAAACAGAGGTTGGCAGTTAGAGTCAATCCGAGGATGTTGCAGCTAATGCGTGTAACCTAGGGGTGTCACGATTCAATTTGATATTTGATTTTAAGTACAAGTTGGTTTTTTGTCGCAATTAAATGCACCATTAGCAGGCTACCAGCAACTAATATTACCCTGCGTCTACCAGTCGGTAAGCTACGCTGTGTCTGTTTTTTTTTTTTTCTTTGGACGTGCACACATAGGCAGGGGTGGAGAGAGAAAATAAACTGGGGGAGTTGTCAATCCTGTTTTCGGTTGATCAAGTTGGTTGTTGGTTTTGTGGTCAACTAAAGAATCAATTAGATCAATGCTAAACTAAAGCAATATTAAACAAATAGTGCCAATAACATGACGTTAAATCACACCCTCTAGTGCAGGGGTCATCAACTACATTTTTCCAAGGGCCAGAATTTTTCTAAGCAGACACTCTGGGGGCCGGACTTTCAAATTAAGAAAATAAAATGAATTTATACCTAATACGCCTATTCTTGTTCGAAATTGTCACTTTCTTACTGAATTAATGCTCTTCTTTTTTTTAATACATGTATTAGTGTGAGCAAACTCCTAAAAAACATGGAAACTCCATAATGATAACTGGCTCTTTAAGTAGAAAAAGATCTCCGACTAGGAGGCAGTTCACTGAGGAGTGATGGTTAAAGTCTGTGATTATAGAAACATTGTTGTAGTATGCAGCGTCCTGATTGGTGGAAAATGCTTGCCGAAAGAAACGGCTGTTGTCAGGTAAACATGTCACTGTCAAAGAGACCGAAGCGAAAAGTTGACGTGAAAAAGCCCAGCTTTAATGATGAACGGACTGATAAGCAGGCTATGCACTCGTCATCTATGCCTCATTTGCAATGAAAGATGCTGTTGCAAAATAATACAACCAGCATCATCAAGAATGAAGAACGCGAACATAACGATCACGTCATTCACGTGCTTATTAAGTAGCCACATGCATCTGTTTTGGTCTTACAATACCTCCCATAGATTTACTGCTCCAGCGGAGAGTTTAGTTTGTTCAGCCAGCAGTTAAGTTTACAAGACTTTGTCCAAATTTCAAGATTCCCAGCAAACTAAGATTAACAGTTAGACTACAAACCGACAGCTTTTCTTTTAGCTTGTTTGTAAAAAATTAGCTATTTGCAGAGTAGAGCTGTGTTTGCGTAAAACAGCGCAGTGGACTGAGCAGACAGCAGATTGAAATATCGCTTTCTACATGTTTATGCCGGTCTACACAGGTGAGTGCATTGATAAGTATTGACTTTTTACTCACGAAGGTTTAATTGTAGCCTATTTATAGAAAAGAGACTAGCGTGAGTTCATCTGCCCCAGCGGCCGTTGGTAATCCTCTCTGTATCGTTCCCAGTCAGGTGCTTCGTGTTTTAACGCGCACACATCTCGGCTCAGTTGTGTGTGTGTGTGTGTGGAGCTCGGGCATCGCTGTACAGAATCCCAGCATGTTAATAGAGATGCAAATACAGGGGGCTGGGTTTTTGCTCTAAATGCTTGAAATGATAAATAACATAACGTATTTTTTCCCCTTTTAATTTTGTGAATTCATGATTATTCTGCGGGCCAGACTAAAAGCTTTGGCGGGCCGGATGTGGCCCGTGGCCCACCAGTTGACGATGGTTGCTCTAGTGTAATACTGCCATTATACAATAACATTATCACAAAATAAAAGTTATAATCAAACTGTATTCATATTGTGGGGCAATTCGCTCTCAAAGTTAAAAAGAAAAGCAACAGAGACTCTTTCTAGTCATCCCTGTTTAGTCAGCCAGCCAACTTGAGCTAGTGTTAGCTTTAAGATTCTGAACCGAAACTTTATACCTAATAACTTATTATCCCGAGGTCACACGTGACTTTGGAAATATACATCAGTGTTTCCTCTATGTTGATCTTACCGCGGCAGTCCGCCACGGTAAAATTTCAGCCGTCACGGTATCAGAAATAGGGCAGACGCACAACAGGTTTCCGCTATGTACAGCACGCTCCGCCGTTCCTTCAGCTCTTTATGAAAAGTCATAAAGTCGTAATTACACGACTCTGCAGAACTCTACTGAACTCAAGGGAACTGTCATCCACTCTCTCTCCCCTTAGGTGAGCAACTGGAACAGTGACAGGACATCATCACTCAGTCATGGCAACCAAATAAACAGGGCGAGTACTACTTGTCACTGAATCTTAAGCAAAGTGACAAATAGCGGCGAAAGCCGCGACATGAAATCCGCACTCACGCAGGTCCCATGAAATATGACCGCTACAGTTTATTGGAAAATAGCATTGTGGACACTGAATTTGATGAATTTACCGTTTATCAGACCCCAGATGAGATAAGCTAACGTTAGTGAACGCTGCGGTGACAGTCCCTCTGCCTTTGACTCCCCGCTGCAGGAGACGCTGTATTCTTCCGACACGCTGTATTAACATTACTGTTTTAAAACCGTTTTCCAGGTTAGTGGGGGTGCATACCGCAAAAAACCAACATGAAATACGTAGCTAGTAATATTCACTCAGCGTTGTTTTTTTGTTAAACTGTGTGTAAAATGAGCGGTGACGTTAAATCACCCTACAGTACCGTCTATTTGCTGAATGGTTTCAAGGTAATGGTCGGTAGCTATATAGATAAGCCCGTACTTTTTGACGTTCAACAACCCCCGCTAGCATAAGTCACACGTGTTGCCAGCAATAAATACGATATATGAGTCAACCCCATAGCTATTGGTCCCATTTCAGACACCGTTGAGCAAAGTACACCATAATGTTCTTAAGCATGCAAGTTTACCTAGGTTCAAGCTTAACTTCTCAAAATAGAACTTGGATATAAAATGTTCTTGCTGCTTATTGTTAAGAAAAAAATCTATAACGTATGCGAATCATATAGGGTTTCCAGCGAGTTGTTTGAAGTGTCTGACCTGTGTGTGTGTGTGTATATATATATATATATATATATATATATATATATATATATATATATATATATATATATATATATATATATATCTCGCACGCACGCACATGCATTTAGGGCTGTGGTCCAGGTCTAGACAATCTCCTGAACTCCAAACTGAATGTCAGAATGGGAAAGAAAGGTGATCTAAGCAACTTTGAGCGTGGCATGGTTGTTGGTGCCAGACGGGCTGGTCTGAGTATTTCACAATCTGCTCAGTTACTGGGATTTTCACGCGCAACCATTTCTAGGGTTTACAAAGATTGGTCTGAAAAAGGAAAAACATCCAGTATGCTGAGGTCCTGGCGGGTGAAAATGCCTTGTTGATGCTAGAGGTCAGAGGAGAATGGGCCGACTGATTCCAGCTGATAGAAGATCAACTTTGACTCAAATAACCACTTGTTACAACCGAGGTATGCAGCAAAGCATTTGTGGAGCCACAACACGCACAACCTTGATGTGGATGGGCTACACCAGCAGAAGGTTATTTTTTTACAAGGGCATTCTTTGCTAGCCGTGCTAAAAGGCGATTTGGTTTGTTTGCGAATTCAAAAAAATTATTTTTTAGTGAAAAGAATATTAATTTCTGCCTTCTTTGTTATCATATTATGTAATGCTGTTCTAGTTGAGTTTAGTTTTGACCCTTTTTTCATCAACAGTGTCTTCAGCTTGAGCAAATAATGCAAGTTCATGTCCACCATCACTTTCGCCATCGAAGACTGTTCCCCCGGCGATATGTGTTTCCCCCTACCTAAACCTGAACCAAACCTTATCCCTGACCATAACTATTAAGGGGACGCTATGCATTTTTTTAACAGGAGGGAAACACTATTTTCTAGGGCAAAAAACTTCGAAACAACACTAGCAACTTAAACACTCACAATGGGCATGTCTGGCATCCAAGCCGAAAAGGCAGACTGGCAGTTGTTATCGGGTAAATATGTCCAAAGTTTATCCTCAACCTGAATTTTTTATATTTTATTTTTCATAACGGGGTCACACATTCAATAGGCTTCACAATTTTCCGTTCACATATATTCATGTGACAGGGTTTCCATGAAATTGTCTTGAGAAATGATACATTGATTCAAAACCAAAATTGAAAAGGTTTCTGTGGTAACAATTCAGGTTCAAAATATGTAGTGTCCTAACAATTTCTCATATGGAACATACTGTTAATTGCATGAGCAGTAAAGAAGACTATTGACCTGAATTTTATCGCAATCAGCGACCAGTGATTTTGCACGTGGCTAAGTATTTGAGGGGCAGGGGGCTAAGATTACATCTGCAATTATTATTACTAAGCGATGTCACACATTTTTTTAGGCTACAACATTTTTTTGTCACATACAGCAAACGTCTCCTCACTATCCGCCAGCTGCCTGTCCCCTGAACACACTGTAAAAAAACGCGGTCTCTGTAGACAGCCCAGGCTCCACAAATGGCAACAAAAACAAACTGCGCCAATCTGCGCCACGAAACATAACAAACGGTGTTCCAGCCAATAACCGACAAGAAGGATTTGGGGTTAGGGGGTTAGTGCGCAGAAGGGAGGGGATGAGATGAGGACGAGGGAGGGGCGAGCTAGCCTCCGTTTTGTTTGACAATACTTTGAATGTCAACAAGAAGTGACATCACCCAGCATCGCTTAGAGCACCTTTTAATTAATATGAATTGTTTTAAGAAGCTTGTGGACATAGTGGCACTTTGTTTTTGTAAGTACTGTTTTTTTGTCCAACCAAAGTTAGGGGGGCAGCTGGGGTGGGGGCAAGGCCCTACAGTGGGGGGTCAGCTGCCCCCGTCTTGTCCCCCTGTAGATCTGCCCCAGTGACAATTTCCCGTTGCTAGGTAACGACATGCTGTCATCTCATAGGTTGCGCTTTCGAAAGGTCAGCAGCAACTAGGTCAAATTTGAAATTTGATTTTCAACTTTGAGCGCAGTGCATGTGCTTATCATGTGTAGGCGACTTAAAGGGGCCAGTTTAGACTGCTGTTGCTTTGGGGCTCTCTACTCCTTTCCTGTTTCTTCAACTCCTTTCAATGACTTTTTTTCAACTGATGTGCATGATTCTTTACAATATATCTGCCACTATTAAATGGTTAACTCACAATCTCTGTTCCCTAAAATTAGAATTTCTCTAATCTATGACTTATTTCTGTTCTTACTCTGCTTCCTTTCTCCCAAAGCCTGCATCAACTTTGGAAGAGATGGTAAGTTTGTGTATGGGTGTATTTTGCAGGATATCAGGTTTTTAAAATGAGTTGTTTGGATTGAATATAGATTGTGAAGCTACACTTGTTGCAACTAGTGATTCACTGATACTTAAAGACAGGAGTAGAAAGGACTGGGACATGAATTATACCTGTCTTCTTACTTATTAACACAGCCAGGTGTTCAGGGTCCATGAAAAACAAAGGTAGGATCAGTCATACACAATTACAATCACCATTCAATAAAGGTAAAAGAAAAATACACACAAATCTTTTTTTGTACAAAATGCAAACCTCAACATTCACATCTAAATGCAAGTCACATCTTAACCTAGCCTGCATGTCTTTGGGCTGTGGGAGGAAGCCAGGGTACCTGGGGAAAATCCACGCAGGCACAGGGAGAACATGCAAACCCCACACAGAAAGGCCCCAGCAGGCACTCTCCCCTTGCAGGAAGGTTCTGTAAGGGGAGAGCGAAAAAGGTTAGAATAATGCTCTCGAAGTACCATAATATAAAGAACAATTATCTACCGTTACTCCTATTTCAGTTTGGCTTGTTTTCATTCCGGCTTGTCATTGTTCAAAGAAACACCCCCAAAAAAATAAGAACTATCCAGATAAATCGCGCTATCCGGATAGTGCGAATTTGATTGTGATTGGATTAGAAGTATAAACATATACCATTCCGACACCCTTTGGTTTGTACGCGATCCATCGCACCTGCACAGACCCGGTGGTAATACGGCACCGGTGCCTTAACGACCGTTATCTACCGGACCGAATAGCAATGCGGATTTCGGTGCCTTATTTATGTGCCACTTAAATGACTGCGCTTCTCTCTGATGCTCCAAAAACGGAAGTTAGAGGGAACTGAAACATCGCAGCACGGGACGCAAAATTACGAATCAAGACCCGCCATACGATGGAGCTTGATTGTTTGGGGTTAGGCATTTCACCTAGAGTGGTTAAGGTTAGGATAGCCGATTGGTCAGGGGATAGGACCTGAACAAATGGGGTTACGTTACCTGGCCAATAAATGCTATTGAAGGGCGGGTCTTGCCGTGGCCATAGTGGGATTTTTAATATCGCACACGGGACGCTAGTCAACTCTACACTCGACAGCAGGTAACGTTAGCTTACCGTTAGCTACTAGCTGGAGTAAACACGGTTAAAATGCTGACAGCTAAACCGTGTAAAAGTGTGTCTGTATTTTACCGTAGAGGATTGTAACACCAGACTGTAGCTGCCATTGTCTGAAAAACACAGACTCAGTGGTTGTTTTTGTAGTTTAACAGGAATTTACCGGTGAAATAAGTTATTGTTATTACATTTTTAATAAATCATTTAATTTAGACCCTGTGGGCTTAGCAATACACAAGCTGTTCTGTAATGTTGCCCTTTTGTGCTCTTTTTTTTAAATTTTTTTATTATTAGATCAACTTTTCATTTTTATATTTTTGAACCTACATACACAAATACAATTGAACAAGGTGCTGCTTTTTTAAATATATATGTGTATATAATAGAGAGAAGAGATGTGTCACCTTTTTCAGCCCTTCTGAGTTTGCAGGTATAACATTATAGTCATTATGGCCTTTAGAAAAACATTTTTTGTGGAGGTGGGGTAGTGCACTATAGGCCCCTGTGGGGCAGGCTAAGCTTTTGTCCTTAATGGCATTTTTCCCCCTTACATTACTTTTACGTTTATACTTTAAGTAGTTTTGAAACCAGTACTTTTACTTGAGTAAAAAGCTTGAGTTGATACTTCAACTTCTACAGAAGTCTTTTCAAACCATAGTATCTATACTTCTACTTGAGTAATGAATGTGAATACTTTTGACACCTCTGCTCCAGATATAGCAAAGAAACAACAGAACTGGAAAATCCCCAAGTCACTGGTGTGCCAATGCTTTGCCTTCACAGTGAGCAACAAACTGAAAGTAAAGCATGTGGGCTTCATGGTGCGTTCATGTACATCTCGGTAAACTTTCAATTGCACTTTGTTAATTAAAAAAAAATAAAAACTTATTGTAAAGTACACTTTGCCATCTCGTGGTAATAATTGTGGCATTGCCGTCACTGCTGAAAGAAAATGTTTGAATTGAAAGTCAAATCGAATCGTGGCACCTATAGTAGTTTGGCTTATTAAATATCCCTTAAGCTAAATTCAGTAGTACTTGCATTATGAGGATACTCGATGATCCTAGTACTAAGTACTTATTTAGAGTAAACAAACATAATAATTCAGACTGCTTACTCTCTTTACGTTATCATGCTTCATGTACTACATACAGTGCCTTGCGAAAGTATTCGGCCCCCTTGAACGTTTCGACCTTTTGCCACATTTCAGGCCTCAAACATAAAGATATAAAACTGTAATTTTTTGTGAAGAATCAACAACAAGTGGGTCCCAATTATGAAGTGGAACGAAATTCATTGGCTATTTCAAACTTTTTTAACAAATAAAAAACTGAAAAAGTGGGCGTGCAAAATTATTCAGCCCCTTTACTTTCAGTGCAGCAAACTCTCTCCAGAAGTTCAGTGAGGATCTCTGAATGATCCAATGTTGACCTAAATGACTAATGATGATAAATAGAATCCAGCTGTGTGTAATCAAGTCTCCGTATAAATGCACCTGCTCTGTGATAGTCTCAGAGGTCCGTGTAAAGCGCAGAGAGCATCATGAAGAACAAGGAACACACCAGGCTGGTCCGAGATACTGTTGTGGAGAAGTTTAAAGCCGGATTTGGATACAAAAAGATTTCCCAAGCTTTAAACATCCCAAGGAGCACTGTGCAAGCGATAATATTGAAATGGAAGGAGTATCAAACCACTACAAATCTACGAAGACCCGGCCGTCCCTCTAAACTTTCAGCTCATACAATGAGAAGACTGATCAGAGATGCAGTCAAGAGGCCCATGATCACTCTGGATGAACTGCAGAGATCTACAGCTGAGGTGGGAGACTCTGTCCATAGGACAACAATCAGTCGTATACTGCACAAATCTGGCCTTTATGGAAGAGTGGCAAGAAGAAAGCCATTTCTTAAAGATATCCATAAAAAGTGTTGTTTAAAGTTTGCCAAAAGCCACCTGGGAGACACACCAAACATGTGGAAGAAGGTGCTCTGGTCAGATGAAACCAAAATCGAACTTTTTGGCAACAATGCAAAACGTTATGTTTGGCGTAAAAGCAACACAGCTCCTCACCCTGAACACACCATCCCCACTGTCAAACATGGTGGTGGCAGCATCATGGTTTGGGCCTGCTTTTCTTCAGCAGGGACAGGGAAGATGGTTAAAATTGATGGGAAGATGGATGGAGCCAAATACAGGACCATTCTGGAAGAAAACCTGATGGAGTCTGCAAAAGACCTGAGACTGGGACGGAGATTTGTCTTCCAACAAGACAATGATCCAAAACATAAAGCAAAATCTACAATGGAATGGTTCACAAATAAACATATCCAGGTGTTAGAATGGCCAAGTCAAAGTCCAGACCTGAATCCAATCGAGAATCTGTGGAAAGAACTGAAAACTGCTGTTCACAAACGCTCTCCATCCAACCTCACTGAGCTCGAGCTGTTTTGCAAGGAGGAATGGGCAAAAATGTCAGTCTCTCGATGTGCAAAACTGATAGAGACATACCCCAAGCGACTTACAGCTGTAATCGCAGCAAAAGGTGGCGCTACAAAGTATTAACTTAAGGGGGCTGAATAATTTTGCACGCCCAATATTTCAGTTTTTTATTTGTTTAAAAGGTTTGAAATATCCAATAAATTTCGTTCCACTTCATGATTGTGTCCCACTTGTTGTTGATTCTTCACAAAAAATTACAGTTTTATATCTTTATGTTTGAGGCCTGAAATGTAGCAAAAGGTCGAAAAGTTCAAGGGGGCCGAATACTTTCGCAAGGCACTGTAGACACATGTAAAACAGCACCTTACTGCCCTTTGTAATTCACTCAAATTTACTCTTTAACTGTCAATACACCATATTACATGACATGTATTTCTTTTATTACATCTAACTGTGTTTGATTAAGCTTCTGTTTTGTGCTGAGGTTTTTAGTTACCTGTCTCACAGATTATTAATAAAATAATGTATTTTTCTGAAATGAAAATAAAAACAAATTATGATCTGGTTTCTTTCAGTAACTTCAGACTTTGCTGTTTTTGAGAGTTACAAAACAGTTTTTGAAAATAATATCTAAAGACACCCATCAATTTGCTGAACTATCCTGTTCAGGGATGCAGTAGGCTGGATTTACATTGAGGCCAGATAACTACTCAATATGTTATGTAATAACAATAGATCAATTGACTATGTGTAACAAACCATCAGACTATTATCACAAACGCTGTAGCTTCCCTCAGCTCTACAAAGCATTTTAGCTACTTTTAGCTCATTGTTTTTATTTTATAGCCCACAACTTTACTGTTTTGGTTCACTCTCACAGCTCTCATCTGCAACATTTACAGACACAGAAGGCACTCATTGTATACTACCAGCTCATCACCAAATTACAAAAAAATTGTAACTAAACTTTTTTCACAGGAATTAAAACTGAGCTTAAAAGACTGAATATTGAACTTACGACATTTATTTGCTACATGATTGTAAATGTTTCTGCTGGATGTGTATGGCATGCCAACACATAAGAACTTTATGGCAATAATATGTAATTGTAGTGTTTATTGCTAGTCGCACTCACCCTTGGGTAAAAAAAAGATATGTTAATTCTGCTTTAAGTGCGTTTTCACACCTATTGTTTGTTGGCTCTGGTCCGAATTAGTTGATGAGGTTGTAAACTTGGTTCATTTTTTTTTTTTCCTCAAACGGAGAAAACTTTCTCAAGCCAACAAAAATTCATGACCATAAACTACACAAAAACATTTGCTCTGCTTTTTGGTCAGATGTGTCTGGGGCTGGAGCTAGAAAGTAAATGCAGGAAGAAAGTCCTGTGTTCTGGCTAGTGCATTTTTCTGACTATGGTCAACGTAGCCGCCTAACGCATCTCCATTGTCAAACTAGCTCATTTCATTCAAATCATTTTCCAGAAATTGCTTTGGGAGTGATGACACTATATCTGCTCCGCTGGCTAAGACTTCTCTCTACTCTACCTAAACATTGCTATGCAGTCCAAGCGGGTAAACACTTCAGGTTTCAATGCGACCGAACTAAAGAAGGCACATATTTTTAATATATTACCTTTTAACTTTAATTGAAATTGTAAAGGCAGATAAATGGAATCTGAACTAGGTATGAGTCAGTTACTGGTTTCAAGGTGTTTGAAAAAGTCACAGTTTCAAAACCACTTACATTTTCCGTCGTACTAAGGTATGAGCTGTTTTAGGACTTACACTTAGTCTTTAAGGACAGAAAGTGCACTTTAGAAATCCCACTCCCTGCCAGTGTGCAGTGTGTTTAAAAATTAAAGACATTATGTTCAATGTTTTTTTTTTTTTTTTACTCAGACATTTTAAAAATAATACATTTAAGCTGTAATTGCAATACCGTGAGACCGCTTTTTTTTTTTTTTTTTTTTTTTTTGCTGAAGGTTATCATACCGTCAGAATATATATATATATATATATATATATATATATATATATATATATATATATATATATATATATATATATATATATATATATATAAAAATAAATAACTGGATCTTGAAATCACAGGAAAATTCAATCATAATTCTTATTTGATCATCACTTATTCTGCTAGAACTAGTGTTACAACCACCTCTGGAAAAAAATAGTACTGTATTAGGCTGCCATAGATTAACAGGATTTTCCCTCATCCGCTCTTCTTGCTTATAGTGCCTGTGTGTGTGTGTGTGTGTGTGTGTGTGTGTGTGTGTGTGTGTGTGTGTGTGTGTGTGTGTGTGTGTGTGTGTGTGTGTGTGTGTGTGTGTGTGTGTGTGTGTGTGTGTGTGTGTGTGTGTGTGTGTGTGTGAGTGACGATGTGCTTGTTCTAGGAACAGGAGCTTGAGGTCAGCAAGAAGGAGAAATTAGCAGAGGCAAGGCTGGAAACAGAAGGGAGACTATTTAAGAAAGAAAATGAGGCTCTTCGCAGACACATGGCAGTACTGCAGGCCGAAGTGTATGGAGCCAGACTGGCTGCCAAATACTTGGACAAGGAACTGGCTGGCAGGTAAGAAGTTGGAGCTCACAAACCATATGTAAAAGTTGAGGGTTTGCTAAGAAGATACTACGTTAGAATGTTACAGCTGATTATATTATTTACAAGTTATATAATAAGGGGGATCATGTATAAACCCCAATTCCAATGACATTGGGAGGTTGTGTAAAACGTAAATAAAAACAATACAATGATTTGCAAATCAACCTATATTCAATTGAATTCACTACAAAGACAAGATATTTAATGTTTAAAGTTGTTGTTTTTTGTTGTTGCAAATTTTCATTTTGAATTAGATGGGCATGTTTACCACCGTTTGTGAACTGAAGACACTAATTGTTGAAGCTTTGTAGGTGGAATTATTTTTCATTCTTGCTTAATGTACGACTTCAGTTGCTCAACATTCCGGGGTCTCCATTGTCGTATTTTGCGGTTCATACAGGCCACACATTTTCAATGGGAGACAGGTCTGGACCGCAGGCAGGCCAGTCTAGTGCCCGCACACTTTTATTAAGAAGCCACGCTGTTGTAACACGTGCAGAATGTGGCTTGGCATTGTCTTGCTGAAAAAAGCAGGGACGTCCCTGCTTGGATGGCAGCATATGCTGCTCCAAATCCTTTATGTACCTTTTTAGCATTAATTGTGCCTTCACAGATGTGCAAGTTACCCATGCCATGAGCACTAACACACCCCCATACCATCACAGATGTTGGCTTTTGTGCTGATAACAATGTGGATGGTCCTTTTCTTCTTTGGCCCTGAGGACATGACATCCATGATTTACAAAAACAATTTGAAATGTGGACTCTTCAGACCACAGCACACTTTCCCACTTTGCGTCAGTCCATCTCAGATGAGCTCGGGCCCAGAGAAGCCGGCTGAGTTTCTGGGTGTTGTTGATATATGGCTTTCGCTGAGTAAATGGCTTTCGCTGAGTTTTAACTTGCAGTTAGATGTAGTGACTAACCCCCGTACCCACAGGACATCAGACTTACTTACTGATGCACGCACACAGTAGTGTTCACAAACTTAGTCCAATGAGGGGAGAAAGGAAAGTGTGATATTGTTCCACGTTAACGCCTTTTCTCTCTCGCTCAAGACCGCTGTATCCAAGCCTAGGCGCAGAGCATGACCTTACCGCATGCTGATACATTACTAGTCCAGGTAGAGTGAGCTACTACTAACAGGGAGAGAGGGAGAGACTATCACTACAGCCAATCCAGTCTGCTCAGAGCAATGGTCTTTTTCAGAAATAGGTTGCACGTAAGGGAAAAAAAAAAAGTAGCTTTCACTTAAGGGGCCCTATCTTGCACCCTGTGCAAAGCACAGTGCAAAGCCCGACGCAAGTGTCTTTGACAACTGCGTTGGTCTTAAACTAGCAATTTCCCGTCGAGCGCCTGCGACTAAGAGAAGTGTGTGTCTGACAGGATGGGGGGCATGGCATCACGATGGTGGCTCTCCACGATGATATCGTCCATCGGCACAACCCTCTTCCAAAGGGTTCCTGAGCCCACGTGGTAATATCCTTTACATAATGATGTCGTTTTTTAATGCAGTGCTGCCTTAAGGATCGAAGGTCACGGGCATTCAATGTTGGGTTTCGGCCTTGCTGCTTACATGCAGAGATTTCTCCAGATTCTCTGAATCTTTTGATGATGTTATGGACTATAGATGATGAAATCCCTAAATTCCTTGCGTTGAGAAACGATTTTCTTAAACTCACGCAGTTGTTCACAAAGTGGTGAAACTCGTACCATCCTTGCTTGTAAACGATTGAGCCTTTTGGGGATGCTCCTTTTTTACCCAATCACGACACTCCCAGCTTTTTTCAAGAGTGTATGGCCTGGAGACCTCCCGTCTCATGCCCTCCCGAGCTTCGACTTTTAAGAATACGAAATCGCGAATTATTTTCTAAATGAAGTCACGGTTAAGTTAGTGAGCATGATTCAATTAAGTAAACGCCGTTTAAACTTTTAAATTTAGTGATAGCCAGACACAGCCTATAGTTGGCAGATTTGTGGATGTTATCGATGTTGTCTCCCTGATGTTAACGTTTGTTGTTTATTTGATGAAACCTGCGATGACTTTACTTTTTTTTTATTATTATTAATTCTAAGGATTAATTAGGATTAGGATTAATATGAAATATTGGTTAACCTCTTCATTTCTGAAATCATGAAACATTTAAAACTGCATCAGCGTTTAGTTTGTTTACACCATATTACGAGAGGGTTTAATTTCGAGGTCCGTAATTCCGCAGATTAGCATGATTGCCGTAGTGTTTAGTTAAAAAAACACCAAAGTACGACAACATAGTGTACCAGACGCAAGCTTTTATTTTGAAAAGTTGAAGCTCGGGAGGGCATGAGACGGGAGGTCTCCAGGCTGCAGCCATACCCGACTCGCTTTAAGTTTATCAGTTTGAACATTAAATATATTGTCTTTGTAGTGTATTCAATTAAATATAGGTTGAAAAGGATTTGCAAATCATTGTATTTTTATTTACATTTTACATAACGGCCCAACTTCATTGGAATTGGGGTTTGTACACAAGTGCACAGGTACTTTCTTTGAAAAATTAAAGTAATAGTGGGCTTCCAATTCTTGACAATTTCTTGTACACTATACTCTCTTCACAATATCAGTATGCACACTGGTACGACCAATTTAAAAGATGTGATTTGTTTGCAGGTTGAAATGCCTATTTTGCAAATAATATAAAATGATCTCTCTCTATGTATCCCTCCAACACACAAACAAACCTTGATACCTGGTTAAAATGTGTAAGCTTTTATAGGAGTTGCTACATGTGCTTTGGACTGTAGTGTAATTAAGTCAATGAATAATATATTTCTACCAATTACCTAAAGTTTAGTGCAGTGCTTTGAAATGGGCCGATTGGGCCTCTGGTATTGCTGCTTGCAGCTATCTCGAGAACCGCTCATCCAAACAACTTCACACTCGACAATTCCCTGAGCAATACACATGCCATGACATTGTTGGGTCCCCACTGAAATGCTAGAGTTTACACGTCATTTACTAAGAGTTAGCTATTTGGGACCAGACTATTTTCTGGGAACAAAAGCGTCTGTTCCGAAAGTTACATCACTGATGCTTGAAATGTTTCAGTTTGCTACAATGTAAGATTTAAGAAGTTAAGATTTATTTTATTATGAGGACAATGCACATTAATCAGTATTTCTGTAAATGTGCCAGTGTTAGCCAGCCAGCTAATTTTCAACTGTAGTCCTAGTTACCTAGCATGCATGTCTTTATAGTGGGAGGAAACCGGAGCACTCTGGTAGAACATGCAACCACACAGAAAGGCCTCGTCCGAACCGGAGATCGAACTTTGCAGTGCCTACTTGCTGTGAGGCAGCAGTGCTAACCACTGAGCCACCGTGCCGTAACATATCCGGTCTCTATTTCTTCATCTGTTCTTTAATGTATTGTAGTAAGTGATGGATGAGCGAGTTGTACCCAGCATGCTGTTTGGCTTTGTAACATATAATAGGGGTCCCCTCTCAATACACCACACAGTGGATGCATAACGCACTAAAAAAACGTCTCGTAGTGTCAAGAGCTGGATCCGTGGGTCATCAGAAAAGTTACTTTTTCTAGCTTGTTCCAGAGATTTTCTGTACCACTGCAGGGGCTACTTCTTTGGAATTTCGTAGGGGGCGCAATGAAGCTATTTTGTTAACCCAAGACAGGCACAACTAAAATAAAAAAAAAACCAATGTTGCTGGTTCTGATGCATGTGCATTTTCACAAACATTTAGCCCCTCAGAAATGCGATTAGTTAAAAAAAAGAAGGTGTGGTAATACATTTCAAACACCATGGTAGGTGGAGGGGACTAAGTGGTTGTTGTTGTTGACGACAGCATAAACCTTTGATTTGTCTTCCAGGGTGCAGCAGATCCAGTTACTGGGCCGTGACATGAAAGGACCTGCACATGACAAGCTGTGGAACCAACTGGAGGCAGAGATTCACCTTCACCGCCATAAGACTGTCATCCGAGCATGTAGGGGTCGTAATGATCCTAAGAAACCTCTGCCCTCTCCTGTTGGACATGTGAGTGTACAACTACAAAGCAGTTAGAAGTGTTGATACTTTTATTTGTGCTTCCAAAGTTGAATGTGTTAATGTAATTACAGGACCCAGACATCTTGAAGAAAACCCAGGGAGTTGGCCCTATCAGAAAAGTGGTGCTAGTCAAAGATGATCATGAGGGTCTTGGAATCTCCATTACAGTAAGAAGTCAAAGCTGTTTTTCTTTTCTTCCTGAAAGTGGCTATGGCAGCCTGTTGAGATTGCAGCCAAGATCTCTTTAAAGTCAGCCAACAATTCCATAAGTTTGAATGCAAACCTGCTTACTTAGCAGGGAATAAACGTATACAATAAGATAAGCCTCTGGCTTATCCTGATCTTCATTTTTCATGAATAGATCGCAAGAAGGTGTCCTTCCAACTATTCTAATTACTATTCCATTCAGATCATGCAGATCATGTCTGTGCAAGCTTTCATGCACAGTACCAGCTAAACTTTACTGGCTTTTCTAACATTATATGCTTGAAAATCCTGAACTCCTGAAAGCAGCTAACTAAGGGTCTGTATGCATGATACCACTTAGGCTAAGGTTGCTCAAGGTTGTGCCTGTCCTACTCTCTTTCTCTCTGTGCCTGACCACTGTCTTGCTCTAGACACAGAAGTCAAGACAGCCAAAATCACCATAAATGAAAATGTCTTCATTTTGCTGCGCTTGCGCGGCCAGTGTGTTTTTGGCGTGAGGATGTCGTAGAAAAAAATTAGTTGCATGAAATCACCATAAGGGAATACTTCAGTGGCTAAGAGCAAACACTTATGATCTCTGAGGAAATCCGTAGAAGGTCCTCAGTAAACATTTTCTTCAGAAAATTTTAAGGGACCCATGCAATGCTCCTAAATTAACCTCTGAGCCTAGGAAAATATTTTGGGAACAAACTTAAGTATGAAACATCAGGTGGTTTATGCAACCTGGTACTGGAAATTAAGAGAATTGATTCTTATTGACAATACAGGGAATGACTGTGAACATACAGTGCTTTCTACAGGACAAAGCATTAAAGTTGCTTTCAGACAGCTTGGTCTTGCATCCACTGCTGCCCTTGTCTGCAATGTACAGACTGCTACTCTTGTGAATCTGCACACCTATTTGCCGCTTCTGTCTGAGTTTGATTATTGTTCAATTATTTCATGTGACCATGGCAACCACACAGTGGGAAACAATACAGTAGTTAATTTTACTGGTACCGAAGTTCCCCTGAATTATACACCTCTGCACCAGCAGTGGACAAACTAATATTAATAAAGAGATTTGGAGCATTATCAGATTCAAAGATGATTATAATGATTATAATTATTATTGATTATGTGGTATTGACCGATAAATAACATTAAATGATATGAATCAGCAAGACTTTATAGACGTTGTAATCGTGTCATATTTCAAGCCACTATTTAGCTGCATGATGAGATTACACTAGGTGATGTTACAGGTCATTAGTAAGGTTAGAGGTAGCCGGTAGCGGCAGCTGCAGGGGGGTTGCGCCCTGCTGTTGCCCCTTCAAACATAAAACATTCCTGACATCACCAAAAAATAATCTAAAAGAGTACCTGCCCAAATAATTAACTTGTATGTTTTCTCACCAGGGTGGGAAGGAGCACGGTGTTCCCATTCTAATTTCAGAGATCCATCCAAGTCAGCCTGCAGACAGATGTGGAGGTCTGCATGTCGGGGATGCCATCCTTGCTGTCAACAGCATCAATTTGCGAGATGCCAAACACAAGGAGGCTGTCACCATTCTGTCCCAGCAGGTAACACAGGCATTCACACACATGCGCACACTACACCACACCCATTCCCTTAAAGTGCTCACTCATGGTGTCTGTGTCAGCGAGGACAGATAGAGTTTGAGGTGGTGTATGTGGCTCCAGAGGTGGACAGCGATGATGAGAATGTGGAGTATGAAGACGACAGTGGCCATCGCTATCGACTCTACCTAGATGAACTGGAGGACAGCAGCACAGCGGCACCCAGCAACAGCTCGGCATCACTGCAGGGTAAGTTTTCAAAACTGGTTTTGAATGCTCACTTTCGAAACGTTTTGATTGTATGAAATACATTGTTTTCATTTTCAATGTATAGAATATTTGTTTTATTTAATAGTACGGAGTTATTAGGTCGATAGTTTTTGAATCAGTGTGTTTATCGTAGAATCTCTGGGGGCCATATCAGTGTGAATTTCACTAGACTTTAGTACTACTACCCCCAACAAAAGGACAAAAATTACAGTGAATGAATGCATTCAGGCATCTACAGAATAGGCAGAGAATATAGATAATGTTAGACTAGTAGTTATACATTCTCCAAAAATGGACCCTTTGTAGCATTTTATGATACGTTCTACTTCACATTTCAAAGGAACATATTTGAATATTTACACCACAGCTATAGTTACTACTTTGAAGATCAAGATTTTACATACAAAACAAATGATTAAATTCTAAAATAAGAACATTAGTGCTACAAAAAGAATTCAGTGATTGAAAGCAGGTATGTTTTCTATGCTCTCTAGTGTTGGAAAGGGCTCACAAAGTAATGCATTATTATGAGCAATTAATAAATTATCGATCTCTTGTTATGAATAATGACAACCAGGTAGAAGGAATGAAAAAGAGGAATCTTGTACAACAATACTACAGCTAACCCTTTTTATTTTGTCTGCACTGCAAGAACTATGAATGATAGTAGTTTTTAGTTTTGTCGTTTTGAGGGACTTTTTTAGCTCCTACTTTAGAGTAGGTACTCCCAGTACAAGAAAAAAAAAAACAGAGATGGCAACCACAATTTTTTTTAGCCACTAGCTAACTAAAAGATTAAAATTGAACAACTTAATGCTTCATCCACACACTCTTGAGAGCACATTGCTATCACCAGATAAGTGACACCAGTGGAACATTAAAGCATGACAGAATTAGCAAGCTAGCGTTAGCAAACTAGCCAGCCGTCCGCTAGTTGGCTAGTACAGCCTGCAAATTCCACCATACGTTCAGAAAAAGAGCCGAACACCTTACTCCCCGCTACTAAGAGACATCTTTGCTGCCACCGGTCTTCATTTTAGATCGACAACGGTCACTTTAAAAGTGTTTTAGAGGCGGCGAGTCAAGCGGATGGACCGGCCGGCTTACGTCACTTCATTGTTCCTATTGCGAATGCAAACCGAAAAAAGCCCCAGACAGGAGGTAGTTCTCAGGGGAGCTCCCCAGTGGGCAGTTCCTCTCATGGAGTCCCCAGAACATTGTGGTCCGAAAAGGGAACCATGCCTCCTCTCCACTTTGAGCTGCTGAATTAAACAAGCCTAGAGACCACATTACTCTGCAGTGTTATGGGGAATGTTTTGATGTAGAACAACATATTTTACTTATTATACATCTGAATCTGTGTCCACCCTTTAGCTCTGGAAAAGATGTCACTGAGCAATGGACCAGAGAATGGAGACACTGGGATCTCCATTGAGACAACTTCAGATGAAACCCCTTCAAAGCCACCTGAGTCTGACTGCTCTTCCTAAAGGCTCAGCCTAGCCATTGGTATTTGGAGATATAACGAGGATTTGTGGAAAGATTCCCTCTCAAAGAACTGAATTAAAGAATTCTATGACTAGGGACAAGGGAAAATTAACAGAGAAAGTCTATTTTCCCTTTTTCCTCTTGGTGTTGTGGGGTGGTGGGATTTGGGGGTCTGGCCTGGGCATGTGGCAATGATTTGGGGTAAAAGTTCACATTTGAAGAAGCGGAGGTGTAAAATTTGTAGAGGAGGGAGCAATACTGAACAATGTGACTTTTTCTTGATATTATATTAAGATAATGAAAATTGACAGGATAGCTGTATGTGAGAAAACCGCAGAAGGAAGTAGATGTCATGGAGGAACACTGACATCATGAAAGAAGAAGTTATTCATTTTGAAAATGTCTTTCAGAGGCAGCTTTTGGAGAAATGTTTGTGGAGTGTTGCTTTTGTTTGTACAGTTATTCTATTATCTGTTCTTGACGAAATATTCAAGACTACATTATCCTACAGGGACCCTGGTGGAAGCCAGGAAAACATCTCAGAAAGGAAATTACTTTTTTTACGAAAAGAGACTAAATCTGTTAGATGTAAGTGAACATTGTAGTTAGCGAGAGCAAGGCCATTGATGCTCTTTCACATGATTAAATTCAAAAACCCTGTGAAATAAATATCAAATGGAAAATGCTGTAAAATCTTGCCTGTTACCAATAACACATTAAAAACCTAAATTAGGTCAATAGTTTGAGTTATGTATCCAGGGTCTAAATATTTTACAACCACATACTTTCTTCAGCCCCTCTTCATTTACATTGCACAAGCGTTCATTCCTTCCATACCTCTTTTTTTCTTCTTCTTTTTTGATAGGTGTTTTGTTATAAAATAAATTTTCACCTTTTTTATTTTTGTTTTTGTTTTGTTTTTTTTTTTTGTTTTTTTTTTTTTTTTTTGTTTTTTTTTGTTTTTTTTTGTTTTTTTCATGTCCATCTGGCATCCACCCTTTGTATTCAGTGTTGTTTTTTATATATATTGTGTGTATATATATATATATATATATATATTATATATATATATATATATATATATATATATATATATATATATGTATATATATATATATATATATTTTATATATATATATATATATTATATGTATATATATATATTATATATATATATTTATTTTATATATATATATTTTTGTTTTATATTATTATATATATATATTTATTATATTTTTTTTTTTTTTTTTTTTTTTGTTTTTTTGTTTTTTTGTTTTGTATATATATATGTTTGTTGTATTGTGTATTATTATTATATGTGTATATTTATATGTTTTTTTTGTTTTTTTTGTTGTTGTGTTTTTTTGTATATGTGTGTGTATGTATATGTATATTTATATATATATGTATGTATGTGTATGTATGTGTGTATGTATATTATATGTGTGTTGTATGTGTTATGTATGTATATATATATATGTGTATATATATGTATGTGTATGTATTTGTGTATGTATATATGTATATAGTGTTGTGTATATTATGTATATTGTATGTATGTGTATATGTATATGTATGTATATGTGTATATGTGTATGTTTTATGTATATTTATGTATGTATATGTGTGTGTTGTGTTGTGTGTTTATGTTATGTGTATGTGTGTTATATGTGTGTATATTATGTATGATTATGTATATGTATGTATATATATATGTATATATATGTATATATATATATATATATGTATGTATATATATATATGTGTATATATATATATATATATATATATATATATATATATATATATATATATATATATATATATATATATATATATATATATATATATATATATATATTTTGAATGCAGTCATTCTCAATAATGGGGTCTTTCGTAACTGTTGCTGTATACTGAATTTTTTGGTTTGGTTATTGTCACATTACATTCTATTGTTGCACATTGTATTTTGTTACATCTCACAGTATAATGCAGTGAAATACACAAACTACTCTAAACATGATTGAGTGTTCAACCCCTCTCTCACATGGGCCTAGCCAATGTACTGTTTGATGCAAAGATATTCAGTTTAACACATTATTGTGCCCAGCCCTATCTGTTGTCACCACTGCTACCTGCCAGTGTTCCAGCTCAGAGTCACATAAGTGAGTGGAACCCTTAGTACGCCTTGACTCCGTGCCCTTATAGCATTTATATGTCAGTTTCTTTACTTGCTTATTGTTATTTTCCTTGGTGCTTGGTTTGTCTCTCTAAACTCTTCCTATATATGATTTGCATCTTTATAGATAATGTATTCAAGTCACAATTTATTTAGCCATTTAATAAAGTTTGGCTCCAATTTGGTTTATTTGGAATACATTTGGAGTTTTATTTTGCCTTTTTTAAATGTCTTCAGTGCCTTTTAAACTCCCCTCAGAGTTTGTAAATAAATTATAATTCTAACTACACTTGCAAGAAAGTATGATGGGTTGCAAGCACCCCTACGCAATTTGGACCTGGAGGCTAATCAACCCAAGCTGATCTGAAAACTAAGCATCTCAGAAAAGAGCTTCAACAGGTGGTTTCACAAATGTTTGTATAGACTGACAGAATAAGATGCACTTACACAGTGAACACTGCCATGATATGATCCAGCCAGATTTTTTTTTTTTTAAAGAAATATCAAATTGGTATGAATCAAATTCATAATGAAATGTACCAGAGATAATACATGTTCATGAACATTGATAGGTATAGATATAAGATACAAATTATCCATTCCTTTAGTGCACCTATACATTCGACAAGTGACCACTCAAATGCATAGGAGGTAATCCCCATTGCACCTCTTACCTCAATTTGCACTTTTAAGGTGTAATTTCACCATTTAATGCTGCAAAAATGACAAAGGGCATTAAAGTCTTGAGCCCCCTTGCATGGTGCCCAAACCCCTCAAGAAATGTGCATGCCCATAGACACTCCACCACAGGATACCATCATACCACGAATAAATTGTTATATTTTAACGTGATTGTGTTTCTGATACAGCACATAAGTACTACATTGAACACTATGTACTGGCACCGGCACTGCCAACAGATCGACCTAAAGAGCCAAATGGTAACCAGCAGTGACTTAAATGCTTCTGCAAGTGTCTGCCAAACACCTATTACACTATAGATTCACGAAACAACCCTTTAATTTGTTTTCTGTTGGGTTGAACTTGGTAAAGCTGTTCTGTTTTCAGTGGTGGTTGTTGGGGCCTTTTCCTGGTCACATACAGCGTATGGTTGTGGGAGTTCCTTTGTAGTGAGTGCCAGCAAACTCTTGGCTTGGCTTGGTTCTTTTCACAGTCCCTGTTTTTTTTTTTGTTGCATCTAATTGAAACACCTGTACTGTCCTGGCATCACGAGAAAAATCATTTTATTATAGTTATTTTTGTGTGCATTAACATCAAATGTTTCGCACAGTACATTGAATATATTCCTAAATATGTATATGTATACATGATATTATGTACAGAAGGTTATGTGGTTACAGTATGAAATATTATGATGAGGAATTATATAAAAAAAATGAATGGGTGCATTAAATAAAATTAAGGAAATTTACTGTTGAGGAATAGATACCAATTTGTGAATGTAGAAGCTAAGTGACAGCAATTGATCATAACATTTGAATCAATGGATCACATAACAATAAATCAGAAAAAGAATAATCTGCCAAAATAGACTTCAGCACTAAGGTTTGTGCAAAAGACCTCCACTAAGTTTGTCTGTTTTTTCAGTTTAGTTATGATCCTTTTCGCTTTTACTATTAAGTACATTTGGGAGAAAATCATTATTTTCACACAGTTACATTTGGATACTCAAGTTGTGCTACTTTTAGGTATATTTTTGTTTTTATCCATATTGTATTCATTGCACATTTAGTTTATTCCTTCTTGCACCTCAAAGAGGCTGGTAGTCTGCCGATCCCATAAATGTAGAGATGTTGAGAGGCATTGAGGAAAAACAAACACAGTTAGCAAAGACGGAAGCATTGCGTTGATCTTTTTTGTGATGAAATATCACATTTCTCTCTGCTATGCCTACTAGAGTCATATTATACATACTGATATAATAACTTCTTTTGGAAGATGGTTTTAGGTTTAGGTTTGCTCTTGGCTTCAATTTTAATAAAAAATATTTTAACATTTTGAGCAACAAAGTATACCTTGCCCAGCAAGGGCATTAAATGCATATCCTGACTGCATTTCAGTTGTCTAGTTCAAGTTCTTTTGTTGTCATGTAGGGCGAATTAAGGGTGATTGGGACAGTTATGATACATATGATACATTTATGTAATACTGAAGATGTTACCTATATATTTGTTGAGGAAAGAAGGTTATATCATATTCCATCACAAAAAAAAAAACTCCCTACCACTTTCTCCCTTAATTCCTGTCCTCTCTCCACTTGTATTGCAATGGAATTCTTGGATATCAGGTTTCATCCAACTGTGCTCTATGGAGTTCAGGAACCTTGGGCTAGATGCCCAAGGTTCCCGATGGAGGGGAATAATGGAGCGGGAGATTGGCTGGAGAATCTGAGCAGCGGTGCAATATTGCATTCACTTTAAAGCGCGTCGTGACAAAAAGAGAGCTGAGTCGAAAGGCAAAGCTCTCAATCTATTGGTCAATTTCCGTCACTCCCCTCACCTATGGTCATGAAGGCTGGGTCATGAGTCATGACCGAAAGAACTAGATTGCGGGTACAAGCAGCCAAAATGGGTTTTCTCAGGAGGGTGGCTGGCTCTCCCTTAGAGATAGGGTGAGAAGCTCAGTCATCCGTGAGGAACTCGGAATAGAGCCACTGCTCCTTTGTGTCGGAGGAGCCAGTTGAGGTGGTTCGAGCATCTGGTAAGGATGCCCCCTTGGTACCTCCCTTGGGAGTTGTTTATAGCACGTCCAGCTGGGAGGCCTCCTTCATCTCCTCTGGAGATGAAGATGAGTGAGTGAGTGTATATCTAAAAACTAAAGAAAAATCTTGTAAGTGGAACAAAATCAGAATGTGCAGCAGGACAAATGTAGGAATAAAACATATATCAAATAAAATATATTGTAAAATATAATACTGTGGTAGCCTGGTGAGTAATAGTAAAATGTTTAAACTGTAATGTAAACAGGTTGTGCACCATGTATATGTAACAGTATGGAACGACTAAGTTGGAAACACGCTCCCTGAGTCGGATTTCGGAGTTGGGAAGTCGGAAAAACTTACAGTACCCAGAGCAAAACGACATCGAAATTCAACATAGCTTTGGATCTTAGCCAGTCATGCAATGATTTCCATAAGCTTTGAATCATATCAAGTCTTAAACTCATCGAATTGAAGTATGTCACCATTTTCGTCCATCAGATGCACAATAGACCATATTTGTTTCTCCATCCAGTCTTCCATAAATCTAGACTTTCATTTACTTGAAATGAATCTATTATTCCACAGTGGGGCATTGTGAGGGCTAAAATAATGTGTATGAATAATTTTCCAGTGTAATAGGACCTGTTGGTGGAAGGCAGAATTTTAACTGGCAGTTTAGATATTTCAAAATTACATTTTAACAGAAACTCAATACTTCCTATAATTTATTGAACACAAGTGATGTAATGAGAACCACACCTCTTTACAATTTCTTAAAAAGATTGAAGCCACTTCATTTTAATACACTCTCAACATCTAATGCTTTAGTCCCACCTTCTTCATAACTTTTGAGCAAATCTCCTTTTTTGATGTAATGATGTTAATTTTTCCAAATAAAATTCTAAAAAACTTGTTTTAATTTCTTTGAGAAACCTAGGAGAAATAGCTAGGGAGTATGCAGGGTAAGGAAGACCAGAAACAGTTGTGGATACTCATAAATTGACATTTGTCAGGGTTCAGACGCAGACCGGAAGCTTGAGAGAATAACTATTGTTTGTAAGGCTAAAGGAATTTGTTCTTTGTTGCTTAGAAAAAGTGTTGTGTCGTCAGCTAGCTGACTTATGATTTACTGTTGACCATTTATGTTTGGTCCTTCAATGTTGGAATTTTTATGACAATAGTTAGCAACTTAGTAACAATAAATAAAAGAGGTTAAATACTGCATCTTTTATACCTCTTCCTACGTTGATTCTGGGAGATGTGCCTTCTGGGAGAGAAACACAGCTGTTAATGTCTGTATGTAACATAATAATCATGTTGAAACCTGTTGCCAAATCCAAAGTGTTTAAAAGTGTCAAAAACAGAAATCCAAGAATAGCATAAAACTATCATCCTCAACTAAATGACCGTAATCAGAACCAACCGGATGTTATTATGGATAGATCTGCCTTTGAGGAATCCTGATTGGGTTGTACTTATTATGTCCGATGAGCCATTTTTTAATTTTGCTGCCAAACTTTTTGTGAAAATCTTATAATCTGTATTTTGAAGAGTAAGAGGTCTTAGATTGGTTGTCTTCTTTGGGTTTAGGTATTCATTTAATGATGTCTTGTTTCATTGTTTTCATTGTTCATGTTAAATTAGTTCCTTTTGGATAAAGCATTTGTTTATTGCTCGGAATAGAAACAATTTGATTTCATCCCAAAAATGTGTTAATCCATCCGGACCTGCTAGAGCATCAGCGGCCAGATGCTATTTTCTTTAAAGATTATTTTTGGGGCATTTTAGGCCTTTATTTATATAGGACAGCTGAAGACATGAAAGGGGAGAGAGGGTGAATGACATGCAGCAAAGGGCCGCAGGGCGGAGTCAAACCGCGGCCGCTGCGTCGAGGGGTAAACCTCTATGGGTGCCTGCTCTAGGTAAACTACCCAGGTGCCCAGATGCTATTAGTGCAATCAAATTCTTCAATTCTTAAATCTTCCTTACAAATATCTCTAAAAGTTTCATTTATTCCAGGAATCATATTATTTATTTTTTCAAAAAGCAACTCAGCATTTTGTTTCTAACATCAGAAAAAATCTGAATGATTTTCCAGGAAAGGCTTTTCTTTTTTTTTTTTGCTAGTAAGTTAATGTTAACGTTAGCCACACATCTGAATATATCGTTACCTTCTGTCAGTGTAGCTGCTAGATAGCTTCTAGGATTTCTACACATAGCTAGACCAACAAGCTAACAAAATACCCACACGCCATGGCACAATCCCAAGGCAAACTTACTGTGTACGATTTGTTCATTCATTATTCCGTTTCCAAACCAAACCTGAACCAGATCAAATAACACCTAATCAATTTATTGCCATAAGTTAGCCTCCCAGCTAGCGAGCTGCTAGGATGTTGAACCATTTTAGCCTAGCTACCTCACCCTTTCATACATAGCATCTACTCTGGACAGTAATTTTGCTTGGTTGAATTGTCAATTGATGTTAGTTATATTTCAGGTTCGTGCACATTCCTCACAGATGACCACAACCAAGTTATATTGCCAGCTGGAGAACAAATAGTGGAGTTAGCACTGGGTTCTCCATTGTTTGGGGATAGGGTTGATGTAAGTGCTTTGGTGAGGGTGGGAGGGGTGTGGTTAATGTTCGGCCTGTTTGGCCAGCCTGTGTGTGTGTGTGTGTATATATGTGTATGTGTGTGTTTATCGTTATCACCCCCTTTTTTTTCTCTCTCCTTCTCTCCGGGGTGGTGTTCTACATTCATCTATGGCTCTAAGTTAATACTCCATAAATGTCTACTAACACTGGCAATTTAGGACCCACTCTTGGAGGTTCACATATTAGGCTCGTGAGTTGGAACATCAAGGGGTTGGGAAGCCCCATTAAAAGATCTAGGGTATTTACTCACTTGAAAAGGCTTAATGCGGACATAGTGTTTCTACAAGAAACCCCACATGCGCACCACAGACCAGGTCAGGCTAAAATGCCCTTGGGTCTCTGAGGTGTTTCACTCCAACTTTAACTCTTAAGCCAGAGGGGTTGCTATTTTAATTGGTAGATCAGTTCAATTTTCAACTTCTAAATTGATTTCTGACGAAAATGGCAGATATTTAATCATTTCAGGCACGCTGTTGCACGTTTCTGTATTACTAGTCAATATCTACGCCCCAAATTTTGGTGACCCAGATTTTATGAATAAGGTATTTGAATGTCTCCCTTCTCTGCATGATAACCTCCTTATCTTTGGAGGGGACATGAACTGCGTTATTGATCCTACTTAGATCGCTCCTCTCCCAAAAGCTTGACCCCATCATTAATGTCCACAACACTTTCTGACTTCATGGCTAAGAATGGTTGCATTGATCCCTGGAGATTCTACAACCCTACCATCAAATAGTATTCCTTTTTTGCAAACCTGATACTCCTCACCGTGGAGGTTAAATACTCTGCTCTTATCAGATGATAAATTTAACTATTTTATTGCATCTTCAATTGATGATTTTATCATGATCAATCAAAACGAGGCTCAACAACTAGCCACTTGCCCCTCCCCTAGCTTGCTCAAAGACCGTGTTGATTTACAAACTGAATTTGACCTCATTACGGCTACTGAGGCAGATCGCCTTCTTTTGCGCTCGCGTTCCACATATTATGAGCATGGCGATAAGGCAATCCGGCTCCTAGCCCATCAGTTGCATCGCCAGGCTGCCTCACTTATGATTCTTCAAATCAAGGATCCCTCAGGCACACTACATACTGACCCTAATACCATTAACTCAGTATTCTGCTCACCTGACGCTTCTGAAATGGGTGCTTTCTTAGATAGCCTCGACTTTCCTACTGTTAGCCCACATGTTACCAAAGATCTTGATCTGCCGCTAACAGTTGATGAAATCAACACTGCTATAAACAACATGCAAAATAATAAAGCTCCTGGCCCTGATGGATTTCCAGTGGCATTTTTTAAAAGATTACAATCCAAATTGGCCCCGATATTGCTTTCTGTATATAAGGAATCTCTGCAGGTTGGCTCTCTCCCTCCTACTTTAAGACAAGCCTCCATAAGTCTGCTGTTAAAGAAAGACAAGGATCCCAACGTCTGTGGTTCTTACAGACCCCTATCTTTACTAAACGTGGATGCTAAAATCCTTGCTAAGGCTCTGGCCAGCCGCTTGGAAAGATTTCTCCCAGCCATGATTTCAGAAGAGTAAACTGGTTTTATAAAGGGCCGTCAGTTATCTTACAACGTCCGCACCCTTTTAAATATAATATACTAAAAAAATTCCACTATAACCCCTGAAGTGGTCATCTCAGTTGACGCTGAAAAGGCATTCGACAGGGTCGAATGGAACTTCCTGCTTGCTGTACTAAATTTGGGTTGGGTGAGATATTCATTTCATGGATACGCCTTCTCTATACATCCCCACAAGCTAGTATCTCCACCAATGGCGTTCAAACTGCTTATTTTCCTTTATCTCGAGGCACCCGACAGGGTTGTCCTTTATTTCCTTTACTCTTTGCGCTAGCCATAGAGCCTTTGTCTATCTATCTGAGATCCTCCTCCATTTTTTCTGGTATATCACGTTTTGGAATGGAATTTAAACTTTCCCTTTACGCGGATGATTTGTTGTTATGTCTCTGACCCCGGCCGCTCTATACCAGTAATTTTGTCCTTTATTCAGAAATTTGGCTCATTTTCAGGTTACAAAGTTAATATCTCCAAAAGCGAATGTTATCCTGTTAATGCTCTGGTGTGTCACCTGAGTCAGTCTGATATCCTCTTCAAATTGAGTTAGGTTTTAAGTATTTGGGAGTAAATGTAACTAGAAAGCTAACCTCCCTTTTTTCTGCCATTTTCTTCCCTTTAATATCTAAAATTAAGTCTGACCTTCAAAGATAGAGGGGCTTGCCATTGTCGCTTATAGGTAGGATCAACACAGTACTTGTTTCTATTCCAATGTCTCCCTCTATTCCTTTCTAAGAGCTTTTTTAAAACTATTGATCAGGATATATCTAGCTTTTTATGGTGTGGAAAGGCATCCAGAATAAGTAAATCAATTCTTCAGAGATGTAAACTTAATGCCGGACTCTCTCTCCCAAATATACTACTGGGCTAGCCTGACAAGCCAGACCCACATCAAGATGTTGGGTCTGGGAACTCTCCATTGATAGGGCTCAATCCGAGGGGCGGGATAAACAGTTGTCTTTCAAATTCCCTCTGCACGTAATAGGAAAGCGCTACAACCAGAGCCATGTCTTTCTCTATCACTGTGGCTACAACCAACCAGAGCAACGAAGAAAAGACGGAAAATTAGTCCATGGGGGAGTGTTGTGAACAAGCCCCCACTCCTGGGGGCTTGTGCACAACGCTATATCTAAAAGCCACCATGGGCTTAGCGGATAGGGGTGGTACTGCACCCTATGGCCCAGAAAGACTTTCACATAGACATTGCATGGCGAAAGAAACGTCTATATTTCAGCGGATCATTTGTTTCGGGGTATATCAACGTACCAGCTTGAACAATGAAAGGGTCCTTGTTTAAAACGTTATGTTTTTAACATTTTTAACATGATGAACGCGCATAATGGAGCGAGCGCACCATCGGGACTGCGCCCGCCCGTGTCGCCTGCACTGCGCATGCTCATATGACTGTTCTGAGTCCTGGTCCTGTAGCTGTAATAATCTAATGGATGTAGCTCCAGCAGCTAATGGCTGTAATTCACCATGTGTTCTATTAATACATCCATGGTATTATCTTATGATACACCTGAGGGATGTATGTATGTATGTATGTATGTATGTATGTATGTAGGCTGTAAAGCCTGTTACGTGGATTTAACGTCATTAGTGTTTCCTAAAACTGCCAGGGCTATCGGCTAGTAGCTAACATCAGCGGTAGCTAGCATGGGAGAACGGTAACACTGTACATAGATAACGTTACAGACATAGCTAGTGATTACATCGCCTTGGTTTTCTCAAAACATCCATCGTTTATTTTGATAAGAATTACTAATTAATACATGGCAAAGTGAAGTATTATAATGAACATTGTCATTAACTGTTGATGTCAATGACTGGCTATATCTATATATATATATATACTGTATGTCCTGTTGTCTGTAATAAAGTTAGACGTTATGTATGGTGCCACACATTTTCACTCCTGATGATAATAATAAAAGCATTTAATTTCCTTTCATATCGAAATATGAGACAAACGATACAACATCAACAGACACTCTGTTCACAAAACTGCAAGCTAACCTACTAGCTAGCTAGCTAGTAGCACGACATAATAATTACATCTCCTTGGTTGTCTAATACATCCATCGTTTATTTAGCTAAGCATGTAAACGATCGGGAACAACGAAAACACAATGTTTAACGTTAGTGAATATTTTAGACAATAAAACGGCAAGTTCATGAGTTCGCTACGTTTACCGATGTAGAGACGCGAGAGAGAAGCTCATGAACACGCATGTTGCTACCGGTTGCTACGACAACGCAAACAAATTGTTGCTAGTGCGCATGTCCATCGTGACGTCATGGGCCAAGAATGCGGAAGAGCCGCGCTTCATGTTGGATTAATGCGCTTTTGAGCACTCTCATTGGAACGTACGGGGCTTCCCGCCGAACACTGTATCCAGTTCTCTTAATACATCCATGGTTGCGAATGGTGTGGAAAAGTTTGATGGAGAGATTAAGCCAACAAATGTTACGGTAATGGAGCACAACGATTTTTGACGTTTCTGCGAAAAGAATATGAGAATTGCGAGTGTGCTTGTACATTCATTAAGCATCTTCGAAAAACAGAAGAAACACCAAAGTACTGCTGAGAGACTACTGGATGTTGGAGTGGCGGTAGTTAAAACACCGGCAAAGTCGAACAGAATTTGTCAGCGGTGTCTCAGCGTTTTATCGAGCCTTGAACGTGACCTGCTGGTGTACTGGAGATGGGAGGAGGATGAAAAGAACGAGGAAGCCTCCGCAGTAGAAACCATGAAAGGTCGTTCAGATAAACGAGACTGCGAGCCTACTCCATCGAAGACACCCAGGGTCTTGAAAAAGTTCTGCCATAACACTGCAATTCCTGGAAGAGCTAATATTTGACGCAGCATCACCGAGGTATGGTAGTTATATGGTTACATATGTTTTAACATCCAGTAACAGTGCAGAACAGCCTGATTTTCATTACAGACATGTTGGTCACCAGTTACTCCGAGAGCAACATCATTTAATGGTATAATGGTTTACTTGTACTAGCTGTGTTTTCATAAGCTCTAACCAAAGCTGTTTATGTCCTCGTGTCTATTATATGTCTCTATCAAGGGCTTTGGTTTTAACAATTCTTTGTCATGCCATGTGTTGCAGACTGAGATAACTTATGAACGTTGTAGGCTATTCGAATTACAGATGTTGCTTGGTCTTGATAGCTTATTTAGATTTTGACTGTAAAAGTAATAAGTAATGATATGCTGCAAAGCTACTCCACACTCCATAGACCTATTAACAAACTTGTCAACACAGATGTCAATGTAGCCGTCGACAGCGTTACTCTACATTGTAGGTTTTTACCATAATAAATAATTTCAACATTAGAACTTCTTTGACTTCTTTCAGGTCATCACCAAAGTCCTAAACAAAAGGTGTGTGAGGCTGAGGATGCTTTGATGGTGAAACACATAAAAAACAAAAAATAAAAAGCGGCGGCCAAATTAATCATGAAGCATGAGGAGCTTCTACAGGAAGTGAAGGTCATCATCCTTACAGTCATTGCAAGTGAATAAAAAACACTCTGCGACCCCAGCCATCATTTCATGTTGTGGAGGTCTTCACCAGAAGATTTGAGTTCTTTCTCATTTACCACACCAGTTCTGTCTCTCACCACTCCTCTTGTCTGTCTTTTCAACCATCACGAACCACTCCCGTCCTGTCACCTGTGCTGCTGCTGCAATTGCATTGAGAGGTAGAGAAACCTGTCTGTCAGCTTTCGCTCACTATATAAACTGCATTCTTCAATATGGGGGTGCGAAGAAGGCAGTGTTTGAAAGGCTCAGCAAATTGGCCATTTCAACGGTGCACAAAAATGCTATTGGAAAGCAGAAGCAGTTGTCGAACAAGTATGGATCTGGTCTTTGGTTATTAAAGAGGCAAAATGAAGAATTCATAACTCTGGAAGCTGGGTGTCAGTCTGTCAATCAAGGACAGGAAAAAAACTCCATTGACCCCAGAAGTCTGAGCCAGAAGTCTGAGTCAGAGTCTGAGCTGTTACTCAGTGATGTCTTCCGAAGCATGGAAGATCTTTAATTATCAGGTGAGAGGTAACACTCGTGCACGCACTCACACACACACACACACACACACACACACACACACACACACACACACACACACACACACAGATTATTTCATCTACATGACATGTATGGGGTTATGTTGTCTTATGTTTATGTGTCTTTAATGTATGAGAGCAGAGGAGGTGGCTGAAAGCAGTGCCGTGGACAAGGCTACACCAGATGAAGAGGTGAGGATCACATCAGAGGTACTTGAAAGCAGTGCCGTGGACCAGGCTACACCAGAAGAAGAGTTGAGGATCACATCAGAGGTACTTGAAAGCAGTGAAAGCAGTGCCGTGGACCAGGTTTCTGGACATGATGATGTGAGGATCACATCCCAGTCATTGATGTAGACATGGCCAACTCCACCACATACATATTCAATAATCTTTGACAATTTGGATTTCTACATGCATGCACACCACCAGTCCACCCTACACAGCAACCGGTCAATACACTGGATACACCACATTGCAGTCCAATACCGGATCCCAATATATCACCTGGCTAACAAACCACTTGGAAATCTTCTGCACTATGACCTGAATTTGTCACTCCCTGGAGAGGGTCAACAAAATTCCTTCCAGTCTAATCACTGTGAGCAGGGGTTATAAAAACAAGTGTCTTCATTGTAGGTATGTACCAAAATGACCTCATGGACTGTCAACAATTTTGGTCGGAGGAGACAGGCTCTCTGAAGCCAACAGCAGAAATCTACAGTGGGCCTATGCTGATGGTATCAACATAGAGGAGAGGTTTGATGGCATGGAGTTAATGTTTGAGGACTGGCATGCCATTAGGGTGCTGTTCGGAGTAAGTAATCTATCACAATGTAACATGATACATGTTTGCTTTTACTGTTATATTCAGTTCATTATTTAATTTTAGACATTTTAGTAGTCGTAGTTGAACAGTGTTATGAGGCAGTGTACCTTTCTGCTTTGCAGGCTGCCTTATCCATTGATTTTGTTTTACTGTTGTCTATACGTATTTATTTAACTTAGATCCAATTTAAAGTTTTCTTCAGCGACAAATCTGCAAAGGACCATGGGACACTGTTCGCCAACATGACAAAGTTGAGGTACAGCTGCTGCATTGACAGTATGAATTCATGACTTTTTTGAACCATTGGGCTTTGGCCAGCAGAAATTATTTTGAGCTTGCTACCTAATGTTATCTAAATTGTTGACAATGTTCTCTGCAGTTTTGCTGACACACAAACTCCAGTCATCCTGTACATATTTCCGGATAAACCATGAATTTATGTTCTTTGTGGTGGGATGGGATGGGATGGGCCATCATGAAATGCCTTTCTCTGGTTCGGTGAATATACCAGTATGGTATGGCTTTACAAGGTTTCCATTATATTTTCGCTAACTTTCCCAGAATGTGAGGTTTGTGTGTTTGAAACATGAAAGGTGAGGTGAGAAACATCAATGGTGGGGCGAGAAACATTCCTAAAGTCTTTCCTGAAGGCTCTGGGTCCAAACCTGTCTGAAAAATCAGCACGCCGGGTCAGCCAGTCAATTGGTGTTTTGAAGAAAATGATGGATAAGGTGGATGGTGAATTGGGTGTCAACAGGCCAACTGGCACCCATCGTGCCGAGCAGCAGACACAGGATGTTTTGACTCTGATAGATGTTTTCATGGAGGGTCAACTGTTTACAGGAATACCTGGCAGTGAATTTACCCGAAATTTGACAAGAATCTCCTGCGTGAGTGGAGAAAACTCAAAAAGTAAATCACACACATTAGTGGTTTCCTATGTTGTCTATAGACCCATTGTGACTAATATCTAGTTAGATATACAGTACTTTCATTGTTAGGCAAGGTACATGTTCAAAATCCACAATCTCTTCCAAAGAACTTTGAGAGTGGATGAGAGTAAAAATGGAGTGGAGATTCTGTCATATTACTTTTGGACACACATATTGCCTGTTAACTTGGTCCCTTTCAGTCCTCTGACTGTATTATTTTGCTGTGTGAGACGTCGGACTGTTCACATGAACTCCACAGAATCAGGGGTGAGTTTCATAGCAAATCACCGTTACTGCGCTTTATTATTATGAAGCTACTTGACTGCATGATGTTTCAACACATTTGACAGAACATGGTAGCCAATTGCACACCCAAAAGCCTTCCGAATGAGTATGACATTTCTGTGGACGTTTATTTTTACTCAGCTTTACCTTGATGACATGACAACATACACCCCCCACAAACACAAACACACACATTCATACAAACAGCAGCTGAGAACTATCTCATGTAATTGATCACATTATTGTGCTTTCCAGCACATGGAAATGCACCCAAACACACACACACACACATGGACGTGTGTGCACACACATGCATTCACACACACACACACACACACACACAGTAGCTGAGACCTGCAAAAGATCATACTATTGTGCTTTTCAGCACATGAACATGCACGCACGCACACACACACACACACACACACACACACACACACACACACACACACACACACACACCAGTTGCATAGTGAATCACACTACTGTTCTTTTCAGCAGATGAACACACACACACACGGACACACATGTACAGGCTGACGTGCACATGCACGCACATGCGTGCACACACACACACACACACACACACACACACACAAACACACAAACAGCTGAGACCTGCAATATATCACACTATTGAGCTGTCCTGACATAAAAATTTACACAGACACACACAAATGTGCGCGCACGTACACACACAAACACACAAACATACAGACACAACTTCAAACTACAGCTTTGTAAACTTGTTGTTATAACACCTTTGATGTGTCTTTTCCTAAATGGGGACAAGACAATTTTCCGTAAATTATTTTTTTCCTTTTTGTTAGCTCTCCTTTGTATGTGAATACAATTGCATCCGTTAATTTTAACCTGGGAATATAATAATTGTCACATACCAGCCATTAATCCAAACACAACTAATGATCTCAACTCATTTTACTCAGAAGGTAGGTATAATTTCATGTAAATGAGGTCTGTTGATCATAAATAGAAAAGTATAAGTGTAAAACTAGTTGAGATGAATTGGAATGAAGTTGAATAAAAGTAGTAACACATAATTGAGTGATTAATTATAATTTTCTATGCTTTATAAACATGCAAAGCAGATCAGGTCACTTTTTGCCCAGGAACACACCAGGTGTGATTATTGGCTGCCATTAAAAATAATAAAATGGTTTCAAAACCATATCCTGACTAATCACTAACATATACCAGTCAGTGATTATCCAGAAACATAGGTTCATCTGATCTTAACTATAATGAAAATAATTCATAATTTATGCTTATTTTACCCCAAGAATTAGGTATTGTTTCATGTAAGTAAAGTTTATTCACCATAAATTCCAAATATAAGTGTAAAACTAGTGGTTATGCGTTGGAATGAAGGTGGTGCATAGGCAGGAGAAGAAATATATTGCAGTGTTATAAGAGCAGAAGAAATATGGCTATGTAATATGAACAATGTATGAACAACATGTACAGATATGTGCAATGTAGTAGCAGTGACATTATACTAGTAGTAAGAATAATATAGATATAGATATATGTAGTGTATTAGCAGAATATATAATAAGAAAAACAATACATATGGATATACTGAATGAACCATATAGACAGATATGTACAGTATGTACAGCTACGTGCAGTGTGGTAACATTATAAGAGTAGTAATAATAAGTGTATGTGCAGGAAGAATAGTATGAAGAGCAGTAGAATATGACTATATATAGGTGTAATTACAGTATGTACATCTGTAAATAAATAAATAGAACAGTATGGGTGTGGTAGGCTAGTGCAAATTGTCCATGGGGGGTGGGGGCTTAGTAGGTTAAATTAAATTGTCACCGGGATGCAGAGCAAGAGTTCAATAGGGTGACAGCTGCAGGAAAGAAGCTTCCTCTGAACCTGCTGGTACAGGTGCAGAGAGACCTGAGACACCTCCAGGACGGAAGTGGGGTGAACAGGCTGTGGTTGGGGTGAGAAAAGTCTTTGATGATGCAAGCATCGCTTGCCCTGGATGGTTTCGATGGAGGGGAGTGAGGAACCGGTGATGCGTTGGGCAGTTTTCACCACCCTCTGCAGTGCTTTCCAGTCATGGGCAGAGCAGTTGCCATACCAAACTGTGACATAGTTGGTGAGGATGCTCTCGATGGTGCAGCGGTAGAAGTTCACCAGGATCTGAGGAGACAGGTGGACCTTCTTGAGTCTCCTCAGAAAGAAGAGACGCTGAAACCCACAAACTTGAAGCTGGTGACTTGCTCCACCTCAGTCCCGTTGATGAGGATGGGGGTGTGTGTGCCAGCTTTAGACTTCCTGACGTCCACAATGAGTCTGCTTGGTGTTGAGAGTAAGGTTGTTGTCAGTGCACCACTAGAATAGGTGCTGGACCTCCTCCCTATAGGCCATCTCATTGTTGTTTCTCCTTATGACCTCATAAGGAGCAAGATTCCAGATCGGCCCATCTGAGCTTTCATTTTCTCAAAGGCAGAGCAGGATACCCAGAGCTCGGTTTAGACCTACTGCCATTTCTAGCCACTGGGGGACCATAGGCAGGCTGGGGGAACTCATATTAATGTTAAAAAACCTCATAAAGTGAAATTTTCATGCCATGGGACCTTTAAAGATTCAGAAGCCTACTATATAAATACGGTAAATTAGGTATTTTCTCCATATCTCTTAGGAAGTTGTGCCAGATTTTCTGCCATGTGTGACAGGAGTGAGACAGACACAGCTTCGGAGTCAGGCAGTCAGATTTTCACCAGCAGTCAGGGAGAGCAGGATGCGCATGGAGAGGAACCAAATGTGTTCAGCAGTTTAGCTCAGCCCCACAGTGAGCATGGTAGCACTCTAAACTGTCTCAAGTGCACAGCATTTTATGATACCTTCATTACTCTGAGACCTGATCAAGTGATAGAACTAGAGAGAAACACCAGAAAGCAAAGTATAGAACCACTATGGCATGATGCGCGCAAGCTGCGCATAACAGCAAGCACAGACAGCAAAGTGCCTCAGCATGAGACAACTGACCCAGATAAGTTTCTTGCTGAACACCTGTATCCAAGGTTCCAGGGGAGTCGGGCCACAAGGTATGGGAAGGAAAGTGAGGGACTTGCAAAGGAGCATATTAAAGAGAGGGGCTGCAGAGTGATTGACAAAGGGTTGGTGGTGTGTGCAGGAGACCCATGGCTGGCAGCTAGCCCTGATGGTATCATTGATAATAAGCTACTAGAAATAAAATGCCCCATCACCCTCAGTGCACGCACCTCCATAATGATGCATTCACTGCTAAAAACCAAGACATCAGAGTGGAAGACAGGCTGTACCAAAGGCTACTATAGTCAGATACAGTTAGGGATGCACTGTCTCGGGCTACAAACAGTCAGTCTTGTTATTTGGACCCCACTACAACACCTGGAGCTTGATGTGCCTTATGGCAATGACTTTGTCATCACATATGCAAAGGCTACGTAGCTTCTACTTTAAACACATAAACACATGCTGCCAAAAGTTGTGGATGAATTTGTAGAGGGAAGACTGCAGTTGAGCAACAACTACATGGAAATGATCTCAAAAGCCGCTCATTAGTGCAGAATCAGAAAATGATTTATTGCCAAGTCACACTTATAATTTATTTGCCTTGGTGGTTGGTCCATACATAAACATATTTAACATTGATATGAAATAAACAGTAAATACAGAAACAAATGTAATATATGTACAATATAACTGATAGATGTATTTTAAGTACAACAATTTGATAACTGTTTAACATTGAGAAAAAAGAGGCTTTATGAATTAGTGCAGGATGTGCAAATGTTTATGATATATAGATCTCATGTGTTGTTTGAATGATATAGAAAATTAGTTCCATTCAGAAAGCCTGGGAGAAGAGGAAAATAGCTCTTTATCGAGATTATCTGTAGATGAGGATTTGTTGTTTGTATATACTGTGTGTGTGTGTGTATATTTGTATTTCTCCAAATGATTTGTATATGCGATTGGAAGATGTTTGCTAAATAAGTTTGTGGTGTCTTGTAATCCCATGTGTGATGGGCCAAAATGTTTGGCATGACGCAGAAATAAAATTAAACTAACTAACTCTAGAATCAGCCCAACATGGCAGGGCAGAAGGGCCAGGGCCTGTTTTTTCTGAAATTCATCAATCAATCAATAAATTATTTATTGCTAGTTGTTGGTGTTCATTACTGAATCTATACTGTATTACTGACTTAGCGTTACCGGGAGGTCATATAGTAGTGATGAATGTTTTGCTCAGACAGAAAATCATTCATGTACAATAAGTTACAGATGCATCGTTGCATTTCAAGTGTTGCATACGGTAACTTAGCTTACTTTGGATGTCTCCTGAGCTAAACCAGATAAAAAACATTACGAGTTTGTTGTAGTAACAAACGTAATAATCAGTCCTGCTTTATTTAGGTACCAGTGCTTTCCCCAGATTTGAAAGCGCTGCACAAACAGTCAATATTTTGTCTATTGTGCAAAGACTGTTATCGTTTCTCCATTTGATCATGCTGACTGGCAGGGTGTTCCGCAAAATTCTGTAACACTTCAGTCTTCCTATGGCCCTTTCCACATGGATTCTCACTTGTGACATTTTTCTAGAGGGTGTCACCTCTAATCCTGTCAGTTGTTTTCTTCCCTTTGTAGATGCTGGTACGTGGAGACGGACACATTTGGATTAGATGACGATGAATGTTCAATGCTATGTTTCATGCAGTTTCCCAGTGGCTTTTTAGAGTATTAAGTTACTCTTGGGCAAAGTTTCAGCACAAAACTATGCACATTTGCCATTATACTCGGTCAGTGTATGTTTTGATAATTCGATTTTTCTTTCATAAATGGGTATTAAAAAACAAAAACAAAAACAAGTGATTGTTTAATTTTCGTTTTAAAATGCAAAATTTAAAATATAAATACAAGGCATTTTTTTTCCTTTTCATGGTCAAAATGGAATGAGAGAAATTTAAAGTATGCTTTGATTTTCATTTTCTATATCATATAACAAAAAATAAAATCACTAGAAAATGAAAAAATGCCTGTTTTTTCATATTCTGAGACCAGATGTCATATTCTGAGACAAGAAAAATAAATATATAAAAACACAAAATTTCTGAACAGTTATATTTTATTATAACATTTGTTGCATCTTGACTTAAGTATTTACATGCACTGTAGCTACCTGTAGTATGTACAGTATGACCTGTGTACTACTAGCTAATCACTTCCTAACAACATGCTGCTCAGAATCATAGCACAGAGACAGCACTGGTGAAAATTACTAACGACCTTCTAACTGCTGCAGACAAAGGACTTGTCTCCATTCTTGTTTTACTAGATCTTAGTGCTGCATTCGACACTATTGACCATACAATCCTGTTACAGAGATTGGAACATTTAGTTGGCATTAAAGGAATCGCTCTAAGCTGGTTTAAGTCCTATTTCTCTGATCGATCTCAATTTGTTAATGTTAATGATAAATCCTCCAAGTACGCTAAAGTTAGCCATGGCGTTCCACAAGGCTCAGTGCTTGGACCAATTCTATTCTCCTTATATATGCTTCCTCTTGGTAATATTATTAGGAAACACTCAATTAACTTTCACTGTTATGTGGATGACACCCAATTATACTTCTCAATAAAACCAGACGAAACCAGTCAGTTAGCTAAACTACAAGTGTGCATTAAAGATATAAAATCCTGGATGACCTATAATTTTCTGATGTTAAACTCTAACAAAACTGAAGTTATTGTGCTGGGCCCTAAACACCTCCGAACCTCATTATCCAAAGACTTAGCTACTCTGGATGGTATTGCCCTGGCCTCCAGCACTACTGTCAGAAATCTAGGGGTTATTTTTGATCAGGATATATCCTTTAACGCCCATCTAAAACAAATCTCAAGAACAGCCTTTTTTCATCTTCGTAACATTGCCAAAATTAGGAATATCCTGTCTCAAAACAATGCTGAAAAGCTAGTCCATACATTCGTTACTTCCAGGCTGGACTATTGTAATTCCCTACTGTCAGGTTGCTCAAATAAGTCCCTTAAGACTCTCCAGCTAATCCAGAATGCTGCAGCGCGTGTCCTCACAAGAACTAAGAAAAGAGATCATATTTCTCCTGTATTAGCTTCTATGCATTGGCTTCCTGTAAAATCCAGGATTGAATTTAAAATCCTTCTCCTGACCTACAAAGCTCTAAATGGTCAAGCACCATCATATTTAGAAGAGCTCCTAATACCTTATTGTCTCACTAGAGCACTGCGCTCCCAGAATGCAGAGTTACTTGTGGTACCTAGAGTCTCTAAAAGTAGAATGGGAGCCAGAGCCTTCAGTTATCAAGCTCCCCTCATATGGAACCAGCTCCCAATCTGGGTTCGGGGGGCATAAACTGTCACCTCATTCAAGAATTAACTTAAAACTCTCCTATTTGATAAAGCTTATAGTTAGGGAGTGAGGAGTTGCAGTGTCCACCTAACTGGCCCACCTGCTTCTCTTCATAATTGTTAGATTAATAATATATAACAAAAGTAGAGGGAGGCAGGCCAGCAAAGCCCGATCTGGCAGGGGAGAGTTCAAAGCCCGAACAGGCTACTGCTCCTTATGACCTGTCTCTCTGTTATAGTTCTAGACTGCCGGGGGACTTCCTTTCCTTTGACACACTGAGTTGCTCTCTCCTCTCCCTTTCTATTACCATTTGTGTGCATCCCGTCCCAGAAATGCTTGTTACTAATCATAGCTTCTGGGGAGTTTACTCCCCGGAGTCCTTATGTTTTTCCCCCCAGCGTATTTCCTTGGAGAACGTTGGCACCAAGATCCTGGTTGCAGCTGTCGCCGTGGTCCTGCTGCACTCCCTGCTGAGCTCAGCGGTGCCCTGCAATGTCATGCTGCGTGCTGCTGAACCCTGCTGCTTCCTGCTACGTCCATCCATGCTCTGCTGGGCCACGCTACATCCTGTAACGCCCTGCAGCGCCCTGATATGACATGAACTACTACGACTACCATTTGAAGTCACTGTTCCATTATTAATGTGACTATTATCGCCACTGTTTATCATATCCCCAAACGGCCCGTCAGACACCGCCTACCAAGAGCCTGGGTCTGTCCGAGGTTTCTTCCCAAGAGGGAGTTTTTCCTCGCCACTGTCGCACTGCTTGCTCTTGAGGGAATTACTGTAATTGCTGGAATTGTTGGGGCTTTGTAAATTATAGAGTGTGGTCTAGACCTACTCTATCTGTAAAGTGTCTCGAGATAACTCTTGTTATGATTTGATACTATAAATAAAATTGAATTGAATTGAATTGCTCATTGACGTGTTTTTGGAGGAAGATTTATTGATTAAAAAATACAGACTATCACCAGCCTTAACCTTTAATCGATTAGTAGTTTTTTAAAGACAGAAAATACAGATTACTTTGTTGCTGCATTATGACATCACAATCACTATATTTGACTACAATATCCCTAAAAGCATGTTTTGGGTGTATTTTGGGTGTTTTGTACTCAGGTGTCCACTTGTATATAAATTATGTGAAAATTACCCCCAGCACATACAGTAATGCTATGCGACGTCCCAAACTGGACACATCTCAGAGTAACTTTTTTCATGTAAAATGTGAATATTTCAATGGATATTCCAAATATATTTAATATGAATATTCATAATGAACTATGTGTGGAGCTTATTCTCTGCTTTGGTAGGACACACACACAGACACACACATACACACACACATCCCATGCATGCGCGCCGAGCTGCAGAGCTGGATGGCATCGCAGGGTGTCCGGTTCCAGAAAGGAGGAAAGACCACTATAGCTGTCCACTTGTATATAACTTATGTGAAAATGAAAATGACCCCCAGCACATCCTATGCATACATGCTATGCGACGTCCCAAACTGGACACATCTGAGAGTAACTTTTTTCATGTAAAATGTGAATATTTCAATGGATATTCCAAATATATTTAAGACTTAGCCTATAATGAACTATGTGTGGAGCTAATTCTCTGCTTTGGTAGGACACACACACACACACACACACACACACACACACCGCACACACCCACACACACACACACATACACATGCGTGCCAAGCTGCAGAGCTGGATGGCATCACAGGGTGTCCAGTTCCAGACAGGAGCAAAGACCACTATAGGAGCCGTGGTCACACCGGCCTGGGAGTGCACCATCCCTTTAATACTATTATATCACTGTTCTTTATTATCAACGTTTCATTCATTTGAACGCCATTTGGCATTTGACAGAACAGCATTGTCTTTTTTTTTTACCAAGTTAGATTTGCTTTTAGTTCTCAACACAGTCTGTTTCAGCCCCCCGTCCACTTTCCCATTCCCCACACAGTGAAATGATAGATAATAGAAAAACCACTTTCCAGTGCAAGTTTTTTATTTATTTTTGTTTTAAGTGCTCGTGCCGCCCCATGTGTCATGAAATTTTTTTTGCCCCAGCGGCTGCCCGCTTTGCAGTTAAGAGGAAATTTAAGGCTGAAGCTTCTGCTTCGCATCCGATAAAGGCAGTTGAGGGAAACTTGTAGCCTAACTTCCTGAGCGACTGATCCTCCGTTTTTACACCTCTTTACATAAATATGGCTATGAAATTCCCAGCTACCTAGTGTGGGTCACACCAGCTCCGCAACGGGCTGGTGGCTAGCTGCTGCTTAAAGAAAACGGCAGCAGCTAACAGACCCAGCACCGGAGGTCTGATCCCCATGATCTGATGCAGTTTTCTTGATGCAGAAAAGGCATCAACGTTGTGTGGGGCTATTTGTTAAAAAATTTGGAAATGTAGAAGTTTGGCGGCATTTTCATTAAGTAGATTAAGGTGCTGTATAAGCACCCAAAGGCTGCGGTGCAGACTAACTGGTATAGTTTTTAAATATTTTGCTCTTGGAAGGGAAACAAGGCAGGACTCACCCCTTTCTCCTTTGAGTCCTTAGCACCAGCCATAAGGGGGGAGACTAATTTCCCAGGCGTCATGGTAGGAGGGGCAATGCATAAACGTATGCTTTATGCGGATGATATCTTACTTTTTGTGTCTGAACCTCGGCATCATTGACTTTTTTCAAAATTGTCAGGTTCTAGGGTAAACTGGTCCAAGTCAGTAGCATTACCTTTAACAGCTCATTGCCCCATTACAGCCTTCCAATCAGGTGTCTTTAAGTGGCCCAAGCAAGATATTGTATACCTGGGTATCTTATTCCCTCCCCAGGTAAAAGACCTAGTTAAAGTTAAATTTGTCACGTTAGTAGATGGGTGATTCTCAACATTTCAATAGCTGGGGTGGTCAATATTATAAAAATGGTTTGTATTCCTAAAATGAATTTTCTTATCCAATCTCTTCCTTTGGTGGTTTCCCTGTCATATTTTAAATGGTTTGGGAGGATAATAAATACATTTATATGGAATGGTAGAAAACCCCCTGCTATATTTTAATAAGATAAAAGGACTGATTGATAGAGGAGGTTTGGGTCTACCAAAGATGTTGTATTATTACTATGCTCTTAATTTAAGGCATCTGGCTATCCAGATTATCCACCCCACAAGGTTAATCACTCTTGAGTGCTAAAGAAGCTTTTTCTCTGCGTTGGTCAACTTAAATTCAAAACTACATCTATTTTATAATTATGTCATCAGAAAGCTTACCACTCACTGCGAACATCTGATCTCTTATTATGCTTACTTTGTTAATTAAATAATTGTTTAAGTAATTTGCAATGTAAAATGGTTTAGTAAATGTTCCATTAAATTTAATTAACAAAGTATTTTTGCTCATTTTACGCATGACTTCATTCAGTGTTCTCCATAGTTTCTTTACTATCGCCCTTACACTCTTCAAATTTGGATTGATATTCCGCTGGCCCCTCCTCCTTCTTTTTTTCCTAAGACCAGAACTTCTTTCTAATTTCATCTGGAACAATAGGAAGCCAAGACTCAGACTCTCCCTCTTATGACTGGGGAGGGCTACAATTGCCAAATCTAGAATGGTATTACTGGGCTGCTCAGTTGAGGACCACAATGTTTTGAAAGATGTTTTCTTGCCCTTGTTAGAAATTGAAAAACTGTCCTCAAAAGGTTTGTCATTGAATAGCTATCTATACTCAGCATCTTTTAAAACATTAAAGAAAAGTACTACTAATCCTTTTGTAAAAATCACTATTGTTGTTTGGCATGAAGTACAAAAAATGTTGGATGACTCTCCAGGGTTGTCCTGTTTCTCCCCAATCTGGGATAATGAACACTTCGCTGGGTTGTAAAAGCCTGGTGGAACAAGGGCATAGTGAAACTACAGGATAAATATGAGGATTATACTCTAATGTCATTCAATGAGTTAAAGGCAAAGTTTGATATACCGCAGAAACACTTCTTTAAGTATTTACAACTTACAACTCTGGCACACTTAAACAATTCAGTGCAACAACATTCTCCGTCTTAGAAATGCATGTTACAAAAAACGTTTATTGTAAAAGACTGGTCTCCCGGTTTTATAACATGTTGGTTGAAAACCGTAAAGAAAACTCTGATAGCAAAAGACAGGAGTGGATATGTGACTACAAGAAGATATTTCACTTATTAAATGGAGTAAAATATGTTTAAAAACACACACTCAAACCATCAACACTCGATTGAGAATGATACAATTTAATTGGACAATGCGGACATACATCTCCCCTGTACAATTAAATAAATTTGATCCTAATATATTTGATCTATGTTGTAAGTGTAATACTCACCAGGGTACATTATATCACTGATTATGGACGTGAAGAGATTAAAAAATGTTGGAGCTCAGTGTTAAAGTATATATCTCAGATCACAACTTCCCCTGTACCTTTTTGTCCTAAGTTATGTATTTTAGGCATTTATCCAGATGACTGTACTTTATCTTGTAAGGAAAGAAAAATGCTTGACCTTTGTTTACTACAGGCCAAACGCTGTATAGCCTTATGTTGGAAGAATGTTGGGTGCCCGTCTTTTAACCACTGGTTAAATAACTTAACATTGAGTTTGGCTCTTGAGAAATTGACCTATATTGTTAGAAAGAGGGCTTCTGAATTTTATAACATTTGGAAGATATTTCTGGAAGTGTTAAGGAGTGGAGATATGGGGGAGGCAGTGGGAGAATAAGATAATGAAAAATATCTGATTTGTGTTTGGGAATGTACGCTGTAATCTACATCAAGATTTATTTATTTTTATTTTTATTTTTTCTATCTATATTTATTTATTTGTTCACTTATTTTGGTCCTTTCAGTATGATTAATGTTTTAATTATTGTTTTCACTTCTGCCATATGTTCATGATGTTGTAAGTGTTGGATCGTGATGTACTAAAACAAAAAAACAATAAAAAATATGTTTAAAATTAAAAGAAATTTATAGTATTATTGTTTCTTCTGAGTATTCATTTTGGTAATTTTATTCCTAAGTGAGCGGTAGGCTTGCCATTCTGATGATTTACTAGATGTGATAGCAGCTTTGTAGGCAACAATCTGAAACTCAATTTGTAGCCGCTAAGATGCTGAGTAGGGAACTTGCCAGATCCATCCAATACATCCCATAGTTGTATTACTGGCATACGAAATGGGGTCCAAAAGGCATTAAACAGCATTAGAAAGCGTGAAAACAGTGGTCAGCAAAAATGAGACTTCCCCCGTCACCATTCACAAAACCAAACAGGTTTATATTACTATTGCTTCCTCCACCCCCACCAGGTGCCCTAATTATATATAATATGACAAAAAAGAAATGTTTTTAAAATAATAGAACTATAGCTGGCTCTTACATTCCGGCCCCTAATTATTACATTTAATAGTGGGAATACACAAAAAAAAATTATTTATAGTCCATCGTACAAAAACAATTATCCAATTTTCTGTCTTCTCTCAAAAGAAAAAGTCAAAAAATAGTCGAGTCAAATCAGTCAAAAGTCAAGTTATCAAAGTACAGCAATCAGGAATCAGCTGACTCCTGAAGAAGGCAGATCTTAGTTACAGGCCTGCATATACAGCTGGTTTGGGTCTTGATCCAGACCTGTCTCATGAGGTCTCTTCTGTCCGGAACCACCTCCGTTATCCTTCCAATGATCCAGGAGTTGCGGGGTGCAGAATCATCCACTACAAGTATAATGTCTCCAGGAATTAAATTCCGCTTCATCTTCGTCCATTTCTGCCATTCCTGCAGTTGTGGTAAGTACTTCTTAGTCCACCTTTTCCAAAATAGCTATTGGACTTGCTTCCATCTTCGCCGTGCATACATGTCCTCTTTCTGAAAACAGTCCAGGTGGTAAGCATGGTTTAGTTTTGAGAAGCAGAAGGTGCTTAGGTGTTAATGCTTCCAAGTCGTTTAGATCTGTGTATTCCTTGGTGATAGGTCTACTATTAATGATTGATTCAACTTCACAGAGCACTGTGTGGAGTGCTTCCTCATCCAGACCACAAGTTTGACTTCCTAATAATGGAAACATGCAATTTAACTTTGGCAAAACACCCCATTGCCTAAATTGTTGGATTTGGACAGTGTTCAGCAGGTGTAGCTGACAGACAGTGACTGTGCCCTGGGTACAGACTTAGGGATGTCACGAGAACCGATACTACCGACACCTTCCGGTTCTAAAAGGACAAAACACCGACAATGCCCATTTTTTTTTAAAGGTCCTATGGCCTGAAAATGTCACTTTATGAGGTTTTTTAACATTAATATGCGTTCCCCCAGCCTGTCTATGGTCCCCCAGTGGCTAGAAATTGAAATAGGTGTAAACCAAGCCCTGGTTATCCTGCTCTTCCTTTGAGAAAAAGAAAGCTCAGATCCCTCAACCTTGCCCCCCCCCCCTCTCCTCTTCTCAATAGCTACAGACACAGAAATGGCACATACTAAGGAAAGCTCATTGTGGGACTGGCTCTAGTGGCTGTAATTCTGCACGAAGGCTGAATTTCGGGAAAGACACTTCAGATACAGTATTAGGGGACCACTAAGGTCTATATAAAAGCATCCAAAGAGCACCATGTCATGGGATCTTTAAGCACCGTAGGCACCGTTAGCGACGATGCCAGTGTTAGCAGCATCAGTGCTGCGCCTCTTCCGGAACTGATGGGGGCAGTATATGCTTCAGAGTGTTCCAGTCGATACATTCAGAAGTAGGAGGTCACGAACAAGTGGCCGATGTTATTTCTACTTGAGGTGTGGATAGCGAGTAGAGACCAGAGGAGGGCAGCAATACGCCATAGATGCGTCTAGCCTGCCGGAAATAAGAAGAAGAAGAAGAAGAAGAAGAAGAAGAAGTAGCCGATGTCACGCAAGGGGTAACCTTCCCTCAAAAACCCCCCCCCCAACCACTTTTTTTCACAAAAAACACCCCTTTCCTTTTCCTTTTAATTTTTTACAAAACTAACCCCCACTTTTTTCAAAAAAAAAACCCCCCCCCCACTGACTAGCATACATTTTGGTGCCACTTTGACAGCGCGAATAACTTTACATATGAAGCAGCGTAAGACTCTATTTGTCCATTGTTTATTTCTAAAGAAACAATACGCAAGTGTATAAAAGGCTCCATTACCTTGTACCTCACATCATGGCTCTGTAGCAGACGTTTTTATAAAAATAGGCTAACGATTGTGTCATAACCAAGTGACTTACTGTCGCACAGTAGAGGAATTACCGTATAGTGCAGGAGAAGCTCACAGGCAGTTTGGACTTACGTTAGCTGTTTAGGTTTAATTACTAATGTTAACTAGTATGTTAGTGATCAATAAATAGCCTGTGCCCATGTTATCTCTTTACATATACCTACGCTCTCCGTCTCTGCAAGATTGGGAATGATTGATATTTCTCTTGGCACAGCTACCAGAAGACTTACAACTTTCAGACACGTTGGTCACGTCACATTTACGTTGTCTCTCTCAGTTGGAGGCTGCGCAGTAAAGCTAGTGATCACCGGAAAAGTGCTTCTAATAGCCTTCACTGGTCTCCGTCCAGAGCAACGGGCTCTGTTGGTCCATTTTATATATGTCAATGTGTCACGCCCTTCTAATTCCAGTAGAAAAAATATGAACGAGAGACAACGGAGAGATAGATTCTACCCGACCTAAAAAACGGCATGTTCACTGCAAACTCACGGTCCTCTCTTTCTGATTTACAGCCCCCCTCTCTTGGCTTCAAATAACTAACCATTGTCGGCTACGGCCACTGAACAGGCTACACGTTGTAAACAGCCGTGGCCCGCTTGCCCGTTAGCTGTTAGCAGGGTTAGCATGGCGGCGTTAGCCAGGACCCGTCGGGATCACTTTACTCAATTGTTTTTGCGAGTAACCAATCAGGTACTCTAGCTATATAATTCAATGTAAGTACACGAATGTTGAAATTACATAAAAGGCCCGTCCCTTGTAGCCGTGATAAAATACATCTCCAATATTTACCAGGGGTTTGTAACATCTCTGGTCACGCAACTGTTAGAAACACTGTTGTTGTTTTTGCACAGTACCTTTTGAAAAGATGCCTGGAAGTCTGGAATGTGTCTGGGGACACAAGTTGTTGCACTATGACCATTAATTGCCCTTTATTATGTTGTTCTATGCATTATTGCACGTTTTGTATGTCTTATTTTTTGTTATTTTTCAAATATTTTAATAAAATAGTTCACCACCGATAGTCCTACATCCCCTGGTTCAACTTACATCTCCTCTCTTTTGATTTGATTTGTCTTCACCTTTTTTCTCATCTTTTCCTCATGTCTGTCTTTTAATATCTGAAAGCAGTTTAAGTTCCCTGGTTAAGTGATTTTGTTTGCTTATGGTTCACAATGTAGGGAAATCTTCCAATTAATTTCAATACCATCTTAGCAGTGATGCCAGTAACGCGTTACTTAGTAACGAGTAATCTAACGCATTACTATTTCCAAACCAGTAATCAGATTAAAGTTACTTATCCTGTGCGTTACTATTTTTGTCTTTTTCCTTAGTAAAAATATATATTTTTGCTTTCTTCTTGGTCTTGGGGAGTGAAGTCACGTATGCGACAAGTCACGTTTTCAGCATGAGGACAGGTCACGTGTACCACGCAGCAACACAAACATAAACAACAATGGAGGGAGGAGAGAGATGCGCGCTTTCTAGCTGGAAATACAGTCACTAGAGTTTGTATCAGCAATATTAAGGTTTGTTGTATACTCTGTGCTGGTGGCGACAAAGTGCTATCTAGCTACAAAAACACTACGTCAAATTTGAAGAAACATTTGGAGTCGCAGCACTGCAGTCAAACTTACAGAGCAAGTCCCACCAGGTGGTGCGAAGCAAGAGAAGGAGGTCCCCCACCACCCAAACAACAAAAGCTGGACTTCGGTGCAAAACCAGTAAGTGGGGGAGAGTTGAAGAAGTTGGTCGGGCAGAATGTTGTAGAGGAAACGCTGCCCTTAAACACGGTTGACTCGCTCTCTTTCGTGCCATAATAAACCAGATCCCTACTACTGGCAATGCCGAGCTCCCTCAAGTAAACTGGTTGTCATTTTTATGTTGAGGCTGTGGGGGTGTTGTCGGCAGTTGCTGAATGTAACTAATAAAGTAACTTGTAATCTAACTTCGTTACTTTTAAAATCAAGTAATCTGTAAAGTAACTAAATTACTTTTAAAATCAAGTAATCTGTAAAGTAACTAAGTTACTTTTTCAAAGCAACTGTGGCAACACTGCTTCTTAGTACAGTATATTTGATTTTCCTCAGTAAATGTCAAGTATTACCTATTGTGTATTATTTACTGCAGGTAATCTTTGCCTATGAGCATGCAATATTACTGGGGCCCAATTTTTGTTGTTGACTGACATCATTTGTTATTGTGCACACAATATACTGCAAAGTATTCTGACAAACAATTACACAACCTTATAAAAATAATTTTATTTGCCATGTGAACAAATAAGATCAAACCTTCATATTGCAAAAAAACATCACTGTATATAAACATACTTTTGGCATTCATACATATTGGCAGTAAACCTAAAACAATATTAAAGAAAGAGTAGTTTGTTATACAGAGAAACAAGCCATCTGGTGGCTTGTTGCAACATCTACAGGTGGCCTGAACACATCAATTAGGACAATCAAAACAGACCTTTGGTTTGGATTGTCATTGTTGGTGAGAGTACTTAAATGTTACAAACCTATTAAATCATACAGACAAAACATGTCCGATTGTTTGTTTGGTTGTTTGTTTGTTTGATATAAATCCAGCTTGCTCGGAGAATTAATTAATTCCACTAGAATTAATTAATTCTCCGCCCTGTTTGGTTGCACAGAAGACAAAATTACCAAAAAGTGCATGTGCTGTTTCAGTTTACTCAAAGTTTCAGCTTCTTTGGCTGCAAGATTTACCAAGGTTAATTGGAAACAATAAGCATTTAACGTGACAATTTATATATTGTACAACATTATGCTAAATAAATGTGATGTCTGTACAAATAACTCCTCCTGCATTGTTCTTTCATTTACTTTTGGTGTCACAGACCTGTCACAAAGCTGAGTATCACCTGATGAGTCATTAGTGAATTAAGCATCTGCTCATTGATTTTCAGAGTCCTATGGTTGACTTTAATCAGGTGGTTAACAGCACATCTGCACAATTCATATTGCTTGTTAGGACATTTAAATTCACAGAGATAAGAGTTTCTAACAGTTATCTAACATATGAAATTCTAATATGCATTTCGGTATCCAGCACAAAGAGAGGTGCATGAGATCCACATACAGTAGCTGAGGCTGGACTTTTAAAGTTAAATGTGAATATCCACCTTGAACGTGCAAATACAGTTTGCCTTTTTCACATTTATTGTTGTCAGTCTTACCACAATCACTCTGAATATGCCTGAATGTGCTCTTTTCAAATGATGTATTTGCTTATTCAGGCTTATAAACCAGCAATGAAGTTGTAGTATTTATTTAAAGGCTCTGAACGTTCACACAGACATTTTCAGTTGATCAAGCTCATTAAACCTCTTCCCATCACTGTATGGGTGTAGACTGTAATTTATAAATTCCTGAGTCTCCGGTCAGCTTTTTTTGCACCGGTTAGGTCAGGACAAATGACAGCTTTATAATTCTTATTGGTAGATGAAGATTTGTGACCGAATACATTTCTATCAAAACTCTGGCGCACCTTCAACCTGAGCAGAGGTCTTACCGGCCAGAATAACTGAAACACCTGCGTGGGTGTTCAGAGGCCTTAAACTATTAAATGAACACGTTTTGGGCTACTTGTGGGCAGCGCAACAAACTGTAAATACAACAGTGACATATCCTTACTGTATATAAACAGTTGCTTATTTATTGTACATATCCAGCAGATACGGATTAAAATGCTCTATAAAGCTGAGTGAAACTGCACAGTTAAAGTTGATAATCTGTGAGTTAATTACTACAAGCGACAGATTATTTGATCTATTGTCAAATAAATACACATTTTCTTTCAGTTGTGTAGATTCTGGCAGATGAAAGTGTTGAAAGGTGTCTTCACACATGGGCTGATTTTAGAGATTTTTTCCAGATCCAAGGCCGTTTGCCAAGAGAGTTTGGTATATTGTAGGGGTATGACGAGACACTCACCTCACGAGACGAATCACCAGATGGGGTTCACGAGACAAGGCGAGATTTTAACACTATTTTTAACACTAAGAAAACTTAAATTAAGAAATATGACTGAAAAAATATTCTTTACTCAGAGAACCAAGGTTAGCCAAGCGTTTCATTGCGGCAGTAAACAAGGAAGTAGGCTGCTCTTGTAGTGATTTATGACCATTTTAAGATGAGGGGAGAACATTTCTCTTTGTTCAATATCATTAAAAGTAAAGTTTATTAAGTCTGCTTCCGACTCATTTAAAAAAAGACAGAGAAAGAGAGCGATCTGTGCGAGTCAGGGCCACACCGCACGCTGCAGTCCGTGTGTGTTTGTCGGGCGGGAGTGAGAGAGCAAGAAGCCGTACCCTCTATCATTATTACATTGTGTTCTACTGGCAGCTTTGTACAACTGCAACTCCGCTACCGCTCTGCAAAAGTGAACTCAGAGTCAACTTTGTAGAACGGGCAGGAGATCTTCTATGCTGATTTAGAGGTCCAAGCCAGACTCATCGTCAAAGCCAGATGTATTATAAGACTAACCAGGTTAGACTCGTCTACTGGCGTCTGCCGGTTGCTCTGCGCTTGTGACCGATATCGCAAGTCAATTTCTACCTCGACGAGAAGTCTTGTTACATTTTGATCTCGTCACACCTCTAGTATATTGTCAAAGTTGTTGTAAACTGGTCTTGGGTCCAACACAAAACTGTTGTGTGAAGGCAAACCATATGTATATATATACTGTATATGGGGGTAGGCTGAACAACATGATTGGTGTGCATGACACATTACCATTGTCTGTCATGTGCAAACCACACCGTGAAGGTGGCACAAAATAATTGTTTTGGGAAAGTCTGCATTGTTGTGGACCTTGTAATTGTAGTTATAATTAATGTAATTATTTATGTAGTTATCTATGAAGTATATGAAAGTAAAACTTAAAACACACACTGGGTTATAGCAGTGTCATCAGAGCTGGAGGATACTTGCTGTCAATGAGAGACACAACTGTCACCCATCTACTGAGCATAGCAGTCTGAGATGCTTTTCCTTAGGTCATCAATGTCTCTCCTGAGCTGGCCGACTTCCAGAAGCTTGAACCTCAGTTCTTCTTCCACAGCTACTCTGCAGTCACTCTCCTCTGCCGAAACACTCAATGCTGGACAGAGAAAGCAAAGTTATCACTGGGTAATGGATAATATACTGTGTGCCAGTTTGTTACTTAGTTAACCCTTGTGTTGTCTTCCCGTCAACCTTTTTTTCGACGTTGTTGACACCTTTTTTCACAGTTTGTCTTTGCTTTTTCCAACGTTTTAAATTGTTACATTTTTCTTCTACGCATTTTCAGCTCTTATTTCTATGTCCCATATTTTCTGATATAAAACAAAAATTTAAAACAGGTCAATGTGACCCGAAGTCAACACAAGGAATGGTGAAGACAAATAAACTTAGAACTAAGATTTAGTTTAAAGATATTTATGACTTAAGCCAAATGTTTGCCTAGAGTACAATCAATTGCTTATACATTATTGTTGCCCCCGCAAAACAATGGTAGGGGAAACACTGCTCTCTGTGTGTTGAGTGTAGAGCTGTAGTCAGGATGTGCTTAGCATAAAGACTGGAAGTAGGGGTAAACAGCTAGCCTGGCTCTGTCAAGTTCACAAACCAGACCGTCCTCCCCCGAAAATGACCATGAAGGTTGTCTTTGCAAGCACCTTATTATGACCCATATTTACATATATTATTAGGCGGTGGGCTTCTGTGGCCATAGTAATTATAAGAGGAGCAAATGGGGGAAGTCAGGTGGCGTAGTATAAAGAACGACAACACCTCTGTGTAGGGAGGAGGTCAGGGTGGATGGGTCAAACAAACACAGAATTTCACCCAGGACACGTTTTTTGTGTCCTTTGTGAAACCAAAAGTCAACGTTGACAATGTCAATATTAGCTAGATGCTTAAACTAAGCTAAGCTAATCCTAACTGCAACAACCGCTAAAAAGACTGCAACCTACCCGGCTGACAGTCACCTTTTAAACGGTCAGTTAAACATTAATGCAACATCCGCTAAAAAAAACGCGACCTCATGGCCCTCTGTACCTGTTGGGCTGCAAGCTGTCTCCATCTTGTAAATGCATATCCAATATTTACACGTGTTTTACCATGTCATCTGCTGAGTTTTTTTAGATAGGGCAGAAAGAATGTATCTATAGTATATTGACCCAGTTTGTTTGGTTATTGCTTCCATGGCTGTAGCGTGCTGTGTTTTGCGTTTTAACGGTATATCTGGCAACCCGGCTGGGGTGTCAAACTGTGCAGTGGACAAAACAAATATAGACATTATGGACCGGAATCAAAATTTAAAAGAAGAACATACTGGCTTTGGCATTGTTATCAGAGACGCAAGTATTTCAACTTAGAATGTTTTCTAAATATCTGATGACACATCATGGTCATTTTATGATTTAAAGCAGTAAATATAACATATTGCTCCTTCAACTTGCCTACGTAACGAACTAAACAAACTAATTATTTTAACCCAAACCATGATCTTTTCCTGAACCTTACCAAGTAGTTTTGTTTCAATTCACATTAACATGTTAAGACTGTGATTTTCTTAGTGAAAATCAGAAAAATTACAAATTCTTTCAAGTCCATGGTAGTTAAGTTCTTTGGGCACAGAGACAACATTTGAATTGGAAAGCGGACTTGATTCAGAATTTGATGAATTTGATGCTCCATAGTAGTCATCCACTCAGACATAACATAATTCAGAATACCTTTACGGGCTAAAATTGAGTATAAAACAGATAATCCAAATGAAAACCGTAATGTTTTTTTTCTTCCACTACTGATGTATGCTATTTGTGCTGTTTAGATATAACTTAAACAATACTGTTACTCATGTTCGTGTGTGTGTGTGTGTGTGTGTGTGTGTGTGTGTGTGTGTGTGTGTGTGTGTGTGTGTGTGTGTGTGTGTGTGTAACCCACATACATTTCATGCCCAGAAGCAGAGACAGGTTAGGCTCTTTCCCCTGTGCTCTCTGAGCCAGGATGCTGCAGAGAGCTTGGAGGTCCAGTAAACATAGGGACATCTCTTTCAGAAGCCGGCCCACCTCAGGCATCTCCACATGAGACAGGGGATGCACCAACAGCCCTTTATCCACCTGCCGCTGCTTTTTTAGTGGGAAACAAGAGCATATATTTAGTTTCCAGGAACAATTTCTCTTATGCATTACATAACCTGACCCCCAGGCATACACCGGTCCAACTTTATTTCTCCAGATATAATTGTGTTGGCTTACACTTCACTGTGTCAGTGTTGGCTTTCTTTTTAAGTTCAAAATATCTCCATATCTCTTTATTGAACTGATGGTATAAAATCATCCCCCTGTGAGAAACACAAGTCTTTGTGTGACTACACTTCACTTGACAACTGAGTGGAGATCTCTCTGTTAGATGAGGTCTTATCTGACTGAGTACGGCACTCAACTCCTTGTACAGGCACTGGCCATTTCTCAATGAAGCAATGGATAAAAAATAAATAAGTTGGCGTGCTCCAATCTTTCAGGCCAGCAGTATCATTCTCTACACACTGCCTGTTCACAGTGTTCATAGTTCATAGTGGGATCTGTGGGCGCCAGCTCATTGGGATCAGTTTTTTCCTTGCTACCATTGCCAGTGCTAGCACACAGGGAACTATTGGGTCTCTGTAAATTTAAGAGTATAGTCTATATGAAAAGTGTCATTCGCTGGGCGGTGTGCCCAATGCACACGCTTACACATACCCTCCTTTTCATCCATTGCAATAACATCAAAGCCATTTCAGATATAAAGACATAATATCTGCACCCTAAACAGTCCCTCCAGAAAAACGCGATTATGCAATCGCATAATTCAATGCATAATAAGCCAAAGTCCGCATATTCACGCATTTTTTCAAATATGCCGCACAAATTGCCGATTTCCGCGCGAAATATGCGGCGCTGGCATGATTTCATAATCCCCGCATTTTCGTTGCAAAAAAATCACATATATCTTAGCAGAAAGTTGAAAAAATGTTGCGTTTACTTCACACAAGAGCAGCCATTTTCCCCTGTTGCCATGGGAACGTTATGAAGTGACGTAATTACACGACGTGAACATCATCAAAAAGCAGGTGTTGGAGGTTGATACTTTGAGTCTCTTAAGTTGGTATCCAATAAGAAACCTATCTTAATACCTGATATTATCTGTTTAAGTGCTCCTGCTGTCTATATTAACGATTTTTGAAAGTCTGTCTCTTTTGTATCTTTTATTTCCCTCTGTTTAGACTATTACTTTTATTTTTACTTTAATATTATATTATTTGTATATATTTTTGTATCTAATTTGTTTACTTATCGCAATGACTGTAAACAATTTTTGGAAATTAAGTTTAAAAAAAGCATGGTGTTGGGGGAATCACTTTTTCTTCTCTTTTTCATCAAACCGCAGTTTTTGCAAGTTCACGCAATTTTTGCAAGTTCCCGCATTTTTTGCAAGTTCCCGCAATTTCATCGCATAAAATTGCATAAATATCCCACATATTCCATCGCATTTTTTAAGAAAACGTGCCGCATAATCAAGGATTTTTGCCCGCAACAATCACAAAAAAACTCTGCGTTTTTCTGGAAGGACTGCCTAAATGACCCGATATAGTAGGCTACCCAGAACTGAGCCGGTGTTACACCGTAATGCATTCATGTTTAGCCTAAATTACGTCGCTTTTGTATATACGCTCTTCTTCGATACGATGTTCTTCCTGATAAACACGTTAGTAAAATAATGATTGATCGCATTCCAGGTGCAGCTCTCAACTGACTCCTGTCTGACATGACGCGATGACGCTGTCATTTCAGATTGAAGAAATTAATAAAATTTGGATATTTAAAACATAATTTATATACTTTTTCTCATCTGCTGAAAAAAAAAAAAATAATTTAATAAATAAATAAAATAATTTAATAATAGCACTCCCTCTTGGCCACTAGGGGGTGCTGCAGCACTATCAGCTCTCACCCTACAGCGCCCTTGGTCATGAGATAATTTATGTTGTGATTTGGCGCTATAGAAAAGAAAATTTACTTGACTTTAACATCCACACTGGTCTACCTATAACAATGGGTCAGGTCGCTACTGACTGCAATCGGCCTCATTAACAAGGTCCGGGATCCCCATTGACACAGTCTCCTAATCCCCATCGCTAGAAACTACAGTAGCTACATGTTACATTTACCCTGTCCATTGCACACTATGGGCCCTATCTTGCACTCAGCGCAATTGCCTTTGTACACCGACGCAAGTATCATTCCTATTTTGCACCCGACGCCAGTGGACTTTTCCCTCCACAGACGCACGTCGGTAAATTAGGGAATGTATTTGCGCTCCCGGGGGCGGTTCAGCGAAAAGAGGAGGCGTGTTCAGGCGCAAACGTTACGTAGTCTTATTTTGCAGTTTCAGAAAACAATTCCGCCACTGACCAGGAAAAACATGGTCTGAAGTCAGTAGCGCGTTATTCAGATGCTATTTTAGGGACGAATGCTTGGCCATAATGTAATGTGTGCACAACGCGTGGGATTGGACACTCTGGCGGAATCTGGTGAATCTGGAGTAATGCGCGATGCGCTCCTGTTGGAGTGGGTGGACGGAGATGGAGTTGGGGGAGGAGGAAGGGGCACAACAGGTGCAGGTGGTGCGTTTGGAGGCCCATGCTCCATGGCTGCAGCAATCCTCTCCAGACTTGATTAGATGCGCCCGAGAGGCCGTAGCAACATTGCCACCCGGTCAAGACGGGCATTTGTTACTTTGCCGCATCCCGGACAGCTCCCGCTGGCGTGCGCCAGGCAAATCCGCCGTCATAATAGCAATCCGCCACGGAACAATACGCCTGCTCTTAAAGGGAATGTGAGATGACGCTCTGATTGGTTATTTTCACGTTACGCCCAAACCACACCTAGCTACTTCAGACCAACCCATTTAAGATTTGCGTCGGGCGCAAGAGTCATTTATCCTGCCGGTATAATAGCAACAGTGCCAGAGATCCGCCCACAAAGCTACTTGCGTTTGGCGTTTCATACTTGCGTTTCAGATCGTTAAAATAGGGCCCTATATACACTCAACTTTTGCACACATACCTCTATATGTTTGCTCATCCTGCACTGAAGCATACAGCTTTCTTTTCTTATTGTTAAGCAGTTATATTGTACATATTTGTTTATATATGTTATCAGGTTTTATTTTTTATTTTTACATTTTTTGTTTATTTCCTTTTAATTTATTTATGTTTATGTATGCACCACCAACAGGCAAGTACTTGTGTTACTTACTTATCAATAAATCCCTTTCTGAGTCTTCTTAACTGCAGGACATAAAGGAGGTTTGCACGTTTGGACTCAAATTTAACGATTTATTTATATTTTTAAGGGCAAAGTTTCAATCTACAAGATTTTCTTCTTTTCACTCTTTTGTTTGTCTGAAGAAGATCTTCAAAACATTGCACTAAAAAGAGAAAAACAGTAGTAAATTGGACCCCAAGATTGTGCAGACCTCCTATATTTCCTGCAGTATTTTTGCCTGGATGCGCATATACTTGGTCCCTCTTATGGTTCACTACATTAGAGTATGAGATTTGACTGCCTATAAAAACTCTTGAGTAGGTGTTTGTATGTTGACATTTGTCTTCAGAGCAGGTCTGTACAGACACAAAGTTCAGTTCAGATCAGATTGCACTCAAGTTTTAGACGACATCTGAACAACCTAACCATAGTCACTTGTACTGATCAGTAACCACATCCATCCATGTTCAATAAGACAGATAGAAAGGCAGAGAGAGACATTAAAGGTGCAGTAAGCGATGCTGCGGGAAGATTGCCCATATTTGAACTAAACTGCCAAACAAATACACCTCCCCCTTCAGAATCTCTGCCCCCCAGATTCATGAACGCGCTTTGCCATCGCGTTTTCCTAGTGTCTTCTGACTAAACAAAATATGGCGGATTCGATATTAGCTCACTAGTTAGTCTAGTTGTAGATTGGCAACTTGGTAGCAGCCATCACAACCAATAGCAAACGGACGAATTTAAACTGACCTATTGACAACAGTTATACAGGAAAGCTAACATTACTCACTAGTCCATAACGCCAAGAGCTAGGGCTGTGCAATATTTTGTTTCATTGTCTACATCGCGATGTGCGCATGCGCAATAGTCACATTGCAGGATGTACAATGTTAACACTACACCTTTCTTGCTGCTCGACAGAAAACTAAACTTTCCCCGTTCTCCTTTCACATGATTGTTACCGGCCGACCCTTTCCCTTTAAGACAGGTGGCCATTTGGGCAACGTGTGTATGTGACGTATCATTAGTCTGACGGGGTTTGTTATGGGAAGTGAGGCTCTCCCGTTTATAGAAAAGTACCGTAAGCGGCAGCTGCCGCGGACACAGTGATGCACATGCTTTACCATAGATATTGAACTTATAGTAGTCAGTGTTTTATGTTAGCTGCAAAGACAAAATAAATCACTTCAATAATGCAACGTTATCAAGACGTCTCCCGGGCATTTTTCACCGCAGATTTGCCAGAAAGTCTCTCCCAACTAACGTCACGGTTCGGAGCCACAAAGCTGGAAACCTAACACTAATCTACAAACAGAAAACAGAATTTTTGTATGTATCTGAAATAGCGCAATTTAAACTGATCTAAGTGTTCTTGGATACACAGTTTGTTGCTAGTGCGTGACATGCAGGCTCTGAATGCACAGCGAACCACCAATCACAATCAATGTTGATCAATTTATCAAACACACAAAGCAAGCCCTGCTAGTCGACCACAACCTGAAATTTGTGGCAACATGCATGCATTATTAATATCAATGACTTTAGCCTGGATTGATAGTTTGATATGAGTACAATGGTATCATGTGAGTCACCCAGTGTATTTAACTACCTAATTTCTCTCTCCAAAATCACTTCAGAAGAGTAGTCACAGCCCTTACACTTGCTTTGGTGTTTGTAAAGCATTAAAGTTCAACAAAGAATGGTTCACAATAATTTTGATTTATATTGCGCATTACATGAAACCCAAGGACGTTTTACACAAGTATAGGGGGACAAGGAAAAAAAAAAAACAGTAGACCAAAACAAACAAGGACTAAAAGCAATACAACTTCTGCGCTGAATGGAAGGGGGGGGGTGTAATTTAATGTCGGCTACTGACGTACAACCACATTGCACAATTTAAAGTGATGGTTTGGAGTAATTTCACCCTAGGGTCCTTTGAACCACGACCTCGAGCAGCTGAATAGCTTAGTGCAGGCGCTAATGGATCCAAGAGTGTATCTTGTACATTACCCCACTAATAATGCCCGAAATGATACCAAACTTCTAAACTATTACAAACAGGTTATGTACTCATAAAACGATGGATTGGAAAGTTTGTAAGTACACCAGGAGTTTATTTAAATAACACTTGCCTGCAGGCTTCTGCTCTCTGCTGCTACCGGCAGTAAGACGAGTGCTTAGGGACGTCTACAAATTACAACACCGAAAAGAGATACAACAAACATATTTATTAATTTAACTTATTTTTTAAAAAGTGCTGTAGTACAACTAACAGGAGACAAGTTATAATTGAGGTAAGTTTGGAGACACTACCTTATTTAATCATTAAATTAATAAATATTTTTGTTGCATCCCAATTCGGGGATGTTTTTGAATCATTTACAATCCCGTAATTGGCTCCAGTAAAAAGCCCGACCGATATTGACGCGGTTTCGCCCATCGTCTTTCCCTTTTAGCTTTTAGTTGTTCTTTGTTTAATTTCCTTTTTTTCTGTGATGGCCCTGCCCCAGTATCAGTAACAGCAGATAACTTCTAAAATAAAATTTAAATACAATTAGGTTATATAAAGACAGTTCCTGCTACCTTTTAACTGGCTGGATACTCACTAACATTGGTTTTTCCGGTGTTACAAAGAAATCTGTGACCTGTCAGAATGTGTGCTCTGTAGCGCCGTCTACCTGCCGTGAATCATTTTGTGACTTTGTGGGAAAAATCCGACCCGAGCAAAGGCATAATTCATTTTTTTTTCACTATAACTCTTTTACCGGTTACAGGTCATTTATGATCATCACATGGAACATTACACAATTTGAGAAACATTTAAAAGTTATATATAGTCACTTAAAAGTATTTAAAGTAAAAGTACTCAACAACTTAACGTGATAGTCTCTATACGATTAGTGTCAGCAAAAATGTCTTTTGATTGAGTTTCCTCTAAGTAAAATGATCTGAGTGAATTTAAGCTGGGCTTTTATTGTGAAGGAAAGAAATCATTTTTTATTGAGTTGCCTCTTAGCCAAATGCTGAGTGAATTTATTATGAAGGGTAGACACGGAAGAGCCAGTGTTACGGCAGCACTTTTTTCCCGTGGTCTTTTAGTTTTACTCACAGTTTAATATCCAACGCTGTCCACACTGCTCAAAATTCCATACTATCTATCTATCTATCTATCTATCTATCTATCTATCTATCTATCTATGTATGTAAGGTGTGACATGACAGGACAGGGGGGAGTTGACAATGCTTTCTTGGATACTGTTGAGCTGTCAGAGGGCACGAATGCTGGGTCAATATACAGAAGCTTGAGGAACAGCTGGAGACAAGTAGGACTGGACGACGAGTTTCTGGGGAAAAATCTCATCTCCATAGCAACGTTGGAGCAGCGGTAGTCTCTGGCAGAGTCGGCGGACTCGTCGCTTAACTCAATGAAGACTTCCCCAAAGTACAATCCATACACTGTCTAGCACACAGACTTGAGTTAGCTTATAACGACTCACTTAAGGAGGTTGCTGGGTGTAACCAATTTGAGTTTTTCATCTCAAAGCTGTATGCCCTCTTTAACCAGTCATCAAAGAATGCCCGTCTGCTCCAAGAAGCTGCTGCAGATTCAAACATGTAAATACTGAAAATAGGGAAAATCTTGAGATGTTGAGCTTTCAGAGAGATACATTATCCCCAGTTCTATCAGTCTATAATTGACAGTTTGAAGAATCGGCTACCTGAACCAGACCTTTTCCAGATATTGAAGCCACTGGATAAATGTTTTTGGCCACAGCAACACAGTGCTCTCATCCTGTATGGGGAAGCTGAGGTGTGGGCACTGGCAAAAACACTGGGAGAACTAGCCCAAGAGGCCGTGGAGGAGTTCCGGGACTACAAACTAGAAAACACACCAACAGGAATAATTCTGGCAAAACTCCAAACAGCAAGTCTCACCTACTTGCCCACCTCAGCTATGAGAGGGTTTTTTCTGCTGTGAATTTTACTGACAAGTATCGCAAAAAGTTAAGTGAATGGATCTCTTCGTGGATTTGAATGGACCCCCCCTGGAACGATTTGATCCTCTGCCTTTTGTTTCATCGTGGATTAAAGCCAGCCACCGACCCTTAAAATCCTGGGGTACAGGACGTAAAGCAAAGTCAGAGGCCCACTGGCCGCTGTGGTCGCTCCTGACTTAAAGTGCTCGTATTATGCTTTTTAGCTTTTTCCCTTTCCTTTGTTGTGTTATATATCGTTTTTGTGCATGTAAAAGTTTTACAAAGTGAAAAAGCCCAAAGTCCACCCCAAAGGAACTTACCATCTCCAACAGAAAACACTGTTCACAAACTGCTCCAAACAGCTCAATTGTAGTCCAGCCTTTACTTCCGTGATAAACACACATTATAATGCTCACCTAGGCTAGCTGCTAGTGTTGCACACCCTCATACTCTGCTTCTGACTAGCTTGTAGTGCTGACCTAGCTACCGCACATGTGCGACTCCCAACAAAGACGGGATAGAAGTTCATTCTGTAACTAAAACAGAGAGCTCAACACACAGTTTAAGCACACAATATGTGTATTGCTGGAAAAATAAACTGCTTTTAGCCTATTTTGTCATCACAGTGAGGCTCCAACTCTCAATTATTATCCAATGTTTGTACTGGGTTCTGTACATGGTCTTTCCTATCTTAGCTAAAGAATATTTAAACCACCTTATCTATTTTGTCTCTTTCTGCTGTCACTGTAGTCCAAGCCCCTTTGCAGCTACACGCCAGGTCTGTTTTTAACAGAACCGTGGGGTGTTCAACAGACCGAGCAGGGAGTGGAAGGGCTAGAACATGTACCTGTGCACTTATCTACCCTGTGCAGCCTCCAAATGTATATCACATGACTACACTATTGTTATTGTTAATAACTGGACTAAATGGAAAAAAAAAACATTTACCTATGTAAACTACTTACATTTATGGTAGAAGCACAAATATCCAAAACAATCAAGTCTGTGAGTTGGGCATGCAAGACGCTCCACTACTAAGGACCCTCCTGGTGTGGTATGACGCATGGTGAACGACGGAACAGAAAAACGCTGCACATCTGTGCCTGGTGGAATTTCAGGGTTAGTAGTAGCCTACTTTTTTTCTTTCACTCGAGTAGCTGTTATGATGGACTACTATTACAAAGTAACAGTCCTTTTACTTGAGTACAGGTTTTGGCTAGTCTACCCACCTCTAGATGTACTGTATAGTAGTTGACCAGTGTTGTGGTGACAGGTTGCTTTTAAATTTAAGCACACTTATTTATTATGTTTCAAGAACATGACCCCAAGGTTGAGAAACTCTCTGAGTGTGTGGATTTGTTTATTAACCTACCTTTAGCTGCAAGGTCAGTCTCTCAATCCGTTCTTTCTGATGCTCAATCAGCTGGTGGGGAGCAAAGAAAACATGTTAATGTATTGTTGCCTGTTTATTTGTGTGCATTCATTTGTGCATGTGTGTGTTTACAATGCTACCCTGCTGCTGTTGTCTTGCTGCTCTAAAAGTTGAGTGTTTTCCACCTCAAGCCGTTTCAGGTCCTGCATGGGCAACCTCACCCCATCGTCCAAACAGTGCTGCACCTTCTCTTGCAGGCTTTACCAAGACACACAATCACAAAGAGAGAGACCAAGAGAAAGAGACAGAGACATGTACATGTAAGAGTATGATAGCAGCAGTTTGCAGCATGACGAAGGAGTTTGTTACAGTTTTTTACAATTGCTTACACACTAAAATTAAAAGAAGCAAAACACTAGCCTAGATCTGCACAACTGTAAGCACATTGTCAGCTTCACACTTTTTGCAAAACATCACACACAGTGATTTGCAAAACACTAAACACACTTGTATGCATTTGACACAGAAATGTATCATGATGTAATTTCCTTGCAATTTCAAAGCAAAGGCATTCAAATGAACATGAACCAATTGGTTGAACACAGCCACCAGGTATGAAAACACATGATTGCTTAATTGTAGACACACCAATCAGGTTTAAGCACTATACAAAATGCAGCAGGTAAGTTCACCTGCCCTCAACCAAAATGGAAGGAGTCAGAAGAAAAAGACTGAGAGTGACAGGGAGAATCCACAGAGGATGAGAAGGAGGTAGAGGAAGAGGAAGAGGCCCATCCAGAGGTAGAGGCCGAGGTGGAGGTAGAGGAAGAGGGAGAGGGAGAGGGAGAGGGAGAGGAAGACCTGAAGCCGGAGAATATGCTCAAAGAAGAAGAGGACCAAATTTATCAAATGAAAGTTGCGCAACACTAGTGGATCATGTTGTGAACCACGGATTGACGCTGAGGGAGGCTGGACTAAGAGTTCAGCCAAATCTTAGTAGATATACAGTGGCATCTGTCATGAGGATATTTCGACAAGGAAACAGGAAATCTGTCTACAGTTACAGTAATCAGCTGCTCATTGTATGCACCATATCAGCACTTTTGATACCCCTCCCTGTGACATTTGAGGATTGAGGGTCGAGAACGACAAGGAGGAAGGGGGCCCATATTCACGCGAGGGTTTACGATCTCCGGCCCCAGGCTCAGGTACCCCTCATTGAGGCCATGGAGGACGCCTGTGACCAAGTCGACGCCGCAGCTGCGCAAGGATGGATTCGACATTCAAGACGGTTGTCTTGCCAATGAGGATATTGCCTGTGATGTTGATAAAATTCTCTGGCCAGATCAAGCTAGGCGAAGAGATAATGTCTAGTATTTTTCTGTGTATTTCTGTGTATTTTTGTGATTGTAACCTGTACTGGATACCGTATTTTATGTTTGTCTGTTGTTTGCTGAGCTAACAGTGTTATGCACACCACTGTAGTAGCATGAAAACTGGGACAGGTTTTGTTGTGATTCTCCATGTTGACATGTTGACTGATTTGGGTATATGGAGAGAAATAAATTATATTTTCCTCAGTCTGCAGCATTGGTCAAGTGTAGTGTGTGGTGAACTTATTGTAAATTTGCACTTTCTCTGTGTACTTCATTTAAAGTACTCTAATCACTGAGAAGTAGAATTGCTAAAAGTGTTTTAGGTTAGCAACAGCAGTATGTATCTGGTTCAAACAGGATTAAGTCATATGGAACTTGTGTGTTTCATATGGTAACAAAATAAGTTTTTTATAAATTAGTGTATCGTTTTTGCAAGAGTGTTTCATTTTGCAAAGAGTCTGAGGTGTTCTGCTAATTGGGTGTGTGGTTTTGCTAATTGTGTGTAGTGTTTTGAAAAAGACTGTCTCAAGCAATTGAAAAAGACTGTAAGACTGAATGCAAAGTCATTTTAGAGGCCCAACTGCATTTAAAGTTAATGCAAAAACACCAGTGGACGCACATTATTTGAAAATTATTATTTGAAAATTGAGGTGAAGATTGTCAGGTCCTGCTCTGAGGTCTTTTCTTGTCATTTATTCAATATTTTCTGTTGAAATACTCACCTTGTCTCTCGTTCCAGATAACTTCACTTTCTCTGCTTGCGTGTTTCCCGCCTGTCTGATTGCCTACCCTGCCCTGATTATTTCCAACTCATTTCCTTGTGTATTTAGTTTTTGTGCTCCCATTGTCTTTTGCCAGTTCGTCTTTGTTCAAGCGCGCCAGCCCTGGCTCCTAGTGTTTAGTTCTCCCAGTGTTTAGCGTTTCTATTGTTTTGGATTTGGTGCGGTTATCTGCCTGTTTTTGGACTCTCAATCTGTAAGTCAGTTCTACAATAAATCATTAGGCTTTTCTTGCTGCCCCCTCATCAGTCTATCTGCTTTTGGGCCCAAACCTGCAATTCCCATGAGATTGTGATGAAGATGTGACCTTGTGAGTTAAAGGGTAACTTCCCTTTTTTTAAACCTGGACCCTATTTTCATGTTTTTGTGTCTAAGTGACTGATGGGAACAACAATCTTTGACATTGGTCGGTATTAAGCAAGACCGCTGCAGTCAGCAATCAGTGAAACAAGGTACAATGTAAGTTAATAGGGCAATTGTGCAGCTTCTATTTACGTTCACAAAAGTGCTCGTTTTGCCACTGACAGGCTCAGATTAATATTCTAAGTGTCTGACAACATTATGGGGAGGATTTCTAAGGAGGTTTCTGTTAAAGAGTAAGATCCTTTTTGTAACATACCTGCAAACTCAGAAGGGCTGAAAAAGGTGACACATCATTTCCCGAAAAAAAAAAAAAAAGGAAAATACAACATTTTCCCGGTGCTAAAAAATACTTTTATATATACATGATAGTTGATGTAATGAATAAAAAAAAGGAGCCCAAAACAACAGTCGGCTCAAAATTAAATGATTTATTAAAAATGTTATAACTATAACTTATAACAATAACTTATTTCACCAGTAAATTCCTGTTTAACGACAAAAACAACCACTGGATGTGAAAAGGGTATTTTACAACAACTTTGAATGCAGCACAAGGCTGTCGAGGCGAATTTAAAGTCAACACAACATCTGTGTTGTTTTTCAGACAACGGCAGCAATAGACTGTTGTTGGAATCCTCTCCAGTGAAATACAGACACACTTTTACACCGTTTAGCTGTCAGCATTTTAACCGTGTTTACTCCAGGTGCTAGCTAACGGTAGGCTAACGTTACCTGCGGTCGAGTGTAGTGTTACCGTAACTAGCGTCCCGTGCGGCGATGTTTCAGATGACTCTAACGTCCGTTTTCGGAGCATCAGAGAGAAGCGGAGGCATCTAAATAAGGCACCGAAATCCGCGTTGCTATTCGGTCCGGTAGATAACGGTCGTTAAGGCACGTTCACGTGGATGACATTTTCCCATTCAAAACGGGCGATTTTCACCGAAAAGCGACAAGTTTGCAGGTATGTTGTAAACACAAAAACATTCGCAAAATTGTATTCGCTATAGAGTCTCTATGTAAACAAACAGTGATTTTAGCCCTGTAAAATACACTTCATTCAAAGTTATACTTTAAGTAATACTTAAAGTTATAAGTAAAACTATGAAAAGCCGTTTTGGGTCGTCTTTCCACTTTTCCAACAATCACAACTCCAGTTTTGGTTGAAAAAAAAACCACATAGTTTACCAATTTACATGTGAAAATATGTTGGCTCTATACACACTAAAAGTATTGTTTTTTTTTAAATGGTGTCAGGTTGGTTTAGCGCTAGCGACTTTAGAGCGGTTTCTGATTAAACAGAAAGGTCCTAAAGAGGTTTTAAAAACACCTATCTCTGTAGGGATCCTTTCCATAATGTTGTCAGACACTTAGAATAATACTCTTAGTCTTTCAGTGGCAAAAAGTTTAGTCGACCAAATTGATGATGCATTAGCATGTCTTAGAGCAATTCATGTTTGAGGTGGAATACAAATGGCTCAAGGGGTCACTCTTTGGCCGAATACAGCGTTCTTTCCTAAAGAGCTGGCCATTCACACCTTAATCAGCCTATCCAGCTGTCACAGTTTGACACCCCATTAGGATAGTGGTAGGAGAAGTCGAGATTTTTATGCCCATCGGCCCTTAGACCATATGTAGAAACTACTGTGTGCATACAATGGTGTTACTGTGGTCCTCAGAAGGACCATGTTTTTTTAAGATTTTTTTTGTGCCATTTTCACCTTTAATCGCCAGGACAGCATGAAAGGGGAGAGAGAGGGGGAAGACATGCAGGAAACCACTGCAGGTCAGAATCGAAACCCGGACCTCTGCGTCGAGGAATAAACCTCCTACCAACTAAGCTACCCGGGCGCCCAAGACCATGTTCTTGGGCTGGATTGTGGAGGTCAATGCCTACACATGCAGGGCCAATTGTCGTTTCCAACCATCCAGAATAAAGTGCAACTCCACCAGAAGGAAAAAAAAGGAAACAATGGCTAACTTTTAACTTGTCACAGAAGATGCTTTTTTGCTTCCTATGTGTTATTTGGAGAGAAAGTTACCTGGTCAAGAACAAGCTTTCAGGGTCTCAAGCATCTTTCCAATTTCCAAATTTCCAAAAGGAGCAGGACAACTGAATAAAATGGGACTTGCTCGGCAGATCGAACACAGCTAGCTTATTTGACAGTGCATACTAACGGTGAAGTGGAGAAGAACACATCTGTGCTCAGACAAATTATCACCTGTGTAAAACTTTGTGTAATTTTATCGTTTTGTATCTGTCCAAAGCAGTTGTTGCCCCACCATTTCTATCCACCTAAAAACGCCACTGGTTATTTTTGTGTACCTTTGTACAGATGCAATCAACTCCTTTTCCCTCATGGCCTGCATCTCATTCCTGATGTCTTTCTCCTTCATCAGAGCATATCCTTCGTCGAGGCTCTTCTGTAACCGAGATGCTGTTTTCTCCAGATCCTTGGCATTCTGCTGTACCTCCTCCTGCTAAGCACACACACATATAACCAGTGTCGTCACTGAACAGTCGGCGAACAGAATTGAGCAAAATTTTGATGAAACAGACCAGGTGTGTACTACATTTTAGAGTGCGAGGCTATTCTTTAACCAATTAAGCTTTCCAAAAATACATATACATATTGATCTTTACATTTTACTTTGACGGTAGGATCCCAACACAGCTGGACACGGCTAAGTACAAGAAGTATTTATTTTCTTTCTTTTGAATACTCAGACTTTTGACTTAGACTGAATTGTTTGAGCACCTGTAAGAATTTTCACCCCGCTGCTTTCATAAGCCTTCTGTATAAAACACCCCTCAGGTTACATTGACAGACACTATGTAGCCACAACCTATGTGTGCGTGTGTATGTTTACGTATGCGTTTGTACCTTTTGAGCCTGGGCCTGCACCTCATCCAGCGTTGGCAGGTCGGAAAGATATTTCTCCAGTGTCTCTATGCGTTGTTGTTTTTCTTGGTTCTGTTCGCTCTCTCGCTGACACTTCTTTTTCAGACTACTGATGTAGCGATCCCTCGTCTTTATCTGTTAATAAAAAACTGATTTAAAATGATAATGTTGAATGTAATTCAAAAAGTACCTTACTGCTGGAAAGAGGGTCTTTTCATAAAACTTGGCTGTCTATGCAGGAGAAAAGTGCAAACTTTTAATTATTTTTTAAATTGGTGCTATATGGCCAGAGAAAACTGAAAAAAGGAGCTGACCAACAAACGCTCCCGCTGGTGATGTAACGCGAGCATGTCACAGAAAGCAATATGGCGGCCAGCTGGTAACAAAGGATCTCGTATTACAGTAAAAGTGAGCAATAATATGTTTCATTTGAGAAACTTACAATATAGTTAAATTACACCAATAACAACCAGCATTTTGCTGGGAGATGAGCATGGAGATCTGGCCGCTGGCAAGATGAAGGGAAGTTAGCCATAGTTCATTTACACATACTACCTAGTAGATACAAAGCTGGTTGAAAATCGGCCGAGTATCCCTTTATATATTTATAAAGGGATATTACAAAATGTACAAACGTAACGTACAAAAACACACAATTAATTGAATCAGTTCACATAAGTTATGTTCAGTAAATACAATTATTTCAAAAGCAATGAAAGACTATTATTTTCCCTTCAAATAGTAAAAGAAGCCTACGTATATTTTGTTTGTAGGATCAGAGGAAATAGTTGCTCTGCTCATCAGTTTTCTTTCACTTCTTTGTATTAATAATTTTGAATTCTCTGCCTGCTGTACCTTTTCCTCCAGTTTTCTGATGTCCTCTGTATATTTTTGTGTGACTTGCTTGAAGAACTCATTCAAATGGAGTACTTCCAGTTCAGCCACTGCTAGCTTCCTACCAAGTTCTTCATCACAGCACAGCCTATCAGATGGAGTTCTCATTGCTGATTCCTATTGGAAAATCAAAACTTGTGCTGTAACTTGTATTATGAAAATGTTTGATTTGATTGTCACATTATGAATTTGTGTTACCTTAGTATTTTGAATGTGGGGGTCGTCATACCACCCCCTTTGGCTCTGCAGGACCTGCTGCGCTCTGAGCTCATTCTCTCTGATCCGGGCATGGAGCTGCAAGACCTGCTGCTTTTGTCTGAAACACAGAATCTCTTTCTGCTTACAAACAGTGAAATAAAGTGTACAGCAAAATACATATTTTTTCAGGCCTTTTGAGAGCATTTTATGTTGCGTTGGTACTGATGAAGCCACCTAGAATTTCCCCTCCCAACTGAAGGCCTTTTGGCTGCCAGCCTAGTTACTCCCAATCTCCAGCCGCCACTATACATAACAATATACTGGTCCCCTGGTTCTTTGTTCCAAAAATGCACAGATGTCATAGTTATTTGAAGTGCCCCCAAATTATAAAGGAACAATGCAGTTTGTTTGTTGGTAAAAGGTAATTTAGAATACAATCACATCCAATTTATTAAAAGGGGTTGTATGAAGCACTTTGTATGAAAAGTCCTATATAAATAAAGTCTGATTGATTGAAGTGATGCAGAACTCCACCTTTCCTGAAAAGTCCAGATTTTGGCTTAATTATATTAACTTCATATCTTGTTCCCCAGTACATATAAGTATTGGTATGTACTATACTGGTACACCATCAGTACAAAAGAACACACCATCCATTACACTGTACATTATGGGCTGTAATCTAAAGTGTTTAAACAAAAATCCTTAAACAGAAGCTAACCTGTTGTGACAACAAAACATGCACGCTTCTCCTGTGGGTTTTCCCTGCAAATCTTGCCCCTCCCATTGACGGCGAATCAAGGCAGCGTCTCTCAACAGCCGACATATTGCTACTGTGGTGCAGCTCAGCTCGACAGCTTCTCTATGGGTGCCGAACATGTGCCGCTCGCTTGCCAATGTCCTGACACCTGCCTGACACCTCTCTGACACCGGCCACATGCTTGCCACTAACGTGCGAATAGACTTCCAGTCAGTGCGTTTACATTTTAGTTGGGTACCCCAGTTTCTCAAACGCCATGTAATTCAATTCAATTCAATTTTATTTATAGTATCAAATCATAACATAAGTTATCTCGAGACACTTTACAGATAGAGTAGGTCTAGACCACACTATAATTTACAAAGCCCCAACAATTCCAACAATTCCAGTAATTCCCTCAAGAGCAAGCAGTGCGACAGTGGCGAGGAAAAACTCCCTCTTGGGAAGAAACCTCGGACAGACCCACGCTCTTGGTAGGCGGGTGTCTGACGAGCCGGTTGGGGGTGTGATGAACAGTGGCGATAGTAGTCACATTAATAATGGAACAGTGACTGGATGTAGCGGGAAGCTGCAGGGTTCAGCAGGACGCAGCATGACATTGCAGGGCACCGCTGACATAACACTGATGTAACACCTTAAAGGTCCCATGGCATAAAAATTTCACTTTAAGAGGTTTTTTAACATTAATATGCGTGAGGTGGGCTGTGTTAACACGGACTGGTGCAGAAATGGGGTGCTTGTATCCAACTAACTGCTAACTGCTGGTGGAGTTTGTGACTGTTAAATGCTGACCATTCTACATTCCACGCAAATTTAGTTTATACTCAGTGTTTACAGCCCACCAAGTGCTAATGCTAGTATGCGTTTGCTGAACTTTATGGAGCCTATACTGTTTTTATATATTTTAAATACATAACACCACTTGAGCCACGGTGAAATTTTGTTTCATGTATATGGTTGAAATGACAATAAAACACACTTGAGTTGAATGCCTCACTGTCTGTCTATGTCTGTAAACGGTAGGCGTGGCTTGGGAATGGACTCGTAAATCAGCGAAGCAAGTGCATTCTGGGATTTGGTGTCTTTCATCCACATGAGCCAAAAACACATTTTCTGTCTTTTCTTGGCCTAGAAGGCACAAATTAAAAAAAAAAAAAATTCACATTTCTACTACATAAGTGTCTCAATTTAAAGATATATTCATCTTTCCAACGGTGAAATATTCCTTTAAGTTAGGGGTAAAGCTTATAAACTTCGTAAAACACTGTTTACGTCAAAATTATAATTATTTGTGTCTTGTTGTGAATTCAACAAACCTAATATGCCCTACATTGTTATTTCTTTCTTTGTGTGGAAATCATTGTGTCAGTTTGTCCCAGCCTGTCCTGCTGCAGCCACTCAGCTGCTGAAATGCCGCACTCACCGTTATTACTGAAAGTTTGGGAAACACTGCTCTATATTGGTTATTTTCTTGCAGTTCTGGTAAATAACACAGCTTTAAAAGTATAAAAGTATGCTCTGTAGGAGCACACTCTCATACACATCAAATATAATAAGAACAGCTGATTTCAGGCCAGTAAACACTTGTGTTCATAATCACAGCTCCCCCTTGTGGAAAGATAAGCCATTCCAACTGTTTTTCCACACATGTCAGGGTTGTCAAGGGTCGGCCCCACATTAGTGATTTCCAAATGAAGCTTCATGAACCATTAGCTGTATTTGTTGACCCAACTAAAAGGCGCTCTTGGTTTTAGGAAAAAGGCTCAAGGAATGCCAATTCAATGTGTTTTTAATCCTTCATTGAACAGAGAATGCCATCTATTGGGTTCAGAAAATTTTAAAAAAAATTTCATGAAGCTTCATTTGGACATCACTAGCGTTAACCTCATCGCAGGAGGTTTCATTCCAGCCAAGGCCAGTCCCACCAAGGAACAGTCACAGACCTGCCAGGGCCTCAGCACGGAGGGACGGGAATTATAGATGGCTTATCTGTAATAATACAGCTAAATACACATCCACACACACACACACACACACAAGTATAGTACACTACCTTTCTATCTCCAGTTCTCTCTGTCTCAGCAGCCCCTCTTTAACCTTCACCAGAGTTTTGACAGGAAGGGAGGCCCCTATCAGCATCTGGAAACATACATAAACACAGGCAGTTAAACACATACAGTGTACAAATACATACTGACATAATGTAATTACATCAGTGTCTCATGCTTATAATTTACATCCCGTTAGGGTAAGCAAATTTCTTAATTGATTGTAGTCATGTTAATGATCAGTAAATGACTGTATAAAATGCTAAATCTATGATTTGAATTTTATATCATAACCCAAACAAATTATGTATTTGAATATTACAAATCACACACATTGCATTTGTGTGGGGTGAGTTGACAATGTCACTACATTCAGCAGAAATAAGTGAGAAAATAAATGCCAAAATAAAAGAATAAATTAAATAATTTAAAAAATGCTTTAAATTAATTTCTACATTTTTGTTCACCTACATTTATTTATTTCTGTATTTCTGTGTCCATATGTTAAAGTGCCCATATTATGAAAAAAACACTTTTTCTGGGATTTGGGGTGTTCTTTTGTGTCTCTGGTGCTTCCACACACATACAAACTTTGGAAAAAATCCATCCATGCTGTTTTGAGTGAGATACGGTTTCTGAATGTGTCCTGCCTTCAGTCTCCTGGTGAGCTGTTCAAAATCGGCTCGGACTGTGACGTCACAGTCCGAAATGAGCTGGCTAACCACAACCGTTAGCTCGTTAGCATGCTAACCGTTAGCATTAGCATGCTAACGCTAATGCTAACGCTAGCATGCTACGTCGTTCTCAATAGCAAAGCACTGCTACAACACACACAAGTTCACCATAATCTACAAAAGAACTACTTACATGTGCGCCCTCATTTAGAAGTCTCCCAGCTAATCCTGCCTTGCAACTGACCAAAGTTGGAGAAACAGGCTTTCTTTTACTGTCTCTAGAGTTAGCTAGCTGACATGCTCTACATCTGAACTACTGAGCATGTGCGAGTGCAATCAAAGATAGTACAGAAGAAGAAGAAGAAAAGAGGTCTCACTCTGTACCTAAAACAGAAACCAGGTGAAAAGAGGATCTGCAGCAGTGAGAGAGAGCTGTGCAGTACAACAACAATATGGTGTTTTTTGAAAATTAAACCATGTAAACCTATTTTGGTACAACCTTAAAATACAGTTATGAACCTGAAAATGAGCATAATATGGGCGCTTTAATGAGGTAGGAGGTCCTATCCTCAGTTTAAAGCAAGCATGATTGGTCAAATCAGAGAGCCAGACAAAAGCAAATGATCCCGATCCCTAGCAAATCTGTGATACAGATGTTTGCAAACCAGCTCAAGTTAGAATAATGGCTACGACCAGGAGTCAGCTGGCAGACCTGCTGTGGGATTAAAAATGCCATTAAATACAACAAGTAGATCCGACCAGGCAATCGGAATTTTCAACTATAAAGTGCTCAAATCATCATGACGGCACACCCAGAGCCATCACTTAAGTATTACTGCCATTTCCATGTCAACATTACGGTGTTGAATCAAAACATAAATTGTATTCATGAAAATAAGTTGGGAACCAAAGTGGAACACACAGAAGCTCTTCTGAGATATTCATATAAAGTGATTCATCAGTTGTTGTTTTTTTACAACACTCTGAAGTTAACTGTTATTGAAATGTTGGATCACATCAGCTGTGCCGGTGTTGTATTTAACTCCGTTTCCCTGTCCAGATATGTTCTCCCCTACCTAAACCTGAACCAAACCTTAACCCTCGTAGCCTTTTAACAATAAGGAAACAGATATCGTATTGGAGAACAGACTTTGACACTGGTGCGGGTGACACAACGCTATGTTAAAAATAGGTGCTACATGTGTAGTTCACAGACGCACAGGAGCTAAATCTGTCGATATAAAAAATATTATTTTCAGCAAATATCTTTGTTACAAAAAGATTGAGCTAGCAAAGCTGTGCTGTTTTTATATGTGCGGTATTTATTCAGTTTGTGAAATCCTACGATCTCTACAATGCTAACGTTAGCTTAAGTTGGCTGACTGACTAAACAGGGAGGGATTGGCACTTTAGTGGTGCTTAACGTTACGGACCTCGGTGCTAGCCGCATCACTGCCGTGCTAACGTGAAATCACACCCTCTTGTGTAATATTGCTTATAGGTTTTACATCTATGGCTAGAGTATCTCCCGACCCGAATTAGATCAAACACGGAATAAGCCTCCAAACCGGAATATTCATGTCCATATGCTAGCCAACATGCTAGCTCAGTGGGTTCAGCAATAGCAACCACCAGCAGTTTATCCGTGGCATTAAAGTCATGAAAATGAAAATTCTGATTAATAGTGAATGGATTGTGGGTGAAATAATGTATAATCAATGAGGAAAATATTACTGTGGACATAGCAGGGAGCAGAGGAGAGCTGCTGTCACCTGCTGCTCCTCCGTGCAATGTCTCACTGTAAGGCAAAAGTCGTAGACCCGAATCTAGCTAAGGTAGAGGCTAGGACCTTCTACAGTGCCTTGCGAAAGTATTCGGCCCCCTTGAACGTTTCGACCTTTTGCCACATTTCAGGCCTCAAACATAAAGATATAAAACTAATTTTTTGTGAAGAATCAACAACAAGTGGGTCCCAATTATGAAGTGGAACGAAATTCATTGGCTATTTCAAACTTTTTTAACAAATAAAAAACTGAAAAAGTGGGCGTGCAAAATTATTCAGCCCCTTTACTTTCAGTGCAGCAAACTCTCTCCAGAAGTTCAGTGAGGATCTCTGAATGATCCAATGTTGACCTAAATGACTAATGATGATAAATAGAATCCAGCTGTGTGTAATCAAGTCTCCGTATAAATGCACCTGCTCTGTGATAGTCTCAGAGGTCCGTGTAAAGCGCAGAGAGCATCATGAAGAACAAGGAACACACCAGGCAGGTCCGAGATACTGTTGTGGAGAAGTTTAAAGCCGGATTTGGATACAAAAAGATTTCCCAAGCTTTAAACATCCCAAGGAGCACTGTGCAAGCGATAATATTGAAATGGAAGGAGTATCAGACCACTACAAATCTACGAAGACCCGGCCGTCCCTCTAAACTTTCAGCTCATACAATGAGAAGACTGATCAGAGATGCAGCCAAGAGGCCCATGATCACTCTGGATGAACTGCAGAGATCTACAGCTGAGGTGGGAGACTCTGTCCATAGGACAACAATCAGTCGTATACTGCACAAATCTGGCCTTTATGGAAGAGTGGCAAGAAGAAAGCCATTTCTTAAAGATTCCATCCATAAAAGTGTCGTTTAAAGTTTGCCAAAAGCCACCTGGGAGACACACCAAACATGTGGAAGAAGGTGCTGTGGTCAGATGAAACCAAAATCGAACTTTTTGGCAACAATGCAAAACGTTATGTTTGGCGTAAAAGCAACACAGCTCATCACCCTGAACACACCATCCCCACTGTCAAACATGGTGGTGGCAGCATCATGGTTTGGGCCTGCTTTTCTTCAGCAGGGACAGGGGAAGATGGTTAAAATTGATGGGAAGATGGATGGAGCCAAATAAAGGACCATTCTGAAGAAAACCTGATGGAGTCTGCAAAGACCTGAGACTGGGGGACGGAGATTTGTCTTCCAACAAGACAATGATCCAAAACATAAAGCAAAATCTACAATGGAATGGTTCACAAATAAACATATCCAGGTGTTAGAATGGCCAAGTCAAAGTCCAGACCTGAATCCAATCGAGAATCTGTGGAAAGAACCCAAAACTGCTGTTCACAAACGCTCTCCATCCAACCTCAATGAGCTCGAGCTGTTTTGCAAGGAGGAATGGGCAAAAATGTCAGTCTCTCGATGTGCAAAACTGATAGAGACATACCCCAAGCGACTTACAGCTGTAATCGCAGAAAAAGGTGGCGCTACAAAGTATTAACTTAAGGGGGCTGAATAATTTTGCACGCCCAATATTTCAGTTTTTTATTTGTTTAAAAGGTTTGAAATATCCAATAAATTTCGTTCCACTTCATGATTGTGTCCCACTTGTTGTTGATTCTTCACAAAAAATTACAGTTTTATATCTTTATGTTTGAGGCCTGAAATGTGGCAAAAGGTCGAAAAGTTCAAGGGGGCCGAATACTTTCGCAAGGCACTGTACCTTATTAACATATGGAGACAGAAATAAATAAATGTAGGTGGAAAAAAATGTAGAAATAAATGTAAAGCATTTATTTATTTATTTCAAATTAAATTTACTTATTCATATATTACTGCATACAGTATATTTATTCATTTATTTATTTATTGAGACGTCCTCCATATAAATCCATTTGAATCAGTAAATTCCAGTTACTTTATTAGTCTATCAATTGATTCTGATCGCAGTCTTTGCAATATTCCAGTTTGTTTACAAAATACTCCACAGGGCACCTTTAACTTAACATGGCACTAAGTAATTATTAAAAAGTCAGGTGAATTGTGCATGTTAAACATATATCCTTTTTTTGAGGATATACAGTACCTTCTTGCTCCATCAATCCTCTTCGTCGTTCTGCCAACCTTGGATAACTACTTCATCCCCTCGCTTTTTTCTCTTTTCCTCTACCTACTCATTTCTTTTCTCACTTCGTTATTGTTATACTCCTCTTACCTGGTTAAGCCCTAGTTCCTGCTGATGTCCCTGTTGACATGACAACGGCCCATCTACACCACAGCCCTCTGTTCCAGTAGCACTGATTTGACCAGGTTGACCTCCACCCTCTACTTTGGGCCTGTACTCCATCTGGTCAGTCAGCCACATCTGGGTGCGAACTGCAGGCTGAATTGGGGAGTCTCTATCAGTCTGATGACCCAGTGAGTTTGCTTGGTTGGGTAAGCTGAGGCCATAAACCTGTGCACCTCCCCGAACCAGTTTTGCTTCTGGTAAAGCACTATAGTTCATGTCCAAACTGTTGTGTTTTACGGATGATGACAGAGCTGAGGAAAGGGACAGGTCTGTTTCCAAACCATTGGATCTACTGCTGTGGTTGTATCGGTAGCAGGGGCCAGCACCTGGTGAGCGCTGCAGCAAGGTATGGCAGAGCAAGGAGGAAGATATAGGCAGATAAAGGTCCAAGTTTGAACCATGAGGTTGTTTTCTGTACCCATATAGCAGACTTCTGTCCAGGGAGCCTTGTGAATCTGGGTTGTACTGATCGACTGATGTCCGAGTGGAGCTCTTATCAGCCCCAGATGACAACTTGGTGAGAGAGGACCACCTCCGGATGGGCTGATGGTCCTTCATATCCAGACAGCTTGGTGCACCCAGGGGAGACATGTCTGACGTAAGCCGCTGGCAAGACCTGCTCCAGCGACCTGTGCTGCTCGGTGTGGCTGGCTTTCTAAAACTGGTGTAGGGTGAGGAGGATGGGGACAGCATGGCGTGGACAACAGGGATGGCACTATCATCCTGGCCCATGAGATGCTCGTACAGTGGCTGGAAAGACAAAGGCGTGGTACTGGAACTGGAGTCTTCTGTAAGACATAACATGCCAAAGAGACCATAATAACAATGTGAATCATCAACACAAGCATATTCGTGAACATATTGTATTTCATTAGTCCCGTGTCACTGGGGTCTGGATGCTGTCCTCCTCTCCTACTTCAATGCCTAACTAATCTCTTTCTCTCCCTGACCCTGTCTTTCAGTGGTTGAAGCCTGAAAATATTGTAAACAAATTAATAACATAATTAATTACACTGGTCGGACTGTTCAGCTCTGTTTCAGACGGATATCTCCGGTTCAGGCTGGTCCTCATCCTCAACATGTGCCTTTTTCAGTCGCGCATACCCAATACCCATCTGGATTGAAGCAGCAAACATTCAGTGTAAAAGTAAAAAATGACATAACATTATTTATAATACGTTTATTTGATTCACAGCTGCTATATAGTGTTTTGACCTTGACCTTGTTTTAAATACTGTTTAAAAAAAACGCAATGTTAAACTCTGTGTAACAAACAATGTTCTCAATGCTCAAGTTCATGTGTAGAGCCCCTGGTGATACTTCGAGCAAAGTTTCATGTGGTGTCGAGCCTTCTTAGTGTTTTAAAAATAGTGATTTTGATGTGATCATAGTAGTGCCCCTAGCACTCCCATTCAAAAGGCCACTTGACTGAAAAACGAGAATACGGTAAATCTTAAAAGTGGCGTTTCCGTACTAATTATGCTTTTAAGCGAAAGTTTGACTCGGGTATATTCACAGAAAGACCCTAGGTTGCATTATGGTCAGAGTTACGCTTTAAAGTGATGGTTCGTAGTAATTTCACCCTAGGGTCCTTTGCACCATGACCTCGAGCCAGTAACTGCTGCTGCTGCTGCTGCTGCTGTTACTACCGGGCAGTAAGAGTGCTTAGGGCCGTCTACAAATTACAACACCGAAAAGAGATGCAACAAAAATATTTATTAATTTAATGATTAAATAAGGTAATGTCTCCAAACTTACCTTAATTATAACTTGTCTCCTGCTAGTTATTCTACAGCACTTACTCTAAAAAATAAGTTAAATTAATAAATATTTTTGTTGCATCTCTTTTCGGTGTTGTAATTTGTAGACGTCCCTAAGCACTCGTCTCACAGCAGCAGCAGCAGCAGCAGAGAGCAGAAGCCAGCAGGCAAGTGTTATTTACATAAACTTCTGGTGTACTTACAAACTTTCCAATCCATCGTTTTATGAGAGCATAACCTATTTGTACTGCTGTAGACGTTTGGTATCATTTCGGGCATTATTAGTGGGGTAATGTTAAGAGACACTTCGGATCCATTAGCCCCTGCGCTAAGCTATTCAGCTGATAACGCTACTCTACGTTAACTCTCCCAATGTTCGACCCAGGTGAAAAAAGCTTCTGGGGGGGTGTTTGGCTCGAGGTCATGGTGCAAAGGACCCTAGGGTGAAATTACTCCGAACCATCACTTTAAGTGAATAAAACCCTGCTGGTTAAACCTTTTTAAAAAGAGACAAACAATGCAGAATAAATAGACGGGACATCCTACCTTCCACGCTGTCAGAGCAGTAAGTGCCAATTCCAGTGTCACCACTGTCAGACACTGTGCTGTGTCGGCGCCCACCAGAGATACTGTTCCCAGGGCCAGGGGGGTTGCTGTGCCAGGGTGATTCGTGGCCAGAGACCCATCCTAGAGAACCGCCGCCACTGGAGCCTAAAACAACATTTTTTAAAGGGCTATCTGTTACACAGTTTACACTGCCATAAAAAGATTGGGGTTATAAGGTGGGCCACTTGCCAATGTTTGATTGAGTTATACTCACAGAGGGCAAGAAACATTTTATTTTCTGACATACAGTAGTTGATGGCCCAAGTTGATACATTCAAAAGTCTTGTTTTGGTTTTTCAAAACTAAAAATATGTTGTTGAATACCACAGAGGACCAATATCCCTAGCAAATACATTTGAGAAGATGGAACCTGTGAACTTTCTACTTTTTCAAACAAATACATTTTCTGTCCACTGACTAATCAATTAATCCACTAATCGTTTCAGATCTATGTAAGACTGCATAAAACTGCTTTTTCATTATCTGCAGGTAATTATTTTCTTGTGTATTCCCCCTGTTGTCAGGATCATGTACAGTATTGCCAGGCCCAGGTGGATCCCCCCTGACCAACTCCAGGAAGACTAGGTGTATGAAATCTTACATTATTGCAATCACTTATCGATTTACAAATGTATTTTCCCCAAATGAATGATTCAAGGCAGTAGTGAAAACTTAAAAAATTAGTTAAGCTTTAGGCTGCAGATGAGGGTTTTGTATGATACATGACGTGAAATTTACCAGTGAAATGATTTACTTACGTCATCAATTTGATTTTCTCATCTTACATAGGCTAGATATTCTATACTGTTGTATATGCCAAGCTTATTTAAATAATGATTAATACTGATGATTTTGTATTGACTTCAACCACATCAACCTGGCTGATCATTAACTCGTTTTGGTCGAATAGGTTTAATACCTTCACTAATCTCAGTTGCTGTTGCTTACTCTGCTACTTTGTTCAGTTTACTTGCAGCTAGGCATAACTGGCTGCATCAAACAGCAATAAACCATGACACACTTCTTTCTCATTGCTCAATGTATACGATGTGTTAATGTAGCCTAGTTTGTAGCACGTATCACAGCATAATAGAAAAAAGGTCTCTGCTAGCTGCTGTACCGTTGCTTATCTTGGCCTTTAAAAACAGAATCATCGGATCTATAGTTCGCACGTTAAGCATCATCTTGTCATCCCAAGCCGTTATCTTATGAGCGTCTCACCCGTTTTGTTCGATTCGTATCCATCTTCTAAATCACTTCTGTACCACATTCCGTATGACTGTGGGCTTTATATAACAGCTGGAAACGGAGGAGGACAAAAGAAGAAGAGAAACAAGGCCAAAATATGACAACACAGGTACTCTGTCATTCCTTACAATATAGTATAAACGATCGAAAGATCATATGTGGTATATGTCTTCGGTCTCAAAAACATTCTTTCGGATAACGGTATTCTTCCTATAAATTGAGCCCGCACGTCGGAAGCATGGATGGTCCAGAGCTGAACGTCAACTGAAAGGAAGTGATCCAAAACTCCTCCTCCGCATCTCAGCCGCAGTACTACCTACTGCCGCACGACACACACGCATTTATCTATGAGCACGAAACGGCACTACACACGCGCAAGAAGAACCACAAACGGACCACGAACGGATTGCAAACATGGATGTATTATAAAACTCTCTTTCAGATTCTCTTAGGGCGTCTATTCTTACAATTACGGTAGCTTCTGCGCGAGTGAACCCCAACCCCCCCCAAAAAAGAAAAAGAAAAAACAAAACTTTATTTAAAACAATTCAGTATTAAATAATATCAACATATCCAAAACAGTATGACAGATAGTTTAGTAGGCTATGTTGCCTTGACTCAGGATCGACTATAAAATAAAAACGGCCTTCGATTTCGGAACCGAGACGGCACTGCACGTCATCTTTTTATTCAACCACAGCACAGTCATCGGCACCTCACAGCATTTCACCACATCCGTTTTTCCCGTCACAATAAAAGCTCTATGACTTACATTTCTCTTAAAGGTCCATAATGTAATTATGGATATTTAATATTTACTGTAATAAATAAAAAAATGACCCCAATGCGTAATCAGATATTAAGGAAATATGCCTAGCTTATCTTTTCTGACAACAATGCTAATGCCAGTATTTTCTCCTTTTGAAATTTCCACAGTGTGCCAGTTTAGCTGGTGATCATGTTAACTGGTGATATTTGCATGAAATCAGTGAATATTACTTGAATTTGTACACAGATATCACTGGAATTTGTACTAATTATCATACACCTTATCTACTATATCAAGTAAATGACAGGACATGAGATCCATAAATTAGATTTCATTTTAAACTACAGTTTTTGTACCTCCTCCTTTCCTCTTCCATTTTAAACAAAGAAAAAAATTGCAAGATTGTTATTAGTGCTTGATCAAAATAATTTTAACAGAGCAGTTATGGTGAAATCATTAATGACTCATTTACCACTTTAATTGTCTGTGTGACGCAAATTTCAGCGCCTGGCCAATGGCATCCTCCACCTCATTCTGCATGCTCCTAAAACACATAATAGAGGTTAGAGTTGTCAAACAGCTCCAAGTGTTAACATTGTACATGGTAATAAAATATTTATTACAATAACAGCTTACCAATCATTGCTTCACACAGCCAAAGCTTACTGAAAGGTCGCTTGCCCAGCCTCTCTTTAAAACTAAAATTTGACCAGAGGTCATTTTTGCCCACCAGGCAGCATTCTTCTGATGGCTGCATTTAGATTTGCTCCGCCAAGTGAGCGCAGGTACATAGTCTGAAAGACATGGAGAGATCATTGTTAGCTGCCACCGCCGTGTTGTACACCATCATCAGCCCAGTTGTGGGCACAATGATGAAGATGACTACTGTATATTGCGCTATGGGTATATAGTCAAACTGCATACCTTTGGAGAAATGTATACCTTTTATACAATATACCTTTTATATTTCCCAGCCCTATAGTCCAGTATGTGTGTGTGTGTGTGTGTGTGTGTGTGTGTGTGTGTGTGTGTGTGTGTGTGTGTGTGTGTGTGTGTGTTTATGAAATCGAATTGGTCACCATTTCAATGTTTCCAGGTCCTCCAGGGTCTCGCAGGGACGGTCAATTATGTCCTCTGACTCACGCACAGGTGGCATAATTTGTTTTTGGTAATTTAGAATTTGTTGCTGTTGTTCAACAATTTGGTCCAATTTCATTAAAACTTTCATCTGAAAGTCTAAAAAAATAACATCACGATTTTATAAAGAAATAAAGAACTTGTGTACATCTTATGTAAATGCTGTCTTAATGAAGCCTATGCAATTAAAGGAACACCACCTTTTTGGGAAATTGGCTAGAAGGTATTCCAGACGAATTTAAATAACACTGGGGCACACTGCAAGGGTAATTGACTAACTGACTGAGTATACCACAGTATTAAGACTAACTGTCATTTGCCACCTGTGTTGTATTGCACTCAGCTTCAAATGAGAAAAGAAGACATATTTGTAATTAATATTACAAATGTTGAGACATAAATTACATGAAAATGTAATAATAACGACAATAATAATACACAGTTTTGTGACACTAATACAATAGTTGGGACAGGAAGGTGATAAAAGGAACAGTGATAGAACAGTCATCCACAACTGGGGATGATCATCAAAACCTAAAAACAGTTTTTGTGTAATACTTAGATTTTTATATATTTATAGCCTCTAATGTATTTTTTTAAAAATGGACTTACTAAGCACCATTCTCTCTGGTGTAGTATGTGAATTTCCTGCTGTAAAACAGAAATATTAATGATTTCAGTATTAGGGGAAAGTGGGGTGAGTTGTGCCAGTTTTTACTCAAAGTTACTTTAAAGTGAAGCCATGACAGTAATGCCTTCAACTTAAGGATGTACATATATATCAGGGTGTGGCGCATCTCTGAGAACAATAACTTTGGATCTGAAATAAATTCTTTCAGAAATATAGCTTTTGGGAAAAAAAGTGTTCTCGTGGCACAACTTGCCCCTGATGCGGGGTAAGTTGTGCCTTTGGGGGAATACATTGGGGTAAATTGTGCCAGTGATTTCTGAAGTAACAGAACGTTTTAATGTTATGAACTGTAATGCTATATGAAAGCAAGACAAATTCAATACAAAATTACTCATTTAAGGTTTATTTAGATATTGTCACCTTATTAAACTCTTGGAATAAGTCATATTTTGTACAACTTAAATACACAATATATGATATTTGTGAATCATTTCAGGCAAAAAGGCTTTGGCAATAGATGCCTGTTGACATACATAGAACGCTGTCTGTCAATTATGTAACATATAAGAATAAAGTGACTAGGCTAATTTCTAAACATAGGTAAACTTAGACAACTTAAAAACTTAAAACTTCTCTTTAATAACAGTGAAAACTCACAACTGAAATCAGTGTTAGTTAAATTAAACAAATGGCAGGTAGGCCTAAGTCAAACACTGATGAGGCATGCCCATCTCCTCACTTCAATCAATAAATCAATATATTGTGACAAATTCCTTTCTGATACGTGTATCGATACGGATGCTTCTGTATTTCTATGGCAGCAAATGTTGTTATGCAGTTTTGAAAAAGAATCAGAATAGAAAAGACCATTTAAAGGTCAAAAGTTTAAAAAACTATTTTCTTTGCACCTATTAATAACTCTGGAATTACAAACTGAAGTGTCTTAAGTTGTCCCAATCTGAAGGCTTTTTCTTCTCTGTTATACAGAATAGTAAAGAATAGCTGTTATAGTAAACTCTGTCTAGGACCTCGTCATTATTCAAAATCAATGTGGCCCGTTTCGTACAGTACAGTACAGTTTTATTTAATGCTTTATCAGCAGGGGTTAAATTGGGATTTTTTATGTGGGGGGGGGCTCTCCCTAGGGGGATCCGGGGGTATGCCCCCCTGGGAAAAACTAATTGAAAAATAAACCGCTAAATGGCACTTTCTGGAGAGTTTTGTGCAAAGAAATGGAGAAATTGAGTCTTACATGATATGTGCAAAACTGCCAGGTTAAGAGCCTATACTTTGCATTGTTGTAGTATCAACAGGTAGGTATAAGGGCATTTAGCATTTACATTACTGTTAATCAATCATCACTTGATTACACATTGTATTACCTTGTTATAAGAAGTGACCCGTACAACGTGCCAAACAAAATGTGCTACATGAAGAGTGCAGCATATGACAGTAGCAACAGCTGCGAAGATTTGGGTCTGTGGTGACCAGGTCCACCTCACACAAATCTCTTTCACCCATTCTCTCTCTTTACTAACACACACACACACACACGTGTGCGCGCGCACACACACCACACATACACACAGACGGCGCCAAGTGGGGCTCTCCATGCTCTCCCCCAGAATTATTTCACAACACTGTGCTTACCATTCGAAGGACACACCAAAGGAGATCACTGCAATTTCAAGAAATGCATGCTTGTGAAATGCAGTTTTAACACTTAATATTCTTTTTTGTAATTTCAATATGTGTGTATTTTACTTGCACAAGGGTGTTAGTGAAGAATGCAAAAGACCCTGGAGACCCTGGAGACCCTGGAGACTCTGGACTTCCTGGCCCACCTTGTTTTGAGCCTGAAAACATGTCTTGCAAGAGCTCATCTAGTGATCTAAAAGAAAGGGAGACTCCATCAGCAAAGGTATGACTACAGCCAAACAGCAGAACATTGGAGTCTCCGAGTCACTCTCATGGTTGACTACAGTTGTACTGTCTTCCGGTTGTTAGAATATTTTTTTTTTAGTTAATAGAAGTCGTTTAGAAATAAATGGTAGTTTCCTCCCTAGAATTGTACTTACATTCTGGAGGAATTGGGAGGGCTGTGGTTGGGGCTGGCTCTGTTCTTTTTTTTGGGACATTTCATCTGCAAAGTTAAGAAAAATTAGCTTGTTAGCATTATCAACAGTAGATCTGATAAAGTGGGTCTTCAAGGGTGATTTTGAGGTGGTTGGGTCGGATTGGTCACAGTTCTAGAGGGAAGGGGCAGCAATGGAGACTTATTGTCGCAGGACTCTGTATTGTAGCGAGTCGGTCTTTTGGAGTTTCTTTTTTTGCTTATTTCAGCCTCACTTTCGATGTTTGAGGTGAAAGTGGCCTCTTTCGCCTTCTCAGCCACCTGCTGTATGAATCTTAAGGGACAAAATGGGGGAAATCTTTCATGCAGTTTAGTAATATTTTAAGTACAATATGTTTTGCCTCCATATAACCAGGTTTGCAATTCTTCAGCCTGATGTTTACCATTAGTTGTTTTAATGTATATTTAATATATTTTTTTTACCTGTCCTAAGCCACATTTATTTAAGAGGGAATTTCCTCCACCTCTCTTTTTCCGGCAGGACAGCCTTTATCACCTTTCTTGTGACCTCCTTGTTGGTCCAGTACGAAAATATTCCCTGTAAAGTTGCGAAAGTAAACATGTATTACAGAAAACACATAATTCTTATCCAGGCATTAACATTAAAAGTACCTTTTTTTCCCTCTCAACCCTGGGAAAAGCAGCCTTTGCGCTGTCCAGGAATTCAACAACTGTATATTTTTTATCAGCCATATCTACAAAGGAAAGGAAGGTAAGCATGGTAAAGTAGTGAGTGTTACATTGCTTTATTGAGCATGCATGTTATATTGCTTTGTTGAGCATGCATGGCCCGTTCAGTTGAAATTCATATATATACAGTTACTATGAATTGAAGTTTTGTTAACCATGTTAAGAATTTGTTGTAGGCCTACTTTGTTATGTTGTCTTGTCATTGTTTCAGACATTTATGAATAAAAAAAAGAAATAAAAAAACCTAACACTTGTGTCAGTGTCTCTTTATTCTTGTTGTCTTAGTAGAATGAAGCACACAGAGAAGCAGTCACCATCAGATAGTCTGTATTACAGCTTTTCTCTTTCCTCCCCACAGTTGATTTTGCTTCTTCAGAGTATAAAGACATGCCATATTTAACTATCTATCATGTTTAGATGGTTAAAACATCACACTCTTAAAGGTCCCATGGCATGAAAATTTCACTTTATGAGGTTTTTTTTTAATTAATATTCCCCCAGCCTGCCTATGGTTCCCCAGTAGCTAGAAATGGTGATAGGTGTAAACCGAGCCCTGGGTATCTTGCTCTGCCTTTGAGAAAATGAAAGCTCAGATAGACCGATCTGGAATCTTGCTCCTTATGAGGTCATAATGAGCAAGGTTACCTCCCCTTTCTCTGCTTTGCCCGCCCATTTTTTAGCAGTGGGGGGCAGGTCTGTCAGTGGGGGGCAGGTCTGTCCGAACAACCCCACCCACCCCAGCAAGTCCAACAATGAGGCATATTTTCAGTTGTGATTGAACTGTATGTTTTGAGGAACTATAGGGCACTGAACATCTACAAGAGGTCTACACTTAGAATGGACCCACCGTGGTGACGTTTTTGGTGGAGCTGTTATTTTAATAGTCGACTCGGAAGAAAGCAAACGTTTTTGACAATAAACATCAACACAACTGTATGTGGAGTTAAACTGGACGGGCCCAATAACCTATGAATAGTTCTACTTGTTGTTAAATTGCATTATGTCGGCAGGAAAATTTGAAAGGCAACCACGCCAACATTTTTTGTACAGTCCTATTTCTGATACTGTGGTGGCAGAAATTTTGCCATGGTGGGCCGCCCCTACAAAATCAACATAGAGGAAACACTGCCCCGACAACTGGCATTTTAGCTAACTGGGAGCTCTGGACATAGCTGCAGCAACTCCAGTTTGCTAGCACCGATTATTATTATTTTTTTTCTATCGACAGTACTCAGAGATGTATAGCGATTAAAGGAATTCTCCTTTAAGGTAACATTTGCTAAAGGTTAGTTGAAGGTAAAAAAAAAAAAACCTTTAGAGAACTTAAGGGAACGTTCCCTGGAGGTTATTTCACGGTTCTACAAAACTAACCTTTACAGAACCTTTAGGGAATGTTCAGAGAAGGTTAGCTGAAGGTAAAAAAAAAAAAAACCTTTAGAGAACTTAAGGGAACGTTCAGAGAAGGTTAGCTGATGGTAAAAAAAAAAAAACCTTTAGAGAACTTAAGGGAACGTTCCCTGGAGGTTATTTCACGGTTCTACAAAACTAACCTTTACAGAACCTTTAGGGAATGTTCAGAGAAGGTTAGCTGAAGGTAAAAAAAAAAAGTAACCTTAAGAGAACCTTGATATGCTGTCTGCACTTTACAAGTTCAGCGTCAGATCCCGAAGATGATACATGTCATCTGGTGGCACACTGTTACAGTGGCACTCATCAATGCGTGGAACCTCTACAGAAGAAATCAGAAGAAGCTTGAGCCCCTTATAAAACCAATGGCTCTGCGAAGGTTTCAGGCTTTGGTTGGCACTTCTCTCACAAGCGCAGGAAAGGCCAAAGTAAAATGTGGCAGACGACTATTCTCTCCAGAAGCGACTCCACATCACCTTGAAAAAGGCCAAGCTGCAGTGTGCCTCTTGATGTGAGAAGGAATGGCACTGATAATTTTCCAATATGGGAAACCCGACAGAGATGCAAGCACTGCACCGGCAATCACTTCTCACTTTACACTACTGTGAGAAGTGTAAAGTGCATCTTTGTTTTTGTGCCTACCACAAAGTGAAATAAAAAGCCTGTAAAAAGTTTTATATGAAAAAAATAAAGAGAAAAACTGCCTGAAATGTTGTATATTTTCAAAATGTTATGGGCAAAATTAGTTTTTGTGTCTAAAATTAACAATGTTGTGAGCAGCAAGTTGCCCAAAACGCCCAATGTATCAAATGTGATACAAAAACTATTTCATAAACAAAATTATATGGTTTTGGGGATTTTGTTAGGAGGCCCTTTAATGTTCTGTTCAGCCATTTGGTAGATCACTTTTTGAGTTGCTATATCTTAATGAAAAATGTGTGGAACTGAACTCAAGCTGATTGGGTCATCTCTAAAACTTGGTTGAGGTATGCTATGCTTCAAACATCCACTAGAGGTCACTTTTCACTTTTCACTCATCCTGCTGCTAGCAAGTTTAAACTTGAAAAATCACCTCTGACATGTGGACTATTTTTGGCTGTACTTTCAAAGGTGAGTTAGTTTTGTCAACATTTTATATCATCTATCACGTTACTTAACAGAATTATGTAAATTGATGCAAAACAGAAACATCTTATAATGGTCAAATCATTTTTTTAAAACATGCTTGACCATACGGTTGAGTTAGCACTCCATGGTAAACCTTGGCATGGAATGACAGCTCAACTGCATGGTAACAGTTTGGTGAAGTTATGCTAATTTTATTAAAATACACTATTTTCCATGGAATAAAAACACTGCTGTTCATGCATTGTTATCAATATGTTACAGTTATAGTGTTATTATACTTAAATGGTTTAATATGTATGATTTTTGTAACATGCTGACATTTATATGTAATGGTGCATTATTTCCTTATTCCCGCCTTGTATTTCTGTGTTTTAGAAGCAAAAGATGGATGCTAAATAATTTTATGGTTCAAGGCCACGGAATTTTCTGGCCCTTGTACCAGAAGATCCTCAAGACTCTGAGGCTGATCTGAGTGATGATGATGATGACATAATAGGGGATCCTGATTATCTGCCCAAACAAGCAGAAATGATTAGGGATCTTTCCACTGAATCGGATGAGGAGGAGATGCCCTCAACAAGCACATCTGCTAAGAGGAAGATAAAAGGGAAAAACACCCTAAAAACAGCCATGGAAGAGCTGGATGTGGCTCCTATGTCACCCCCAGTCACAAAGAAGAAGAAAATAGCTGAAAATAAAGATAAAGAAGCCAGGAGAATCTGGAAGCATGTAGATATTGAGGAATACCAAGTTCCTGATTCAAGTTTTGCACCCCCTGATGCTGTCAAGACACCCTTCCAGTACTTCAAAAGGCTCTTCACTGATGAGATGATTCAACATATTGCTCATCAAACCAATCTCTACTCTGCCCAGGAGTTGGGGGATCCGATCAAGACTAACCCTGGTGAGATTGAAGATTTCCTTGCTATGCTACTTTTGATGGGTGTTTTCGACTTCCCGGCCATGGAGGACTACTGGCACCCTGCATCACGCTTCAACGTGATTGCTGATATCATGCCGCAGAGGAGATTCAAGCAGTTACGTCGCTACATTCACTTCAATGATAATCAACAGTGTGATGGGAGCCCTGACCGATTTTACAAAATCCGACCCCTTTTTGAGATGCTTCGTAAGCAACGTCTCCTCATCCCATCCACCTACAAGCACAGTGTTGATGAAGTCGTGGTGTCTTATAAAGGCACAAGGGCTGGCAATCTCCGCCAATACATTGCCAATAAACCTGACAAGTGGGGCTTTAAAGTGTTCTGTCGTGCCAGTTCATCTGGCATCATCCATGACCTACTGCTCTATCCACATTCTTCAATGTTGATCTAAGTGAGGAAGAGCAGGAGCTACTTCTCTGGAGCAAAGTGGTAACATTATGCAAAACCATAACACAGCCATGGCTTTCAGTTGTCTTCTTTGACAATTACTTCACTAGTTTTTACCTGATCCTGAGCCTGCACACAAAATCTGGGCATCAAGTGCATCGGCACAGCCCGATCAAACCGCATCGGTGGAGCTCACCTGATAGAAGACAAAGAGCTGATGGAGAGAGGACGTGGAGCTCTTGATTATAAGTCTGCTGAAGGAGTACTCGCAGTCAAATGGTATGACAATAAATGTGTCACCCTCCTGAGCAATGCCTGTGGGATCATGCCCCTTACAAGTGTCCAACGGTGGAGCAAAGACGAGAAAGCGAAGATTGCCCATATGGAAAAGACATAGATAAATTTTACTAAATGTTTGTATCTTTTATCTGAAACTTGTAAGTAATATATATGACAGTCAAATGACACACAATATCTTTAGAAAATTTGTGTAATATGAAACTTATATAATTTGGGAACTTATAAGTACTATATATGACAGTAAATCCATATAGAATATCCTTAGTAGATATGTGTAACATCAAACTTGATGAGTTGGGCAACCATTTGTGAAACTGAAATCTTTCAAGTATTGTATAAAAACCTTACAAGACATATGTAAGATGTCACATATATGAGACATTCAAAATAAAAAATCTTAAAATAAAATTACATGAAAAAGCATATGATGAGATGACCAAACAGAGTTTAGGGTATTTTTAAGATTTGATGACACTTGTGATAACATCAGAATGTTAAAGTGTTGCTAAGGTTAGCATTTTCTCATGTTTTAGCCTCCTCTCTCAACTAGTGAATGTTCCTAAAATGATTAAATGGGAAATATTTGTTGTTATTTATTTAAGATTTATTGAGCAATTATATTGAAATAAAATAGGCAAAATGATTTTTTATTCACAGTTAGATTTTTTTTTAAAGTTCTTGTGTATGCAGCAAATATTCAAAATCCCCATTCAATGTATTAAAAATCAAGGTAAATAAAAACAAGATTAAAAAAAGACTCACTCACTCATTCTTGCCGTAGAAAGATTTAAATGTTGCACATAATTAGCATATTACATTATATAAGTTGCATATTTACATTTGAAATTTTGAAAAGTTTACAAGACTCAATTAAAGGTCCAGTGTGTAACATGTGTAGTTGTTCATTATCAAAATCTGTGTTGACCGTTCACAAACCTTTTTCATGAATATTTATTTATCACCATCATCAATTCCAAGTATTCCTTTTGGCTTGAAATTTTACATTTGCATTTGTTTGAACTGTGAACTGTAGACGCTCCATATTCATGCGCCATCTTAAAATACGTTAGCCGGTAAGGGACATACAGGACATACTGCTCCACCTTTCGCGTTTTCTCTGTCACATGATAAACTCACAGGTGCTGCTAATGCTGCTAATGGGTATCGTAGCTTCCCGGCCCCGGCAAGTTTGAAGAAGGAAACATGGAGGACCACACATATTCAAAATCCAAATTTTAGGAACAGGAGTCTTCTTCTTCTTCGCCCAGAAAAAGAAAAAGGATATTGAAAAGAGCAAGAAGCTTTTTGAAGCGTGAAGGCTACCGTAGCTGTAATACCTACTTTGAACTGCGTGGTGCGAGAGAGTTGATTGTGATATATGATCTCAACGCTAGATGGGAGAAATTCCTACACATTGGACCTTTAAGATGCGACTTTTAGAATTATTTTGCCACTATACCTTGTACTTGTGCCCTTTTGGATGTTACATTGAAATACATTGATGTTGATGACATGCATTACAAAATGTAGAATAAATGTACATTTTGTATTAATCTTTTTGCTCTGAAATGTGCTGTCATTATAGTAACATAGATTTTACAGTTAAGTGTTTCTCACATTAAATTACAGTAACAGCAATAGCAATTAGTTACTTTCCAGTTTAGCAACCCTAAATAAATAAGTCACCATCTTCACAATTAGTTCACATTCATTCATTCCTTCATTTACAGTAATATGTCTTCAGTAGCCGGCATACAAATGAGCTGGACTGACATTGAATACATGGTCTTACTATCTGAGCAGTGTTTATGGCTTTGTGAAAGCCTGTGGGAAAGTGGACAGTTGACATGTAGCTCAGTGAACCTCTGGCTAACTTCTGCACAGTGCAATTACCATAGTTTTCTATGGCATATAAACACTGATCACCCATGTTAATAAAGTGGGAGACTCTAAAAATACCCCCATCTTTTAAATGCACAATATAATTGTTTCTTTGTTTTGTTTGGCTGTAGGTATGACCATGAACAACTTCTCCATTTACAGCAATTCTCTTGTAGTAATTTACCACAGAGTTTGTGGGAATCTCATTTCGGATCTCATTTCATTACAGAAATCTGTAACTTCTGCAGGTGCATTTGTTAGGAATTGCTTTGCTAATCGTGGAAAAGCACGGGATAACAGCACTCGTTTGCATATTTGTTGTGGTACAGCTTGACTACTTTTTACTTGTTTCAGTAGGTAGCCATTGAAATCTTCAAACATAAAGGCTGAGTGGGCCCACAAAGGACCCCAATGCACAACACTTTTGCTTAAATGCAGAAGGGAATGAACATTAAATGTCATGTGCTCCTTCCCATACAGCAACTGGACACCTCCAACAAAGTACACTAATGCCTCATGGGCGTGATTTATCTGTTCTGTATTTAACTCAGACCCCAACAGAATGCTTATGCCCTCAATCAGTAATGCCCAATGAGAGTGATACTTCTGAGGAAGTATGCCTTTCAGAACTGGCAAGCTATAGTACAGAAGCCAGTGTTGCCACTCGTGATCGTGGAACTCGAGCAACAATACCTGGAGGTTTTATAGACAAGAGGTGTCTGTCCATGATTGCCGTTTGTGTGCTCAACAATTCCAGTAATTCCCTCAAGAGCAAGCAGTGCAACAGTGGCGAGGAAAAACTCCCTCTTGGGAAGAAACCTCGGACAGACCCTAGTACTGTGTCGTGTTAATGCACTGTTTTAACCACACCCTCGACCTTGTGCTGGCATATGGTATTGAAATTGAGGATTTAATAATATTTTCGCAGAATTCGGTATTATCAGATCATTCTTTAATCACTTTCCAATTCTTACTACCTGATTATATTAAATTAGATAAAAGCTCCTACACCAGATGCCTATCTGACAGTGCTATAGCTAAATTTAAAGAAGATATTCCAACAGCATTCGACTCTATGTCATGCCTTAACATAACAGAGGACCTTTATGTTAACCTCAGTCCCTCTCAAATTGATGCATTTGTAGACGGTGTTACGACATGCCTACGGACGACCTTAGACTCCGTTGCTCCCCTGAAAAAGAAGATGATGAAGCAAAGGAAACTAGCACCTTGGTATAACTCCCAAACTCGCAAATTAAAACAAATCTCGCGAAACCTCGAATGTAAGTGGTGTTCCACCAAAGTGGAAGAATCTCGTTTGGATTGGCAAGAAAGTCTCAAAACCTATAGGAAGGCCCTAAGAAAGGCCAGATCAGACTATTACTCATCACTAATAGAAGAAAACAAGAACAACCCAAGGTTTCTTTTCAGCACTGTCACCAGGCTGACAGATACCCACAGCTCTACTGAGCCATCTATTCCTCTAGCTCTGAGTAGAGATGACTTCATGAGCTTCTTTAATGATAAAATTACAACAATTAGAGATAAAATTCATCACCTTTTACACTCCACTTCTAACGGTTCACCTTTAAACGCAGAGTCGCTAGAAATAAAGACTAGTCTCGACATATACTTAGACTGCTTTTATCCTATAGACCTTCAACAATTAATGTTAAAGATATCCTCAGCTAAGCCATCTACCTGTCTCTTAGACCCCATCCCAACGAGACTACTCAAAGAAGCATTACCTGTGGTTAACACCTCATTACTAGATATGATCAATATGTCTCTATTAACAGGTTATGTACCACAGTCATTTAAAGTAGCTGTGATAAAACCTCTTCTGAAAAAACCCACCCTGGATCCTGAGGTCTTAGCAAACTATAGACCTATATCTAACCTTCCCTTTCTATCCAAGATCCTTGAGAAGGTGGTTGCTAATCAGTTATGTGATTTTCTACATAGCAATAGTTTATTTGATGACTTTCAATCAGGATTTAGAAAGAATCATAGCACAGAGACGGCACTGGTGAAAATTACTAACGACCTTTTAACTGCTGCAGACAAAGGTCTTGTCTCCATTCTTGTTTTACTAGATCTTAGTGCTGCATTTGACACTATTGACCATTCAATCCTGTTACAGAGATTGGAACACTTGGTTGGCATTAAAGGTATAGCTCTGAGTTGGTTTAGGTCCTATTTCTCTGATCGATCTCAATTTGTGAATGTTAATGATAAATCCTCCAAACGCTTAAAGTTAGCCATGGGGTTCCTCAAGGCTCAGTGCTTCGACCAATTCTATTCTCCTTATATATGCTTCCTCTAGGCAATATTATTAGAAAACACTCTAACTAACTTTCACTGTTATGCGGATGACACCCAATTATACTTGTCAATCAAACCAGACGAAACCAGTCAGCTAGCTAAATTTCAAGCGTGCATTAAGGATATAAAATCCTGGATGACCTATAATTTTCTGATGTTAAACCCTAACAAAACTGAAGTTATTGTGCTGGGCCCTAAACACCTCCGAACTTCATTATCTAAAGATATAGCTACTCTGGATGGTATTGCCCTGGCCTCCAGCACCACTGTTAGAAATTTAGGAGTTATCTTTGATCAGGATATATCCTTTAATGCCAATCTAAAACAAACCTCAAGAACAGCCTTTTTTCATCTTCGTAACATTGCCAAAATTAGGAATATCCTGTCTCAAAACGACGCTGAAAAACTAGTCCATGCATTTGTTACTTCCAGGCTGGACTATTGTAATTCCCTACAAGATAACTTATGTTATGATTTGATACTATAAATAAAATTGAATTGAATTGAAATTAATAATGAAACAGTTACTGGATGTAGCGGGAAGCTGCAGGGTTCAGCAGGACGCAGCATGACATTGCAGGGCATCGCTGAGCTCAGCAGGGAGTGCAGCAGGACCACGGCGACAGCTGCAACCAGGATCTTGGTGCCAACGTTCTCCAAGGAAATACGCTGGGGGAAAAAAGCATAAGGACTCCGGGGAGTAAACTCCCCAGAAGCTAGGATTAGTAACAAGCATTTCTGGGACGGGCTGCACACAAATAGTAATAGTAATAGTAGCAGTAATAGAAAGGGAGAGGAGAGAGCAGCTCAGTGTGTCAAAGGAAGGAAGTCCCCCGGCAGTCTAGAACTATAACAGAACTATAACAGGTAACTAAGAGAGACAGGTCATAATCTACAATGGCAGATGGGCCCTTTATTCCCAATATAGTTGTCTCTTCTCTTATAGCAATTTATCCTATCTCTACTGTGGTTTTATGATTTCTGTCACTTGGTTTTTCATCTGCACATGTGTAAACCCTCGTGTCTCCTTTTCCTTTGCTCATTCGCACCCCAGGGTGAAGGCAGACTCCACAGCCATATTCACCATTAAATTGCTTAAAATTCTGTAGTAATGGCCTAGCTACTGCATCACACACACAGCACAATGGGTGCATTTTCACGTGTCTCCTTGTCTGATTATTAGGATGCTGCCACTCAAAACCTGCTTGTGAAAGGTCAGTACATTCCTCCACAAATGGTTGGAAGTAGCAGGTCATGTCAGGCTTTTTGGATCCAAACCACAAAGCACATAAAAGTACATGCTTATCTCTACTCTCAGGGGGTAAGACTGAAAGACTGGTACACCATCACAATTAAATGTAAGCGAGAGGAAATCCTCTTCACTGTTTGATTTCAAGGTCTGATATAATGTGCCATCAGTAAAAAGAAACAATGTAGCACTGAAAGACACTGACAACTGTTTCCAACATACCAATACCAGGCAATTAAAAAATGAATCAGCGGTTTACAGCATACTATGAAAATGTATATAAATTTGGCAAAGCAAATCATTTTTACCCAATGCCCAAAATCAATCAAGCTTAAATGTCTATCTGCTGAACAAAAAGAGGATCTAAGAAAGGAAATAATATCAGAAGTTAAAGCGCAATTGATTGCAAAGAAGCAAAAACTAGACTTGAAAGTGATGCTGGTGGTCTTTTGTATTATAAAAATTGGGAATTTCCAGGTGAAATAATTACCAAATAATTGTCTGGACTCTGGATCGACGACATTTCCAGGATAATTGCCTCCAGATGTTCCACCGGATGTCCCTTGCCTTCTGCCTACTGTCTGGTGGCATTGTTAAACTCCGTTCTCTTCGGGAAACAACAAACTTTGAGCTAGCAAGCTACACATTATAAATGGCAAGTTTTGAAAAAGATTTAAGATTAAGGCCTGCTTGTTTTTTTCAGGGAATGATTGTAAAGATTTACAAAGAATGTTTACAGCATTTACTATCTAACTTGGAAGTTTTAGGAGCGATTTGGGATGTGCACAGAGATACACTGGTAAGAGCAAATTACGTGTATTAAGCTAATTTAAATAGCTCACGTTACTGTATTGTGTTAACAGTTAACTTAATTTAATACTGTATGTTGCGTTTCCTTTTGTGGGGTGCAAATATTCAACCAAAACAAGTTCCTTCCCGAGACCATTTTGCAGAGCCGTCTCTGTGTCCGGACCTTAGCACCACCCAAGACGATTGTGATTGGTTTAAGCAGGATTCCCAGGACCAGACAGCATCTGTTCTTTTCTCCCACAGTGGTCACAGCACTGTGACCTGTCAGTGTGTGGCAAAGACCAGGTTGTGATGAACCCTGACAAGTGCTAAAGAGGATAAACGCTGGCTGGGTTCACTACTGTCATTATGAGTCATGGCATGTAGTGATGATGCTGCTGTGGTGCCACCTCACTCTGCTCCAGCATCAGTGCTCATCCCACTGCTCCGCTTCACTTTTCAAATGAGATAAAGCATAGAGTCTATTTAGTCATCTTAATCACCCCAGGTCTTTTTTGTTTCCTCCACAGAACAATGATCCACAGCAGACAAAGGATCTACAGTTCTGCTTCACGGGCTGAGAGGACAGATAAACGGGGTGTCTGCTGTTCTAATGAGAATATGCTTTCAGATCCATACCATACTGTGCACTTCTATGCCAGCAGAAGCAGATACTGTAATCCAGTCTTTTCAGAGCTAATTAATTTGCACTTTGCCTTGACCATATCACACACCTACTAGGTGTTTTTTCTCTCTCATTGAAAGGCTTGCACAAGGGAGAGAAAAGGATAAACCTTTTCAAATTACCTAAACTTTTTAAGCCAATGAAGAAAAGCTAAGAACTACTTCAGGACAATACATAAGACAAGCTTGATCAGCTCTTGTAAATAATAGTTATCATACTTGTACTAGAGGATGTAACATTAAATACAAGATGTTCCATGCACTTATTTGCACATGCATGTATAAATAAAATTCTCACTATTCTTCATTACATCAGTTGATTGTGAAAGAACCTTTTTTAAAGCAGTAGGCAGGACATTATCTTTCCTTCATTGTAGAGTTACTTACATTTAGCCTATTCAGGTATTCAGCTCTCCAGTTTAATAGACTCACTAAAGATCATAACACCTTCCAACATGGTGGCGTGACTGGTACTTGCGGCAGCCTCTGCTGACACTAACAAAAGTGTTTCAGTGCAAGAAGTAGTTTTGTCACTGTCACTGCAAATGTTCTTTCTGCTGGACATTAGAAAGAGTTGCAGGAACAGCCAATCGACCATCAGCCTGTGGCGATCACTACAGTGTACAATATCAACCATATCATAAGGTTTGCCGACTAGGCCTGCACGATAAATCGTTATAACATCGTGATCTCGATTCATCCTTTTCATGATTACATTTTTAAATGACTTCAATTTAAAAAAAAAAAAAAAAAAAAAACACAGTTCAGGTCATCACCCTCAGCCTTTTAAAGCGTTTCAAAGCGCCTTTTAGTCACATGTTTCACTCATCAGTTCAGGGCTTCACCCTCAGCCAATGACAAAGCGCCTTTTAGTCACGTGTTTCACTCGTCGAGCGAGCACAGAAGTTTGGAAATAAACCAAATGGATATTGATGAAAACCAAGGTACTAGTGACGAGAATCAGCCAACCCCTAAGTCTCAAACCGAATTCGTTCCGAAAAAAGGCTCACATTCGGTGGTGTGGGAGTGGATTCAAGCAAGACGACGAGGGTCAGTCTGATGTGATTTGCAAGGCATGCTTTGCCCTTGTTGCAGCACCGCAAAGTAACACCACAAGACTTTACCAGCACCTCAAACGTCAACACAAGGTTCAATATGATGAAGCCGTACGTAAGGCAAGAGGTCCGAAAGACGTTTCAATTAGCCTATTTACAGCTATGTTCAGGGCCATATTCAGCGCAGTGTGTTAAACTTTACTTTTTTGGTAACCTACTTGAATGGCCAGTTGAATGTTAATTCTATAAAAAAGGCAAGCAGTTAAAGAGTGTGTTAAGAAATCATTCTGTTTTTGATAGTGTACTTAAGTTGGCAATTGACAAACTCCATTTCTCTAGAAACTCAAGCTGTAGCTGCAGCATGTTGATTGACATGTTTTAATTATGTAAAGACATGTTCAAGGAATTCAGATAGAGCCTGTATCAGGGCCATATTTACAGTAGCTCACAAAAGTGAGTACACCCCTCACATTTTAGTAAATATTGGCATGGGGTACTTTCCATAAAATCATCTCTCTATCATCTCTTTATCTTATAAAGTTCCCTTGGTCTTTGGAATTAAAATAGCCCCACATCATCACATGCCCTTCACCATACCTAGATACTGGCATGGTTTTATGTCAGTTAGCCTAATAGCTGGTTTGATTTGCAATGAGAGATGATTTTATGGAAAGTACCCCATGCCAATCTCTAGGTATGATGAAGGGTATGTGATGATGTGGGGCTATTTTAATTCCAAAGGCCAAGGGAACTTTATCAGGATGCATAGTATCCTGGATCCATGAAATAACTGGCCTTTAAAAATAAAACCCTGCCTGCCTCTATGGGAATTTAACATAGGGGTGTACTGACTTTTGTTGCCAGCGGTTTAGACATTAATGGCTGTATTTTGAGTTATTTTGAGGGGACTGCACATTTTCACTGTTATACAAGCTGTACACTTAATACTTTACATTGTAGCAAAGTGTAATTTCTTCAGTGTTGTCCCATTAAAAGATATAATGAAATATTTACTAAAATGTGAGGGGTGTACTCACTTTTGTGAGATACTGTAGTTCAATATGTTATGTCACTATTTTTGATAGCCTACTGTACTGTAATGGTCAGTATTTACTTTATTTTCTTTATTCATTGAAGCACCTATGTTTAAAGGCTTGTGGTGGTGCGCAATGTGCTATAGGTGCTAAAAAAGAAAATCTATGTTTGGTACTGCCGATTTGGTTTGTTTTGTTATGGTTCATGTGTGCAATTAACATTACACATCGTGCGAAAAAAATCGTGGCAGAGAATCGTGATATAAATTCTAAGCTAAAAAATCGTGATTCATATTTTTCCCTGAATCGTGCAGGCCTAGAGATCACAGCTGTTGGCCTCATCACCAACAACTGTTAGGCCGGTGACACACTGGATGCGTCGCACGAACGCGTCAGCTGCGTGGCGTGTCCGTTTTTATTTTGGCTCCCATGTTAACAGGTTAGAGCTTACACACTGCCTGCGTGACACGCACGTCTCAGGCGCGGCTCGAGCGAAAACACGTGCCTGCTAGAAATAGAACTGACGCCTATTTTTCACACGACACGCAAGCGTGTTGGAAGCGTTTCCAGGCAAAATACAATAGGAAAAGATGTTTATATGTCATTTAGACACAAATACATATTAATAAATGACATGTTGATGTTTGAAAGCCTCTAGGTTTTGATATAAATGCAGATATAAATGTGATAAAAAAAAATAGATTTTCTAATATTGCACCTGTCAATACAGAACAAAATATTCTGTAGCCTATTTTGGCGTCAATACTGCCGACGTCTTTGCTGTAATCAAATCAGTATATATTTATGTTTAACATGGTATTTCATTTTATCAATGGGAAACATACATGTGTCCAGACAAGGCTAGCAGCAGCACCGTTTCTGGTGTGTAAAGACATAGAAAAATACACGCAGCCGCCACGCAGCTGACACGCAACAGAAACGCCATGCTCACGCCATGCAGGCAGTGTGTAACCGGCCTTATTATAAAATCCTAATCTACAATATGAAGCTTAAGCGGGCATGTATTTTTGTTTCCAGATTCCAGAAAAACAATGCAAGAGTCACTATTACACAGGGAATAACCTATCCAGAAAAGTGAATTCAACTTCAAAAGAGAGATCATGTGCTCTTGGCATTGCCACTAGAGTGCTGTATTCATATTTGAAACTGCAAGTCCCAGACAATAAGTTTCCTCTGAGAAAAACTCTCCACAACCTGTCTCCCAAAATGTTGTACTATTCCTTTAAAGACTTTTTTTTTCTGTAGACATTCTTTCTGTGAAGAAGAGATCAAACTGAGGCTGTGCACAGAGAAGACAGTGTTCTCAGGTGTCAGACAGCACAAAGCTAATAGTTTTGACGGTGGATGTCCTCACTGTCATGTAGAGCGTGTTCACCACACCATCATACATATCTTTATACTCTGAATAAACATATCTGAAGACAAATACCAACACTGGTGCTACTGTTTTCAGCTTCAGCTGGCTGTAGTTCGCTGCAGGTTGCAAAGTGTTCTTTTTCAAATAGCAGTGTGAGGTCAAGCACATTACATTAACTCACAAGTTCAATTACTGGTTCTAGTTTGCTTTCTGTTTCTGTTCTTTAACCAACTACACTCTTTTAGTTTGATTTAGCAAGCTGCAGTAAACAGAGAAGACAAATGTGAGCTATATAATAATAATAATAATAATAATAATAATAATAATAATAATAATAATATGCAGTAAGGTCAAAAATTAGGTTATAAAGTACCTGTTATTGATTTACACATCAGATAAGGGTTTTATGTTGGAGTGACACAAAATATTTTAGTCCTAGGTACTAAGGCTCGGTCTTTACTGCAGCGACTTGGGTTCGGTTACGACCCGCAGCCCTTTACTGCATGTCATCCCCCTCTCTTTTCCCCTTTCCTCTCTTCAGCTGTCCTATCCAATAAAGACCAAATAGCCCCCCACAAAAGACACCCCACTGGTTATGTGAGTTCTGACAGAGAGATTGTCAAGTCTTGCCCATCGACAACTTCTTGCCCATCGTCGAATTGTGGAGGGTGAATTGTGTGCATAATTGGACCAAAAAAGGTGCTGGTACTCTAATTCAGCAGTTGCATTTATTCTGCATTAAGACAGACATTAAAAGTGTATAAGTGGTGCAAGGGTGGAGAAGATTAATTGAAAGTGGTTTGGAGCATGGTGTCACGTGACCTGATGGCAGGCAATTCGGGTGATGAGTGAGCGCCGTGTACTGTACTGCTGTATTTATTCTTTTTTATTTATTCTTTTTATATTTTTTTAACACACAACATACAGAACAAACAAATAAAATCGAACAGGGACCAAAACCCTCACCCACCCCCTGCGGTCTTGAGGAAAACAAAACAAACCAATATACAAGAAAACTAAAATCACAACTTGCCTAGTCGCTCTCTTCTAATTCTTGTGGTGTACCTGTGCTGCTGTGTTTCTCCATAGGTCTATAGTCGATGACTTAGCTTTGTTAATCCTTGCTGTAGAGAGCTCAAGCATAACTATGTCTAGGAAGTACGCCCACTACTGTTGTATACAAAGCAAGTGGGGGGGAGCCAGCGTTGAGCTATAATTTTTTTGGTTGCGGTTGAACCGGCTAACCAAATTTTCTTCTGTCTCCCAAGCAGGTGTAATTTAGAGTCGTCATTAAGTAACAAAACAATTGGGTCAGTAGGAATTCGACATCCTATCACATCAGATATTATTGATGTTGTTTTATTCCAAAACTCATGCACCTGTTCACATGCCCAGACCATGTGTAGGAAAGCTCCAGTTTGTTCAGGTTGACAGAATGTGCAATAGGGAGTCAGAATGACTTTAGAGACGTATCTCTTCTGAGGAGTCCAATATGTCCTATGGCATATGCTGAAGTGGATCTGTTGGTGATTTGGGTTCTTGAAACAGTGGGAAATGTCCCAAACTGTCTCCCAATTAATTATGTTCCCCTCAGGGCTCAGCTCTTGCTCCCATTTCTTTACTATTGGGAGTTCTCCTACAGATACTTGCATGAGTTTAGTATAAATCTTCACTAAGACACTAATCCTCTCACAGGAGAATCAACAAGCCATTTAATGATTGGGTGTGCCACAAGAGTGTTCCCCCATGGCACTCCATAACATAGAGAAGATAAAGGAAGAAGGACGACCTAGGGACCTCAAAGCTAGCTCTCAGGTCTTAAAAACTTAACATACCTTCCACACTCTGAGGGCCCGTAGCTGAAAGGCTCTGTGGTACACTTAAAGGTTAGGGAGGTCCAGGCCTCCCGTGTTTGTGGTACGTTGCAGGATAGAGTATTTTAGCCTAGGTTGTTTATTATTCCAAATATACTGTCGAATTACAGCATCAAGTTTCTTCCAGAAATGTATTGGTGGGGGTAAGGGCATCATTATACTTAAGAAATTCACACGAGGAACTATGTTCATTTTAACCCTGGACCGTAGCGATGCCGGCAGCGCAGTCCAATTGGCCAGATCCCTTTGAACACTACTTAGTATAGTTTCATAGTTGTCCTGGACAACTCGCTGTAGCGATGCATGAATGGTGATGCCCAGATATTTAATTTTGCTTTGGGTTGGTATTGTATCACTAATAGCTGATGTCACCTGTCTGTTCAACAGAAAATGATTCGATTTATTCCAATTGGCTTGGTTGACATCAAATAAAAAAGAACATTAATTTAATGAAAATCCGGAGGTCCTGTATTTATTCTTTTAAAGATACTAACCACTGTTGTGCTCAGCCGGGACAAGAAACATGTAGATGCCGAAAATGTTGAAAACTAAAAATTAGCGGTCGGTGGAGATATTAAGCAGGACATGATTTATGGTGGAGACGCCGCTGTAAAGGGCTAAGATGGCGCATCTGCTGTGACCGTAGTGGAAAAGCAACAGGCTAATGGCAAATTCTATCTGAAAAGTGCCGAAACTCACCAAACATTACAAAATAAAGTTTCCACTTCAGTTACTGTCATATATATATATTACGTTGACTATGAAAAAACCTAATTATATCCACTGATATTCCATAATTTTTAAAAAGGTTGATTATTTATGTAGTCTGGAAATCCAGACCCAAATCCAAAAGATTAAGAGTCTGGCAATGAGTAATGAAAATGGCCCAACTCGAGGGGTGGCACCAAGAATACGTTTGAAAATCTCACTGCACGCAATTGGATAACACAAAGACCAATCACAACAATACACGGGGTGATGTATCCAGAGCGTACCCATACGCTTAGCTACCAGCCGTGCTAACTGGTATATTAAACTCTTGGCGTTTCCGGTCAGCAAAACAGCAAAAACGTCCTTCTTGCAAAGGAACGATTCGAGCGCCGTATATAGATAAAAAGCCAAGTCTAACTCATTCACTGTAGTGGCCAAAGCCGTTTTAAACAACTGCTGTTCATCCGTAGCCATCTGGCAATGTTTACTAATGACTTTGACGTCGCAGCTCTGTTTAGCTCACCTCTGGCCCGCCTATATTAGATACACTGATGTGATTTGTGCAGCACGGCTACAAGGGAATAGTTAATGAGCATCATTACTGAGTGACTCGCTGAGCAAATTCATATTGTGCTCTTGCGAGAACTCTGGATTTCCAGGGTATCATTTATGTGGATGTTTCACATGTTGGGAACCGAAGCGGTGTGATTTAACACTATCTTAAAACAAATTGATGAAAAGTCCACTTAAAAAATAGGATACTTTCAGTCATCTTTTTCCCACAATTGAAATATCTTAGTCACTGTGCAAGTGAGAAAAAATGCACTTGTTTCTGTGAGTCTGTAGTAGACGCACAGATCCATCTCCCCAGGAACAAATGTATTGTTGGGTGGGCAAAATCATGGGATGCGTAATCATCCCATGGATGATGTGTATGTACGTGAACAATGTGTAAGAAATTAACCAAAAACCCAAGTCAAGACACAGCTGCTGATGGTGTAAGGTAATATTCACTGTCAAGTAATAATTATTTTGCAGTCATTGTCAGATTCATTTTGTTTTGAGAGTAATTGTTTTCTAATTATGACATAACTGTTTTCAAAAGGAGCAAGCGCTACAAAGCAGTGCGGGGGGACTTGCCAGACCTAGATGTCCTGAAGGTTGACGAGGCATACCAGGACTTCACGGCAGACCTTGCTCCCCTAATTACCACACTCTCCATAAGAAGTGATGTCCCCTCGTTGAGTCAGCCTTTGGGACCGTTCAAGAAGGAAGCCCTATTTCATACCAGCACCCAGTGCCGGTGAGTAGGGTAGTCATCCACCACACAGATGCACCCCCTCCACCATCCATGCCGTTAGGTGGTCACAGGCTGGACCCAACCACATGTTCCTTTGTGTGCACTCACCAACAACACCTAAATGTAATGTCGCTTAACATCACTTTCAACATGGCAAGATCCATCGAGATGGCCATGAGGGAACAGAGTGGCAGCGTAGAGTGGCACAGCCTGAGGAAGATGAGGCTCACCTCCTACAGGTTCCGGCAGGTGTGCCATGTCCGAGGTCACAGCTCTGCAGAGAACCTTGCAGAACGGCATCCGCAAAGGTGGGGTTCAGACAGCCTTAATAAGAGGAGGCTGGCACTGGAGCCAGTAGCTATTCAGGAATATGCCCACATTAAAAACTACTGGCCATCAGGATTTGTCATCCAACCAGATTCTCCCTGGCTCGGATCCTCTCCAGATGGTGTCGTTTTTGATCCGACGGAGGTACCACCATTCGGGCTAGTGGAGGTGAAGTGCCCCAACGTGAAGAGCTATGTGGACTGCGGATACCTGTACATGCAGAGTGGCGCCTTGCGCCTGAAGCCAGGCCATAGCTACTATTGGCAGGTGCAAGGCCAGCTGCTTATCACTGGAATGCAGTGGTGCGATTTTGTGGTTTTTGCAGAGGAGGATCTTCTTGTGCAAAGAATTTATAAGGATGCGGAGGTTGCGAGGGTTATAAGGGAGAGGGGGGATCATTTCTTTTTCTATCATTACTTGATCTGATCTTTTAAAAATCAATGGTTCATTCAATCAGTTCTGTTTCAATCAGTTTATAAATGTTATTGTTCTGGTTTTATTGTTTATCTTTACAAATCTATACAAAGCCTGAAGTAATATTAGGTTTTATTGTTCATCTTTACAAATCTATACAAAACTTGGACTAACATTAGGCCTGGATGTTGTGGTTTTATTGTTCAGATTTACACAGCTATACAAGCACAGTCTGATTTGGTTGTGGTGGTGTTCTTTACAAATCTATACAAAACCTGAATATCATGTCCGCTCCTGTGTCAAGTTATTATTTTAATTATGTTCTCTTATTCTGGTTGCCTTTTCATTTCCTGTTTTATTTTGAAAGGGTTTTGTTCTCCTTAGTGTTTCTTGTTTTACTTCCTGTTGGTTATTTTTCCTGCCTTTGTGATAACATGTCCCCGCCCTAATGTGTTGCACCTGTGTCTCATTGTCTCCCCTGTCTTGTATATATTAGTTCAGTTTTCCACTTACCCCTTTGCGAGATTGTCTGCTTCCTTTGTGTTCAGCGGTTTCCCTAGTGTCCTGTGTTCTGAGTTTCTGATTGTTTTCCCTGGATTTTTGACCACTGCCTGTTTTTTTTGATTATCCCTTTTGCCTGCCAATTTGGACACTGTGCTTATACGTTTATTCATTCTGTTAAATAAACTTTTGTCATTTTACATACCGGAGTCGTGTATCTGCGGTCCATACTTCTGTGTGCGTGATACTGAAGTGATAATTGTTTAATCGGTGTTGAGATTTCATTGTTCAGTTTAACAAATCTCACAAAATGTCACTAATGCAGGCCTACAATTGACCTGAGACACATACCTTTTGTACTGATTGAAATGAGAGCCCGAGTGTAAAAATCTATGTGGAGTGCTGATATTGGATCATTGAATAAGTGTCAATATTTCCTTATTAAATTCTACATGCTCTAATGTCATCTCTGGTGCGTTTTCATTTTCATTGCAAGTCAGTAAAAACCCAAAGCTAATGTCATGATGACAGTGACACAAAGAATGTTTTTTAAGAAGCAAGATAGATCTTTACAGTTTTCACTGTAGATTTACAGCACTTTGTTCAAATGCTAACATACTGCTGTCAAAACTGTTAACCACACATTCAAAACAGAATAGATTTCAGTCTGGTGCCTATCAAACACTGCTGATTGCAATTTTAGCTGAAAGCCTAAGCAGGTGTCTTGTTTTAGACTAGTGAGTGAACATATACGGTATTTATATAGAGAAAGCTCAGAAAGCCTTTTTTTTATACAAACACCAAATAAGAATGAAACAGTTATACACTGTACCATTTGAGAGAAACAGGTAAAAGAGCAAAGATACCAATATGTCCTGATAAGATGTCTGAGGTTATTTCAATCAGGAGAGACTTCCTTGCAATTATGAACATATTTATTGTACAGACAAACATGTAAATGTAACGAGTCTCTGGAGATTGGACTCCATCGAAACCAAATGAAAACCAAGGGTTAATGAAACCCAAACATATCCCCCAAAATGACAACTAGTGAAGAAAACTAATTGGCGCATATGTACCTCATGAGCCCCATGAATCCGCAGAACGAACGAGAAAGCAAAGTTAATATACAATTGCAGTAATTACCAAAAGCAGAAAGATTACTGCCCACAACCATGAAAATGAAATTTCGGCCAACGGCCGAAGCAAATTAAAACTCAGCACTCACCGGTGTAAGCAAAACAAAACCTCGGCATACGACCAGCGCAAAATAACAAAGACAAAATAATAATAATTCGGTGCCCACCGAATGCAAAACAAAACCTCGGCATAAGACCGGCGCAAAATAATAAACACATGGATCTTGCCCAATATCCACAGCCATCAGACCTGTGAAAATAAATGCAAAATAAGAAAGGCAAATAAAAATGTCGGCGACAGCCGTAAACCAAAACTCGGCGACTGCCAGAGCAAAATAAAACCTCAGCCGCCCGGCCGGGAAAATAAGAAAGGCAAATATCTGCCATGGGAACAGTGGCAAAATAAATGCAAAATAAGAAAGGCAAATAAAATCTGCAACGGGATGGGGAAAAATAAGAAAGGCAAAATAATAAAGGCAAACAAAAGATGTAACGAGGCACACAGCCATTTGTAACATAAATGCAATAATAGGTAACCAAGCCGGTTCAAGTGCAACTCGCATTATTTATGGTCCGAAGCCTGATGAATACGTCCAATGCCGGTACAAGCATCTCGACAGCGACTGATGCGTACATTGGGTAGGACTGACAAAAGCCCACAAAAATACACCACCACCAGTTATATGCAAGCATACCCACTATTATGGTTTCAGGGATCTCTAGTTCTCGAGAATGTTATCGACATCCGGACGAATGTAGGATGCGTAGGCAGAGGATGACCATCGTCCCAGCTGTTGCAGAGACGTATTTGACATGTCCTGACTAGCAGCAGTAGTAGCAGCTCCAATCCTAAATGAATGCCCAGAATAATGCTGGGTGGACATATTAGCTTTGAGGAGGACTGATTTCAAATGCTGATTAAACCAACATCTATGCATAGGGAAAAAAAACAGGAATCAGAAATAGAGGAGCAAGGGAGTAAGCGTGGCCTTAGTGACAAATATCTAACCATAGATTTAAATGGACAGTACTGTGAGTCTGTCCGAGCCACCACAATAGAACAGGCGCCACCACTTTTAGAATGCTAAAGTTTCAAGCAATAATGACTAGCATGGAATACCAGATCAGAAAATTTAATATCTCTACTGGAGTTGAAAGATTTTGAATGTGTAGAAAATTCCCCGCACCTAAGGAAAGCATAAAAAGCAACCATAAAAACAGCCTTGAGTAACATATCAATATATGAGGAAAATACCCCCTGCCTATGAACACCCACCAATTTATGCAATATACCCAAAGTAATAGGTTGCCTATGATTGGGGGCAGAAGGGTGAGCTTTACTGATACCCTTCAAAATTAGTTTAACAGCCGGAGTAGAAAATAAGCTAGGAAATGATGGATCATAACACCTGATATTAAATTGGATGCCGGCCAGTAACCCTTGAGTTTATTGGGGTTTAAAGTGACAAGTATCAGTACAATAACAAATAAAAGCACAAACACTAGTAAGGAGAACAGGTTTAAGGGGGACACCAATAGAAACACAGAATAGAGCAAAAGTACACCAAGCAAAATCATATGTTTTCAGAGTAGACACAGCTAAGCCCTTCCTCATATATGCCCTAGCCGCTTCTAAATAAGAATCACAGGGATTAGGAATCAATAAACTGCTAGCTCTGTGAGAGACGGAAGCACTCCTGGTACAGGCCAGGCTGCCGGGCAGAGGCTCCGAAAGGTCTGAAAATGGAAACGAGACAAAGCATCAGCCACAGAGTATGATGCCCAGGGATGTGGCGAGCAGTAATGATAAAATTGTGCGTGACAGACGACCAGGTGATGCTTCTCATCAGAGGCATTATATTACAACATGACGATCGCCCTCTATCAATAATGTCAACCACACCCTGATTATCACACAGTACCGAAATCCGCTTCCGTGTCCACACACCGCCCCAGACGAGGCAAGCTATAGCAATGGGGTAAATCTCATAGAGAGCAATGGAATCAGCCGGGGAAAAAGAGGGAGGCCAGTGGCCAGCGAACCACTGTCCTTGAAAATACCCCCCAAACCCCGTGGAAGGGGCAGCATCCGTGAAAAACTGCAGTGAATCAGAAGAAAGTACCAAATCGTCGTAGAAAAAAGAAATGCCATTCTAGTCATCCAGAAGTCGGGACCAGAAGCGCAAATCAGAGCAGCATGCTTCATCCAGGGACAAAACATCATGCAAGCCAGGAATGGAAGATGCCAAATCCAGCAACCGGGAGATGATAGAGCGCCCCTGCAGAATAACGCACATAGCGAAATTCAAATGCCCCATCAACGAAAGCAACTACCGCTTAGTAACAAGACACTCAGGCACAAAGGATGCAGATATGCCGCGAATGCGTTCCAACTTCTCAAGCGGAAGAGACGCTTCCATGCACACCGAGTCGAGGGTGATGCCCAGAAATTTAGGAGTTATCTTTGATCAGGATATATCCTTTAATGCCAATCTAAAACAAACCTCAAGAACAGCCTTTTTTCATCTTCGTAACATTGCCAAAATTAGGAATATCCTGTCTCAAACACGGCTGAAAAACTAGTCCATGCATTTGTTACTTCCAGGCTGGACTATTGTAATTCCCTACTGTCAGGTTGCTCAAATAAGTCTCTTAAGACTCTCCAGCTGATCCAGAATGCTGCAGCGCGTGTTCTCACAAGAACTAAGAAAAGAGATCATATTTCTCCTGTATTAGCTTCTCTGCATTGGCTTCCTGTTGAATCCAGGATTGAGTTTAAAGTCCTTCTCTTGACCTACAAAGCTCTAAATGGTCTAGCACCATCATATCTAGAAGAGCTCCTAATACCCTATTGTCCTACTAGAGCACTGCGCTCCCAGAATGCAGAGTTACTGGTGGTACCTAGAGTCTCTAAAAGTAGAATGGGAGCCAGAGCCTTCAGTTATCAGGCTCCTCTCCTATGGAACCAGCTCCCGATCTGGGTTCTGGGGGCAGAAACTGTCACCTCATTCAAGAATGAACTTAAAACTCTCCTATTTGATAAAGCTTATAGTTAGGGAGTGAGGAGTTGCAGTGTTCACCTAACTGGCCCAACTGCTTCTCTTCATAATTGTTAGATTAATAATACATAACAAAGTAGAGGGAGGCAGGCCAGCCAAGCCAGATCCGGCAGGGGGAGAGTTCTAAGCCCGAAAAAGCTACCTCTCCTTATGACCTGTCTCTCTTAGTTACCTGTTATAGTGTCGGCTGTTATAGTCCTAGACTGCCGGGGACTTCCTTCCTTTGACACACTGAGCTGCTCTCTCCTCTCCCTTTCTATTACTGTTTCTATTACTGTTACTATTACTATTACTATTTGTGTGCAGCCCGTCCCAGAAATGCTTGTTACTAATCCTTAGCTTCTGGGGAGTTTACTCCCCGGAGTCCTTATGCTTTTTTCCCCAGCGTATTTCCTTGGAGAACGTTGGCACCAAGACCCTGGTTGCAGCTGTCGCCGTGGTCCTGCTGCACTCCCTGCTGAGCTCAGCGATGCCCTGCAATGTCATGCTGCGTCCTGCTGAACCCTGCAGCTTCCCGCTACATCCAGTCACTGTTCCATTATTAATGTGACTACTATCGCCACTGTTCATCACACCCCCCAACCGGCTCGTGACACCCGCTACCAAGAGCCTGGGTCTGTCCGAGGTTTCTTCCCAAGAGGGAGTTTTTCCTCGCCACTGTCGCACTGCTTGCTCTTGAGGGAATTACTGGAATTGTTGGAATTGTTGGGGCTTTGTAAATTATAGAGTGTGGTCTAGACCTACTCTATCTGTAAAGTGTCTCGAGATAACTTATGTTATGATTTGATACTATAAATAAAATTGAAAAATTGAAATTGAAATTGAAACTCCAACCGCGTAACAGGACAGTCTTAGCCTCAGACAGAGGGACACCGAGGGAAAGAAAACACTGTCTCAATTTACTCAGAGACCCGACACTATCCCAAGGGGGGTCAATGAGAAGAAAATCATCCAGCAAATGAATCATCGAAGGAACCCCAACTGTTATGGTTGGGGTTGGCTGGCTGTGAGTGTTTGTTTTTGTTTCCTAGTTCTATTTGATTTCCACTGTCAGTTTCCTCTGTTTGCCTGCCATTTTCTGTTTCCTGTGTTTTTCCCCTCCTCCTGCTTTCTGCTGCCAGCTGACTGCACACACCTGCTCGTTGTTCCGCAATCACCTCTCCCTGCCGTACACACTTGCAGCCATCTACAATCAAGCCCAGTATATAAACCCCGGATTCACTCATCATCTCCGCTTGATCGTTGCTTCATCCACCCGGGTGAAACGCCGTACAATCTCTGAGAGACTCATTTTGTACTTACCTGTCCTTGCCTGTGCTAACTCTGTCTGTGTTTCCTCTTACAGTTATCTCCTCCGTTTTGCTCCGCTAACTCCTGTCAGCTGGCTTCACCATACGGTCCCCTCCTCACGGCTCCCTGTTCCGCCCTGCCTCCGCTCCTGTGTTCAGCCACTCCTCCCTTGACTCCCCGGACTCCAGTGCCTCCTCCTCGGCTCCCCAGCTCCTTCTCCATCCTACTTCCAGCCCCAGAAAACCCTCACTGCTGCCCTCGGCATCTGCCTCCCCACTCCCATCCAGTTTCTGTTGCCCAATAAATCTGTTTTGTCGAGCCTTGCATTCTGTCTCATCATAACACCAACCCTGTTAAAAAGGATCCAGCAAAGCGCCTCAGAAACATGATTAAATCTACACCGGCTGCTCCGGCACCCGAACGTCAGACGCACACTAAAATAGTATTTAGAATCCCACCTGACACCAAAAAGAGGGCACTGCGAAGGATGTATAGGGACTATAGCGTCATCAACAGTGGCATAATGAAGGGAGAAAGGAACCGGCGGAATGAGACTATTAACACTCAACACGGGCCCGCGGTGCGACGCTTCTTCCCTGAATACTTCCCAGTAGCAACAGCCAAAGGACTAGTGCGAAACACCGAAAACGGGGAGGAATCAAACGGCCCCACGATATACCCTTTGCTAACCTCAGATGCAACCAGCATGGACACAGTATCAGGGTCAGAAACAGCAGAAAGAAGATTTCTAGCCACATATGTAACTTCAGGATCGGCGAGCACGCCCACCCGAAACCCTTGGGAGCCCAGAGAGCAGATGATCAACAAACACAGAATTAGGATGACTAGACAGTTCAGATGCCAACACACGTAAGTTTAATGGGGTAGAGGGGTTATGGAAAACTCCCTGCTGGACTGATGAGCCGACGTCACTCCTTGGACTCACGTGTTTGCGCACATGCGCAACAAAATTAGAATCCGACATAGCAGCCACGAAAAGCAACAAAAAAAGCGTAAACAGGAATGCCATGCAACCGTTAAGGAAACACACTCTATTTCCTGAAACGACAACTGCCAACCGCAGAAGAGAGAGCAGATTTAAAGCAGGTTGTCATGCTGTGATAGGCTCGTGACAAATGGCTGACTCTGATTGGTTTAACCAACGACATAGCTGGATCTGATTTAATACTGACAAGTGACATACCATGAAACAGCTGATCATTATGAGCGATGGAAAAGGAATATGAAGTCTTCCTGTAAGAACTTACGCTGAGCTTCATATACACAGCTATAAAAAAAATGTGAAAAACACTATACCTTTACAATAGTAAAACTGTGTTCTTACTGTTTTTCAGAAAGTAATGGAGATGAAAGCAATGGAAACACCACATTAATTTGTATTTAGAGATGATACAGACATCCAGTGTGATGAAGAAAACTTGGCGCATGATGCTGGTGAGAGGCAGGATTAGTCACGCTATTCTTTGTTACTGTTATGTACCTGAGTTTTTTTTTTAACCTGAGTTATGTACCTGAGTTTTTTATAGACAAAATACTATATTGACGCAAATTGCTGATTTTCATTCCTTCCTTTTTCCTACGTAAAATTGGTATGTGTTTGGCTGCACTGAGGCTGGTTTGAGACTGTTTTCAATTCAATTCAAAGCACTTTATTTGTCCTCAAGTGGCAATTTTAAAAGGGCACATTACAGTAGCTTATCTCAGCATTCCAAAGAACAAGGGATAAAATCAACAACATAAGCAGCACGCATACTGTACATCAACCCACAAACATAATCCACAGCCATACTGCACAACCACACACTACATACTACATACCACATGTCGTCATTCATCACATAGTAGTGGTTATAAGTTCTAAAAGTTCTAAAAAATTTCTTAAGTGCTTTCTTATGCTTCAATTAAAACCAAAATGCTTAAGATGCTGTTAAAAAATCATATGTTCATAAGTCGGTTATCATTCATAAGCTGGACAGCCTTCGGGATGAAGGTTGCCTTCCTCCTCTGTGTCCGGCAAAGCGGACAACAGAGTCTGCGTCCTGAGGGGAGCCACTGAAACTCAGAAAACAGGATGTGAGAGGGGTCCTGAATAATCCTGCGTGCTACATTTACAGTCTGTTGGTCACATAGAGCAGTAAGAGTTCGGACAGGCTGCTCAATGATTTTTGAGCAGACCTTAACGACACTCAACAGGCGGTTTTTGTTTTGCAGGGTGATGGAGTGGAACCAGCTAGTGAAAGAGAAAGTTATTACATTTTCAATAAAAGCATAGTAGAATGTGGTGAGAATATCTTTGTTAATCCCAAATGACTTCAGCTTCCTGAGTAGATACTGTCTCTGATGGCACTTTTTAAGGATTTCCTCTGTGTTAGAGGAAAATCTTAGCAGGTTGTCGAAGACTGTTCCCAGGTATTTATATACCTCCACTATCTCCACTGGCTCCTGCTGGATGGTAGTGGTGACTGCCTCAGCCAACTGTCTCTGTTTGGGTGAAAAGGTTACAATCATGTCCTTGGTTTTGCTTATATTCAGCTCAAGACAAGATTTTTCACACCAAACTATAAAGTCCTGTAGGGCTGGGCTGTGATGTTGTGTATAGCTGGGAAGCAGTGACAGGAGGACTGTGTCATCAGCAAATTTCACAAAGTGGCAATTTGGCTGGGTGGATCTGCAGTCATCAGTATAGAGGATGAAGAGAAGTGGGGAGAGGACACAGCCTTGTGGAGAGCCAGTGGAGGTGAAGAGGGTGTCGGACAAGGTGCAGTTCACCAACACCCTCTGTGATCTGTTGGTGAGTATAATCCACAGAGTGAGTTGGTGGTTGAGATAGAAGCGTGTGATGAGCTTCTCTGCCAGAATGTGTGGGTGCATTGTGTTAAATGCTGATGAGAAATCTGCAAACAGAAGTCTGGCTGTGGTTTTTCCAGGTGCTTGTGGATGGTGTTTAAGATGAATATTTTTGCATCATCTACCAGCCAGCCTGGTAAGCAAACTGCAGTGGGTCCATCATCGAGCTAGTTGCCTTGGTGATGTGCTCCTTGATGATCCTCTCCATGGCCTTCATAACCAGGGAGGTGAGAGCCACTGGTCTAAGGTCGTTCAGGACCTTGGTGGTGCCCTTCTTTGGGATGGGAATCACTGTTGAGTTTTTCCACATCGCGGGGACTGTGCTGCTGGTCAAAGAGCCCTGGAACAGATGCTGGAACACACCTCCCAGCTGCTCAGCACAGTGCCATAGGGTCCGCCCACAGATGTCGTCTGGCTCTGGAGCTGTGTTCTTTTTAGTACTGTTGAGGGCTCTCACCACCTCTGATGTGTTGATGTTAAGGCCGCAGTTATCAGGTCTGAGAGTGGAGATGATCGATTCCAGCTGGGTTCTGTTGTCCTTTTCAAATCTGGTGTAGAAGGAGTTGAGGTCATTCGGGAGTGAAGTAGAACTGCTTCCTGCTACCTGGATGGGTTTGCGGCTGGAAGAGACAGAGTTCACTGCTGCCATGTTCTTGACGGAGGTTCCCTTTTTCAAAGGACTGCTCCACTTTGTTCTTATATTTCAGCTTTGCAATTTTTATGGTTTTTGAGAGTGTTAAGAGTTGTGTTGCTTAGAATGAGTTTTGCAGGTGATGTGAACTGTTTAGTTCAGGTGACGGTTGGTAGTGCAGACTGTAGTTTGAGTCGTTTAGCAGTAAAAAAAACAAAACTGTAATTCATTGTTGAGTTGCCCATGCCTTCGCTAACGGCCCATTCTGATAATTGACCAGGAAACAGGCCACACTGAACAATTCATCAATGTTCCCGCATATAGATAGTGGTATGTCCTTGTCAAACAGTTTGTTCTCTTTCACCTCCTTATGCACCTCTCCACATGCACTCTCAGATGTGCAATTGACTGTGTCCGTCTGACATTCTGAAAAAGGCAGGCCGGTACACCTTACAAGGAGCAAGGTTGTCCACAACAAACCCTTTGTCCACCATGATCACCATACCTGGTTTCAGCAGCTTTACAATCCTGGACAGCTTGAAGATCTTGCGATTACTCATAGAGCCTGCATAGAGTCCAGACACAAAGGTGACAGCACCGTGGGGTGCCATGCCAATCATGGCCTTGAATGTAGGTTGATTTGTAGGTAGAGAAAACCTCACTCTGAAGGAGCAGAGAGGATGGTGTCTGACAGAATATCTCTGTACAATCAAAGACCACTTGTGTATAAGAAAAAGGTGGCAGGTGAGCTCTCACTGTCTCTGGAGGAATCCAAATGCGCTTGCTTCCCAGCAGGCAGTACAGGAAATGAGTCCATGTGGAGATGATCCGACTTGCAGTAGTGCGGTGAATGCTGAACCTCTCTGCAAGGTCCCTGAGAGGAAAACCCACTGAAAGGTACATCAGGAACAGCAGAAACTCTTCTGTTGAGAGATAAAAACAAAAGCCTCTGTTTAGTTACCTTGACATTGACATTGTTATTACAAAGTATAAATCAGAAAATAATACCAACATCAGCTGGTTGGCTTTTGGCAATTACGAAATAAAAGTTTCAATCAAGAAATCAAGAAAAGTCCAATTTCAGAGTTACATTAGGCCTACAACTCTATGCACGTCATGTTACCACATTTGTTACCTACCGTTGTTGGGTGATGGAATGTGCTGATGCTGGCAGAGGCTTTCTTGGCACTGGTTATGCACACCATCTTGTGGTTAACAGCAGGTTCAATTAATCTACAAAATGCCATGAAACTCCTGTAGGACGCAAACCTAGTATAAAAGCGCACGTCCTCATCTGATGCAGACAGGCGCTCTATCCCAAACACAGTAGTCATGATCTGGAGCCATTTCGTTCTCCGAGTCTGAGTTTGACTCTGGTGCGGGACTCTCGGCCCGCAGACGCCGTTCCTCGATCTGTAGGTAGGGTAGTTTGTACCCATTCCACGAAAAGTAAACTGGTACGGCTGCCTTCTTCAGCCTCCTCAACCCCCGGCAGTCACATTAAAATCAGTCTGCTTAAAATGCCGACTACAGACACACGTGTTTTTGGTCGGGTTGAAGTCATCCCTCCGGATCTTCTGCATCCACTCAGCCCGTACCGCAGCATCAACGGGGAATGCATGAAAGCTGACTTCTTTGTTGTAATGTGATGAAACGGTACATAACAGCACACAACAATGAAGTGCTGAGACTGTCACCCTCTGAAAGGCAAGTCGCCTCACTGTGAAAAATGATCTCTCTGGTAATGGAACTCGGTCGCTGTTGACTCTCGCTCTCGCTGTCTCCCGCTCTCACTGTCTCCCACTCTCGCTGTCAAATCACCGGAAGTTTTCACCGGAAATACTGGCCCACACGCTCAAGTTCGAACGTCAACAGTTGCCATATTGTGGGAACATATTTGAATTTCAATTGCTCATTATAACGCAAGCCTAATGGTGCCTGATGGTTCTTTGCTGCCCACTACAGCTAATTCCGCCCTCATCCATGAACTGGAGGGACTGGTTTCAGAAACAGCATCCTCTGAACAATCTACAGAGAGTAGCTCAGTGCAATCAACACACACATCGGATAGCATCTTAATAAATGGCATGGCTGTTGTGCAGGAGATGGTTGTCATGAAAAGTGACATAAACTGTTGCCAAGATCTGGCAGAATGCTTCATTCAAAGTGTTGAAAGTAAGGCATGAGGCTACAATGACATATATTTATTATTTGACAACTATACCATCACAAACTCACAAAGCGGGAAAAGCACAGGATAAGGGATACAAAATACAAGATTCTACACCAATCAAAGACTTTAAAGCTTTCCTGGGATCTAAAGAAACCGAAGCCAACCTCGTCCTCTACCTTGCTCATAATGCTGTTGAACTATGTAAACTGCCAGTCACAGTCACACATGCAAAGGTGTTATGGTCTCAAAAGTTAACATAGTGAGCATGAGGAGCTCACAAGAAGAGGCGGACACTCTACTGATCATGTACGCAGTAGCAGTAAGTCATTTTGGCAAAACCCCAAATATCTATACATGTGACACAGATGTGCTTGCCATACCAGACCTCAACAAAGACTCTCATTATCATGGGCACTGGGGATTGTCTACGAAAGATACAACTCCAACCTATTTACATGGCTCTTGGCCCAGAGCGTGCAGCAGCATTACCAGGGTTCCATGCACTCACAGGTTGCGATACCACAGGCCATATCCTTGGGAAAGGAAAGGTTTCTTGTTTCAAGTCATTCATGGAGGCAGATGATGATGTCATTAACGCACTTTGTAGGTTTGGTGTAGGTCCTCATCCATCTCCAGATGTGTTGGATGTGAGAAATTCATGTGTCAGCTCTGATTATGAAACAGCTAAAGCCCTTCGGTGGAACATGTTTAAAACTCTAAAACCCAACCATGGAGTGGAAAAACTATGTCCCATTTCAGGAGCAGTTACAGAGCACATTCTGAGAGCACACTGGCAAGCAAATGTTTGGGCACAAGATACAGTGCCTGATCCAAAGATTCTTGACGCACTGGGATGGAGGCAAATTGATGATGGGCAATGAGGCTGTTCTGGAGCTTGTGAAGTGCTCTTGTCTTGTCAGCCAATGCAGTAGAAGGGTAGAAGGTGTTGCAAGAGTGACAACTTACCATGCACACAACTTTGCAGGTGTGAGGGCTCTGAGGAGACGTGCACCAATATTGAAAAGCCAGACAGTGACAGTGATGAGGATAAATACTTGAGTGACAATGACTGACTGTTTGTTGAACTAATTTTTCTTCATTTTTTTCCAATTTGTTGGCAAATGATGCAATAAATCTTTTGAATATAGTCTGTTTCACTTGTCTAACTTATTAGGAGTAAATTTATCAAAAAGTTGACCATTTTAAGGCCTTTATAGAAGTGAAAAGATTATATATGTGATTTTTCTGCATATATTGTCTGCCACCCTGAATTATGGCACTGAAAATTAAGAAAGAAATTGTAAACATGTTGTTATGTATTCAATTGGGTACTAGCAAGTAAAAAAACACCAGTAGCAATAATCTATATGAAGAAAAAAAAAAAACACAATCCCCTCACTATACTGCATTACATTTACTTTGTCATTGCGCTATTTTTGTCTCTTTATTCAAATAAGCAATTCAATCTCATCAAGCCGGGTCTTTAGTGGTTAGGACCAAGGGGGTATGCCAGCCTCCACAAAGCATACCTCCTATGGAGCCATTTTGTTGCTAATAAGCCATCACCCGCCGTTAGCATTCCATTGACTGTCATTCATTTTGGCGTCACTTTGACAGGGAATAACTTTACACCTAAAGCGTTTAAAGACTTTATTTGTCCATTGTTTATTTCTAAAGAAACATGACAATGTATAAAAGGCTCCATTACCTTGTACCTCACGTTATGTCCCCACAGCAGGCGTTTTTGCGTTTTTGTCGACTTGCTGTCGCATAGTCGACAAATTACTGTATTGTCAGGAGAAGCTCGCATGCAATCGGGGGGACGTGGAGGCATCATACAGTCAAGTGAGAAGCCCATAGAGAGTCTATAAAAAGCATCTAACAAAATATTTCAGCAACGTTTTGATGGATTGTAAATACTTTGGTATTGAAGTAACATTTATCCATGAACAACTAGGATATTTTAAGAAAAGTATATGTTGTTAAATAATGAAGTAGGGGTAACGACGTATACATATATATTTACAAGGGACGGGGAAATTATACAGGCAATGGAAAAAAACACATCTCAATGTCAATGTTAACATTATTCCTTTATTCATTTACAGATCTACGCTTGAAGATGAATGTGGGACTAGGCTACTCAAACGATTCCAATCAAAAAAGTATATTTTAAAGTCGATTCTAGACACTTCTTTTGTCAGGCCTAGAATGTTTTAATGTAAGATGTCATATTGTAATTATAGTTTAAGATTAAGATTAAAGGGGTGATAATATGGTTATATAGGGTATTTCACACTGTTACTTAAGGTCTCCTAATAGGGTATGTAACATTGGTTGGGCTGAAAATGGCCCGGTTGCTATTCTATGGGCCCTAAACTACCCTGTGAATATGGCCCTATAAGAGTTTTTCTTCCAAATATGGTATGCTCATAAATATTTAGATGAGCTGCGCACTGATTGGTTAGGCAAAGGACATACACATACATTGGAAACAAGACCGCAGGTCTCATATTACAGACACTGCAATGTTATACACTGTTCGTCTTCTATTTCATTAATAAATTAACTTCTGAGGGTTACTGGACTACCAAATATAGTTCAGAGCTCGGAGCTGGCTGGCTGGCTGCCACACACACACACACACACACACACACACACAGACAGACACAGAGCTGCGCACACACACACACACACACACACACACTGTCTGTTACTTCCAAAAGTACAGACATGCCCGGCACGAGCAGCGGCTGCAGCGCAGGGAAATTTAGCGGAGAGTGAAGCCATGCAGGCATGTTCTCTGCGCCGCTGCATTAGATCCAAACTCTTGCTTCATTGTCCGATATACTCGTTCTAAACACTTTTCTCTGGGCCAGTAGGCTGGAACACTGCATTTACGACCGTGGTTCATTTTCAATATCCTTGAAAAACTTCCAAAATTTCTTCTTTCTAAAGTACACAGCTCGTGTGTGAGATCCTGACAGAGCTCCAGCTCATATAGCGGGTCTGTGAAGGGGGAAAGGCATCAAACCCGGCCGGCAGCTGCCACCTTTCACGGCAGATTGTGGAGCTTCTCTAGTCCGATACAGTCTTAGAAAATTTGCAATTAGCCATCAAGTTTCGTAAAACGGCCCATACTTGAGCTCTACATAGTTTATTTCTCGTGTAAAAAAAGTCTCAGAAGTGAATTTAGTAACGATATAGCAGACGAACGATGTATCAAATTTTCTGAGATCTGCGCAGCCGAGATTCAGAAGACTGATCTCAGGTCAGTGGTGTATGTAAATTTTTGGGCGTGACAAAGGTACAGACTAGAGCCAAATAAATTACAGCCACCGAGTTGACATCAACTATGAGCTTTGTTGAGATTCGCCCATTTTCAGCAGCAGTTTCAAATTTTGAGATTTGCAGAGGAAAGAGGTCCATCCATCCATCTTCGTCCGCTTATCCGGTGTCGGGTCGCGGGGGGAGCAGCTCCAGCAGGGGACCCCCAACTTCCCTTTCCCGAGCCACATTAACCGGCTCCGGCTGGGGGATCCTGAGGCGTTCCCAGGCCAGGTTGGAGATATAATCCCTCCACCTAGTCCTGGGTCTTCCCCGAGGCCTCCTCCCAGCTGGACGTGCCTAGAACACCTCCCTAGGGAGGCGCCCAGGGGGCATCCTTACCAGATGCCCGAACCACCTCAACTGGCTCCTTTTGACGCGAAGGAGCAGCGGCTCTACTCCGAGCTCCTCACGGATGACTGAGCTTCTCACCCTATCTCTAAGGGAGACGCCAGCCATCCTCCTGAGGAAACCCATTTTGGCTGCTTGTACCCTGGATCTCATTCTTTCGGTCATGACCCAGCCTTCATGACCATATGTGAGGGTAGGAACGAAAACTGACCGGTAGATCGAGAGCTTTGCCTTCTGGCTCAGCTCTCTTTTCGTCACAACGGTGCGATAAATTGAATGTAATACCGCACCCGCTGCGCTGATTCTCCGACCAATCTCCCGCTCCTTTTTCCCCTCACTCGCGAACAAAACCCCAAGGTACTTGAACTCCTTCACTTGGGGTAATTCAATTCAATTCAATTTTATTTATAGTATCAAATCATAACATAAGTTATCTCGAGACACTTTACAGATAGAGTAGGTCTAGACCACACTCTATAATTTACAAAGCCCCAACAATTCCAACAATTCCAGTAATTCCCTCAAGAGCAAGCAGTGCGACAGTGGCGAGGAAAAACTCCCTCTTGGGAAGAAACCTCGGACAGACCCAGGCTCTTGGTAGGCGGTGTCTGACGAGCCGGTTGGGGGTGTGATGAACAGTGGCGATAGTAGTCACATTAATAATGGAACAGTGACTGGATGTAGCGGGAAGCTGCAGGGTTCAGCAGGACGCAGCATGACATTGCAGGGCATCGCTGAGCTCAGCAGGGAGTGCAGCAGGACCACGGCGACAGCTGCAACCAGGATCTTGGTGCCAACGTTCTCCAAGGAAATACGCTGGGGGAAAAAAGCATAAGGACTCCGGGGAGTAAACTCCCAAGAAGCTAGGATTAGTAACAAGCATTTCTGGGACGGGCTGCACACAAATAGTAATAGTAATAGTACCAGTAATAGAAAGGGAGAGGAGAGAGCAGCTCAGTGTGTCAAAGGAAGGAAGTCCCCCGGCAGTCTAGAACTATAACAGCGTAACTATAACAGGTAACTAAGAGAGACAGGTCATAAGGAGAGGTAGCTTTTTCGGGCTTAGAACTCTCCCCCTGCCGGATCTGGCTTGGCTGGCCTGCCTCCCTCTACTTTGTTATGTATTATTAATCTAACAATTATGAAGAGAAGCAGTTGGGCCAGTTAGGTGAACACTGCAACTCCTCACTCCCTAACTATAAGCTTTATCAAATAGGAGAGTTTTAAGTTCATTCTTGAATGAGGTGACAGTTTCTGCCCCCCGAACCCAGATCGGGAGCTGGTTCCATAGGAGAGGAGCCTGATAACTGAAGGATCTAGCTCCCATTCTACTTTTAGAGATTCTAGGTACCACCAGTAACTCTGCATTCTGGGAGCGCAGTGATAGTGGGACAATAGGGTATTAGGAGCTCTTCTAGATATGATGGTGCTAGACCATTTAGAGTTTTGTAGGTCAAGAGAAGGACTTTAACCCTTGTGTTGTCCTTCGGGTCCCAGTGACCCGAAGGACAACACAAGGATTATGTACTTCCCTTTACTTTGTTGAGAATTGCTCTCTAAACAAGGGTTAATACAGCACCTTAGTTCTTGTTTGTACAGCATTTTGGTCAGCTTAAACTGTGTTTAAATGTGTTCTAGAAATAAACTTTACTTACTTACTTTACAAGAAACAGGGTTTAGAGAGCAATTCTCAACAAAGTAAAGGGAAGTACATAATCCTTGTGTTGTCCTTCGGGTCACTGGGACCCGAAGGACCACACAAGGGTTAAACTCAATCCTGGATTCAACAGGAAGCCGATGCAGAGAAGCTAATACAGGAGAAATATGATCTCTTTTCTTAGTTCTTGTGAGAACATGCGCTGCAGCATTCTGAATCAGCTGGAGAGTCTTAAGAGACTTATTTGAACAACCTGACAGTAGGGAATTACAATAGTCCAGCCTGGAAGTAACAAATGCATGGACTAGTTTTTCAGCGTCGTTTTGAGACAGGATATTCCTAATTTTGGCAGTGTTACGAAGATGAAAAAAGGCTGTTCTTGAGGTTTGTTTTAGATTGGCATTAAAGGATATATCCTGATCAAAGATAACTCCTACATTTCTAACAGTGGTGCTGGAGGCCAGGGCAATACCATCCAGAGTAGCTATATCTTTAGATAATGAAGTTCGGAGGTGTTTAGGGCCCAGCACAATAACTTCAGTTTTGTTAGGGTTTAACATCAGAAAATTATAGGTCATCCAGGATTTTATATCCTTAATGCACGCTTGAAATTTAGCTAGCTGACTGGTTTCGTCTGGTTTGATTGACAAGTATAATTGGGTGTCATCCGCATAACAGTGAAAGTTAATTGAGTGTTTTCTAATAATATTGCCTAGAGGAAGCATATATAAGGAGAATAGAATTGGTCCAAGCACTGAGCCTTGAGGAACCCCATGGCTAACTTTAGCGTACTTGGAGGATTTATCATTCACAAATTGAGATCGATCAGAGAAATAGGACCTAAACCAACTCAGAGCAATTCCTTTAATGCCAACCAAGTGTTCCAATCTCTGTAACAGGATTGAATGGTCACTAGTGTCAAATGCAGCACTAAGATCTAGTAAAACAAGAATGGAGACAAGACCTTTGTCTGCAGCAGTTAAAAGGTCGTTAGTAATTTTCATCAGTGCCGTCTCTGTGCTATGATTCTTTCTAAATCCTGATTGAAAGTCATCAAATAAACTATTGCTATGTAGAAAATCACATAACTGATTAGCAACCACCTTCTCAAGGATCTTGGATAGAAAGGGAAGGTTAGATATAGGTCTATAGTTTGCTAAGACCTCAGGATCCAGGGTGGGTTTTTTCAGAAGAGGTTTTATCACAGCTACTTTAAATGACTGTGGTACATAATCTGTTAATAGAGACATATTGATCATATCTAGTAATGATGTGTTAGCAACAGGTAATGCTTCTTTGAGTAGTCTCGTTGGGATGGGGTCTAAGAGACCGGTAGATGGCTTAGCTGAGGATATCTTTAACATTAATCGTTGAAGGTCTATAGGATAAAAGCAGTCTAAGTATATGTCGAGACTAGTCTTTATTTCTAGCGACTCTGCGTTTAAAGGTGAACCGTTAGAAGTTGAGTGTAAAACGTGATGAATTTTATCTCTAATTGTTGTAATTTTATCATTAAATAAGCTCATGAAGTCATCACTACTCAGAGCTTGAGGAATAGATGGCTCAGTAGAGCTGTGGCTATCTGTCAGCCTGGCGACAGTGCTGAAAAGAAACCTTGGGTTGTTCTTGTTTTCTTCTATTAGTGATGAGTAATAGTCTGATCTGGCCTTTCTTAGGGCCTTCCTATAGGTTTTGAGACTTTCTTGCCAATCCAAACGAGATTCTTCCACTTTGGTGGACGCCTACGCTCATCGCGGTTTTAATGTGTGTTTTTTTTTGTGTAGTTGTGAGCAAGGTGCTAGTTTCCTTTGCTTCATCATCTTCTTTTTCAGGGGGGGCTTTCGACAGAGTCTAAGGTCGTCCGTAGGCGTAAAACAGCGTCTACAAATGCATCAATTTGAGAGGGACTGAGGTTAACATACAGGGTCCTCGTTATGTTAAGGCAGACATAGATAGAAGAGTGCTGTTGGAATATCTTCTTTAAATTTAGCTATAGCACTGTCAGATAGGCATCTGGTGTAGGAGCTTTTATCTAATTTAATATAATCAGATAGTAAGAATTCGAAAGTGATTAAAGAATGATCTGATAATACCGAATTCTGCGAAAATATTATTAAATCCTTAATTTCAATACCATATGCCAGCACAAGGTCGAGGGTGTGGTTAAAACAGTGCGTCGCCTTGTGCACACTCTGACTGAAACCGATTGAATCCAGTAATGAGTTGAAAGCAGTACTAAGGCTGTCATTGTCAACGTCCACATGGATATTAAAATCACCTACAATAAGTACTTGGTCTGATTTAAGGACTAAACATGATAAAAACTCTGAGAATTCAGATAAAAATTCAGAATACGGACCTGGAGCCCTGTAAATAACAACGAATATAATTGGCTGTAATGTTTTCCATTTTGGATGTTGAAGATTAAGAACAAGATTTTCAAATGAGTTATAATGTAATTTAGGTTTAGGAGTAATTAACAGGCTTGCATCAAAGATGGCTGCAACTCCCCCTCCTCGGCCTGAGCCTCTAGGAATTTGAGTATTAATATGGCTGGGAGGAGTGGCTTCATTTAGACTAACATAGTCTTCATGGCCCAGCCAGGTTTCAGCAAGACAAAATAAATCAATGTTATTATCTGATATCAACTCGTTTACCAATACTGCTTTAGAAGACAGAGATCTAATATTTAATAGTCCACATCTAATTTTCCTATTTTGTTCTATTGCAGTCGTTTTAATTCCAATTAGGTTGTTAAGTATAGCGCATCTTTTGTTTACCTTTGATTTAACTTGCACTGCACCTCTGATTACTAATATCAAACTTGGGTTGTCATGGTTTATGTCTGATAAACTCGTTCAGATTTTTTGATATGAGAGCGGCTCCGTCCCAGGTGGGATGAATGCCATCTCTCTCAATCAATAAGGACTCATTCCCTACCTGGAGTAGGCACTCCATCGGTTTCCTGCTGAGAACCATGGCCTCAGATTTAGAGGTGCTGATCCTCATCCCAGCCGAAATAGACCACCACATACTGAAAAACTTTACAGACTCTTTGTGAGCAAACAACACGTTTAGCCTGTGGCTCCCTCTGATTGTTGCTCACTCAGAACAAAGATTCAGTAAAGTTTTTCAGTGTGCGGTGGTCAAATTTACCTGTTTTGCTTTCATTATATCATATATATTCATATTTTTAGAGTTTGTAATAACATAATAGTCTTTGTTGGAGCCACAATGGGTGCTTTTTGTTTTTGAACACTGGTTCATTTTGGGGTATGCCACACCAAAAGGAGGCAGTGACACCTTGGTGGTGGGTCATGTCACATAATCATGTCATATGAAGACGGAGGCGGGCTCAGTATGTTTGAATCATAGGAGAGATGTAATGGTTCTTACTGCAAACTCACAACTAAGTCACACTTTTCGGAAAATATTGCACAACTACTAACTAAAAGAAGCCACATCCTGCAAATACAAGTAATGAGAATCAAGCCAAGGAAAGACTAACAAAAGGTATGCACATCCAGAACTCATCATTGTAGTATTTTAATCACCACCGTGGCTATGTCAGTATTGGGCCAATTAGTCACTACAGTTACTAGTTAAGTACTTTTTTTATGACTGCCGCCTATTTATTACAGATGACTTTGTTCTTCCAACTCCTCCCAAAATGACAGATGCACAGTTTGGTAGGTGGTTGTGTGAAACCTGTTTTGTCTTTGATTGGGTATCAAATATTTTGAAGTTTAGTATGCCATACCAGAACTGAAAGGTTACAACTTGAATTGAATGCCACAAAATATAAATTTCAATTGTCTTTTATGTTAATGTAAAATGTTAATGTTGCTTATGTTGACTAAGCAAATACGTGTAAAGTTATTTTGAATTATTGACATATTAATTCTTCCCAGTGTCTAAACCCTCTAAAAATGCAGAAAGAACCCAAATGGACATCCCCTTAAGCCCTCAATCTGAGTCCCTCTGAGTCTTTCTAATGGTCGAAGGTATTTAATTTAAATATGATCAAAAGTGCATTATTGCCAGTATAAATGAAGCACTGTTATTATTATTATTATTATTATTATATTTTATTTGGTATGGACATCAACATTACACTGGACAAACCAGATGCACTGATTGAGTGCTTTAGCACTTCCAGATGTAAGAAAATGTTTGATGTACTGACCCAGTAAAAATAGAAATTGCGACACTAAATGATAATTCCCACTACTTTGAATTATACTTCATTTGCAATACCTGCTGTAGAAAATGATTTATTTTTTATTTAATGTTTTTTAAACCAGATCATGCAGCCCTGGCCAAGAGAGTCTGTCCAGATCCCTTTCTCAGAGACAGCGTGGGGTTCCTCAGGGTCTTGAACTCATGGACGGAGGTATTTCATTTAAATATGATCAAAAGTACAATATTGTCAGTATAAATGAAGCACTGTAAAGCTGCAGAGTCTGAACTACACATCTTCCAGATTAAAAAAAAAGTTTGGACACACCTTCTCATTCAATGCGTTTCTTTATTTTCATGACTGTTTACATTGTAGATTCTCACTGAAGGCATCAAAACTATGAATGAACACATATGGAATTATGTACTTAACAAAAAAGTGTGAAATAACTGAAAACATGTCTTATATTTTAGATTCCTCAAAGTAGCCACCCTTTGCTTTTTTGATAACTTTGCAAACCCTTGGTGTTCTCTCAATGAGCTTCATGAGGTAGTCACCTTAAATGGTTTTCACTTCACAGGTGTGCGTTGTCAGAGTTAATTAGTGGAATGTTTTCAGTTATTTCACACTTTTTTGTTAAGTACAAAATTCATATGTGTTCATTCATAGTTTTGATGCCTTCAGTGAGAATCTACAATGTAAATAGTCATGAAACTAAAAGGCACATTTGAATGAGGTGTGTCCAAACTTTTGGCCTGTACTGTATATATATATATATATTTTTGAAATAAAAACTTCAATGCAAAATGATCATTTCCACTAATTTGAGAATTAGACTTAATTTGAAATAACGGTCATAACAATGTCCTTTTTAATTTATGTATTTTTTTTAACCATATAATTTAGCCATAGCCGAAGGAGGAGTTCCTCAGAGTCCTTCTCAAGGCGTCAGAATGCTTCTGAACCCACAAGGTTCAAGCTAATGTACCCCGGAGGACAACAAGTGCTATAAAAAAAACAAAGACAACAAAAGGGTTAAATAATTAATCTTGTAAAGTGCTGGCAAAATTTCATCATTGCTTGTTCACCTTGGTGACCACTACAACTCCTCGTCCTCATCATGTGCCTGCTTTGTGGAGATCTGGGGCCTGTTTCACAAAACCAGGATAAGGGATTAAGCCGGGATTTCCCAGTTATCCTGGCTCAATTTAGCCTTGACTCGGTTTCACAAAAGCGGAGGCACATAAATCACCATGGAGATTTATTCTGTGCAGCTAGCCTGCTCCTGACCAGGCTAACAGCCAGGATTTATTTAATCCTGGAACCTTTTCTGTTCACCCAGCACTGGTTTTACCCTATTGTTATTATCAGCCTGGATTAAAATACAGCATATTGCTGTTCAGTTATTAGTTAAAATTGTGACCATTATTTTTTATAATTATTCATGTGACAGTCATTGTTACTGTTATATTGCTGTATGAAGACTGATGTTCATATTGTTGTTAGAAGTTTGATGAATATATTATGGCAGTTTTTGAGATGATTAGAAAAGGCTGATACAATTTCAAATGTGTTTCAAATGAAGTCTGTTACTAAGGGCAATATATACAATGCTGTACATTTCTATAGTTGACCAATGCACCTTGAATTATTTTAGTTGAGAATTTATTTTTTTATTATTCTTTAACAATAAGGATCGTGTTTATTCCTCTTTCATGTGCATTGTATTTGGAATTCTTAGCACACAATTTGTGTTGTCCAGTAAACTGGGACTATAATTTGGGAGGATTGAACAATTTTAAGAACATATTCTTATTGTACAATCCTCCCAAATTATAGTCTTAGTTCACTGGACCAGTAACTATCTAGTGATGTAGGCTACTGTACATTCATATAACAACAGGTAGAGGACAACTCAATGGTTTTTGAACTTTTTTGCTGGGGGGAAATAACTGATGAATATACTCTGTTCCATTCATGTTTACAGTGTGCATGGAATTTATCACTCAATTATCTTTATAGTTTCTAGATTTTAGTCCAATTTCTTAAGTGTCTTTATTTTCTATGTCCATACAGTATATGAGGGAGCAAGGCATATAATATGTAGAGAAAGAAACTCGTCCTCTATAAAAAATAAAAAAAACGCGAGAAAAAGCGTGGCAGATAATAGCGGACCGACTGAATGCTAGTCTAAAAATATCCATTTATGAACTACTGCTCTTAACTGAAACCATTCAATGAGTCACTGTCATTTGCAAAAACGAACAGTTGTATGCTACACTTTGCATTAAAAGCGAGCAGTGGAAGTTAATATGACTTAGGAAATTTATATTTTAGCCCATGAGAGAGAGAGAGAGAGAGAGAGAGAGAGAGAGAGAGAGGAACAGAGTGAAAGAGATATTTACGCATCATATTTTAGCGTTGTAGAAAATAGATCTTGATGGTAAATTTCAAGGCAAAGAGTACAACTGTTAATTTGTGAAAATGATATAGCCTAATCCTTGAATGGTATGATTATGACGGTTTCAATTCAGAGCAGTGGTTAGTTATGTTTAGGCTGCTTACGCATTCAGTCGGTCCGTGATCGTCTGCTGCGCTTTTTCTCGCTGTTTCATTACAGCGGCCGTGTTTCTTTTCTTTTTATACAAATCATGTGTTTCACGTCATCATACTTCCACAAGAAGCTGCTGCTCACTCTGTATAAAGTATGTACAATACGTATTCTCCATTTTGGCATCAGTAAATCTGTGATCGACCTTGCGGTCTTTTGAGGAAAGCCGTGGACGCGCATCTATCTGAATTACTTCAGCCTGGCTCGACCTAGTCGCTCCTCCTCAGCCTGGCTTGGCCTTCGTGAAACGCACCAAGCCAGGATGCACAGATTAGACTAGGTCAAGCCTCGCTTTATCATTTATCCTGGATTTAGATATTCTTCTTTTGTGAAACAGGCCCCTGGACTCTACTGGCCACTTTTTCTGTTTATATTTTTAATTTCTTGTTGCTCCTTTTCAAATATTTTAAATAATTGAATATAGTAAGCAGAATAATAATTCATAAGAAAAATAATTTTAGTTGGAGGACTACAGAGTATGCTCTAATATTATATATAATACTCCATTCTGGGCTCTAGACTAACTTCTCTAGCGGCAGCACTGGTTACTACCAACTGCCTTTTGTTGCTTGTCCAAGCACATGATTATCAGTGACCTTGTTGATAAATACTATAATATATATACTTGAAACATTGGCAATGCCACAAAAGTTGATATTTGCAAAATATTTTAATTTGAGAGGTTAGCGTTTACTAATACTGATCTGTTTTATTTATTTTTCCCTCATCAGACGCTGTCTTGAGCTCACTTGATACAACTACAACAAAAGTAGACGAATACATGGCCAAATACATGAAATATGCACCAGAGAGGATGGGTGGCGGTGGCAGAAAGAAGTAACAAGAAGGGAAGATTTAACCAGCCGTGTTCAATGTTGCCCAATGTTTGGGCCGTTTTTCTAAAGGTTAAAGTTCGACATGTGTAAAATTATGTTGTGTGAAATGTTGCAGACCTGCCAACCTTGAAAAACTTTTTTGAATAGTGTAGGATTCTCGTAGGGTACAGATTTGATCATTGGCAAATTATCAAAGATGTTTTATCAATATCAATAAAGTTATGAATATGGTTATTAATAACTTTATCAAATCGACAAACAATCAAAACGGGGCACCACCCTGCTGATCGACCAGCAATTATTACAACAAGTACACAAATAATCACAAGCAACTGCTAATTAAGTATAATAAGATTTATTAACTTCACAATTATCAGTAGCTAAACAATAATCCTTCAATAATAAGCTCATATACCTTTTTATAATATCACCAAAAACAAAACAAAAACAAAGCAGCATGTGTCATGGACACGTCTGTGTCTGTGTGTGTGTGAGTGTGTGTGAGAGAGAGTGAGTGACAAAGGAGGGGGCGGTGTCGGGGGTATAGTTCTAAACACCAAAACAACTCCAAAGATGGCTACTCCTGTGAGCTGCACAAAACTATTTAGCCTCAAGAGGGCGGTAGTGGTGCTGCGTGCGCAGAGAGGGCTGAAGAAGCCGGGGGGTTGCTAGGCAACGAGAACGCTTAGCCGATCTGGTAGCTAGTTCCTGTTTTAGCTCTGTACGAACGTAGGGAGATCCCACGTGTGAAGCTACAGCGTTAGCTTGGTAATTGCGCGGCTAGCCTGTGTCGTGTGTGTGTGTGTGTGTGTGTGTGTGTGTTAGTAAAGGAAGAAAGAGAAGGAGAGTAAAGAAAAGAGGCACTTCTGATCTTAAGATATTGGTAACGGCCAGCTCAGTGGCTTAACAGCGGATTCATCGCGATTATCTCGCGGACAGTAACTAAAACTCCTGAAAGGAGTTAGCAGATAGCAATTACGGTTTTAACCCAGCTACTTTAACACAACATAAATCAAACGATATAATGATCAGTTATATATTCACAGAACAGATTAATAACCAGATATGGCCCATACATGATTACAATCAGATCACATTAATGGCAACAGCGGTAGAGAGCCCTTTGCTCATTAGTAACAAACCAAAACGCACTAGTTCTAATATCTGCCCAGAACTGTGTAAGCCTCTTACTGTACATGCGTTGTTTGTCAGTTAAGTCTCTCGCCAGAGCTTAACGATCCGTTTCGTCCAAAGCAGAGGGGACGAACGTAAATCCAGGTCGACCAAACAAGAAACAGAGCGTAGTCCTTTTCTCAAATCCAGGCTGATTAAGCCCGCTGCAGATGAAGGAATACTTCGGCCAGTATTCCCTCGGATCCCCTTTGTATATCAGGCCGATATAAAGTTTGTACCAGCGAGGGTGATGCTGGTTAGCTAGCTAGTCCGGACTAGTGCCTCCTTTCAGCAACCGGGGTTACCGTGGAAAGCGAAGAAACACACAGTGCCGACAGCTTTTGTCCTCCCTCCGCCTCCTAGTGGCGGGGTGGTGCATTCAAGGACCCGACGACCAATGGGAAAACTGCAACCTGGTCACAGGTGTGAAGCAGTTCTTTGTCTCACCACCAGTCTGCCTTGCCATCCTCGTGTTGGATGCACTTTCTCCATTTTGCGAAGTGGCGGCTTTATAGGAGTTTCGTGAAACTGGCTTTGGAATTCACATGTAGGCTAAGATCCTTTGTCCTGCCTCCCCTGTGTCTCTGCAGTCAACTCAATCTGAGCCAAATCACTGTTTAACCAGCTTCTTGGTCCCCAACAATAGCAACTTGCTGATTTATTGTCGAAGTTCTGGTTCATGAACACGGCGGCACACACGTGGAAAAAATGCCATTAAATGTCAAATCTGTATACATTTTAAACCCTAGAAAATAATTATGTTCAAGTAGGCTACTTGAATTAAATAAAACATTAATTATATTAAATACAATTAATTGGATCATAATATAGTCCAATAAAATATATTACACTGCATAATGAGCACTTTTACTTTTACTAAGGCAAAACTGGCACTGCTGTCTTATCAAAGTGGGAGGTAGGACCCACAAGATCTTTAACCCAGCTAGTGGGCTTCCTTCCTAGAAGAAGAGTTGGAAATTTGAGTTGTCCCTGTGTCCTTTGGATGGTGAACAAGAGTAGGACTTGACAGTTGTAAACCACGCGGAGCGGCCTGGCCCTGAGGATAAACGGCTTCAGATCCAGAAATAAGCTGTTGACGCAGAGGAAGTCAAGATGGCGGAAGATGTCCTGGGGAAGTCGGTCCAGCAGCTAAAAAAGGAGAGGACCACTGCAAAAGGCAGCTTCACCAGACAAGCCAACTTCATTTCAAGGGGAGCAAGCAGCATGCTTCAAGTGGAGTTAAAGGAGGAATTCTCTAAGCTGTCGGACTGCTTCAGAAAGATGCTCGATGCCAATGATGACTACAGGATTGGACTGGAGGCTGACATCAAGACTGAGGATGAAGAAGCAGGTCTTGATGAACAGCAAGAGGCCGACATCGATAGATCTGTAAATGAAGGTGAAACAAAGTTGGCGGAAATAAGAGACATTGTTCAAACAAACCTGTGGTCGAGGTATGGGAGGAGTGAACTGCTTGTTGCAATCCTGGAAGCAGAAAAGAACAATGATAAAGCGGCTGAAGTACCTGTGGAAAGTGCCAATTTGGAGGGCTATGAAGTGCACCTCACTCTCCTGGAAAAGAGAATAAAAGAGGCTGTCTCAGCAATGTCAACATGGGAGAGATGGATCCCTGTAGAATCAAAGGACGAATTAGATGGAAGAGTGAAGGACGTAAGAGCATCCTACCACAGGCTTGAGTTAAGGAAAGCTGAATTTGCCACAGCACGGACGATGCAAGGCACAGGAGTGAAACTACTACCCCAACCGGCAACGTCTACACCAATAGTGAGAATCAAGCCTACCTCTCTACCTGTCTTCAATGGAAGCAAGAGAGAATATCACAGATGGAGGAAAGACTGGGAAAGCCTGCAAAAGCAGGGAGAGTCATCCGGATCACCTGAAGTTAAGAAAATTCAACTCCTGGAGAGTGTGGATGACAAAATCTCAAAAGACCTCAGACTTTCGACCTACGACACCGCCAATGACATGTTCAGAGTCCTGGAAAACAGATATGGCAACAAGTCAACCATCACAGTGGAAATTCTTGAAGAGCTGGAGAAGATGCCACATGTGAAGGGGAACCAGGCAAGAAAGGTTATCGACCTCATACAGTCAGTGGAGAAGGCCCTAGCAGATCTCACAGAGTTGGAAAACTCTGGAGCCATAGACAACCTACTGGTAATTAAAACCATTGAAAGCAAGTTGCCTGACTTTATTAAAAGAGACTGGTTGATGTTCGTGGTTGAACCCAGAAACAAGGTCACACCAGACAACCACTTTGTCATGCTCTTGAAGTTCCTGAAAAGTCAAGAAGAGATACTAGAGAGACTCGAACAGCTCAGAACTGTGGAGAAGGCGGAGAAAGCAGATCGTTCAGACAAGAAGTATGACAGAAAGATTGCCTCAACAAAAACCACAAAGAAGGAAGATCTTGATGAGGTATGTGGTGTCTGTGGTGACAGTGGGCATAACAACAAAATCTTCTTCTGTAGAAAGTTCAAAAAACTCAAGCTACCTGAAAAGAAAGCTGTATTGAGAAAGCTGGGAGCATGCAGAAAATGTCTTGGACGCCATGATGGAGATGGATACTGCAGAAACACTTTCCTATGCAGAAACAAAGACTGTAAAAGGGAAGGCCGTGCCCCAGACCACCATTTTTTCCTCTGCCCAAAAGGAGAAGTCAATAGGGGGGAAGAGAGAGAGAGTGGAAAGGACAGCAAAGGTGAAAGCAAACTGACGGAGGAACAAGAGGAGATCTTGTCTGAACTTTCCCCAGAAATGGCAGATCGATGCAGAAAGGCTTTCACCAACACCAACAAAACCACAGTCACACTCGATGCTTCAGGCCAGTCTGAGCTGCTGCAGAGAAATGGGCTCTCTGAACTTCCTGTAATCATGATGCTGATGAAAGTCACTGCAAACGCAGGGCAGAAGATTGGGACTTTAATTGACCTTGCTTCAGATACAAATTACATTACCCATAAGGCTGCTGAAAGACTAAGGTTAAGACATGAGAAGATAACTTTAGTTGTGCATGGGGTTGGTGGTATGACCATGGAGGTGAACACACAAAGGTATCTCCTCAAAGTCAGAGTCAAGACACCAAAAGGAACAGAGAGAGCTCATGAGATGGTCTGCTATGGCTTGGATGAAATTGCCAGAGTGCATCAAGTAATTGAACCTGAGAAGTTGAGGAAATTCTTTCCAGAGGTCAACCTGAAGGAATTGGAAAGGCCAGAAGAGGTTGAACTTCTCATTAGCCACCGAGAGGGAAGACTCGCTCCCCAGAGGGTAAAAATCATTGGAGGCCTCGTCTTGTGGGAGGGTCCATTGGGGAAGACAGTTGGTGGAGCACATCCCGACTTATTTGAAAAAGTGGAAGTTGCAGCATATGAGTCCAAAACACACTTCGCTCGGTCCATGAGGACAGCAGCTGTCAAATATCAAGAAATCACAAGTCCAACAATTGACACAGACCAGCTACAGCAAGAGGACATGGCTCAGACCAGGTTTACGGCTGCCACTAACCGTGAGTTCCTTGAGTGGTGGCACTGGGACAGCATCGGAGCTGCATGTGAGCCAAGATGTGGAGGATGCCGATGTGGAAACTGTCCACCAGGAGGAAAAGAAATGACCCTGGCAGAGGAGAGGGAGCTGGAGATCATTAAAGGAGGCCTCACCCACAAGAAGAAGGGGGATGCTCATACACCAGCTCCACATTGGGATGCGAAGTATCCGTGGACGGTGGATCCATCCTCTCTCCCAAACAACAAAGGTGCAGTCCAGGCCTGTTTTTTAAGGATGGAAAAGCAACTACACAGAGAGCCTGAATGGAAAGTCGCATATGCTACCCAGATTCATGAAATGGTCGAACGAGGCGCAGCCATGAAACTCACCAAAGAAATCATGGACAAGTGGAACGGACCAGTGTGGTACGTAAGCCACCTGGTGGCGCCAAACCCCCATTCGGTGACAACACCAGTTCGTATTGTATGGAACAGTAGCCAGAAATACAGAGGCGTGAGTATGAATGATCTTCTCCTGAAGGGACCAGACGTTCTCAACCCTATCAGAGCTGTCCTGCTGAGGTTCAGAGAAGGGACATATGCATCTCTAGGAGACATCAAAAAGATGTACAACTCTGTATGGCTAGAGGAGCGTGAGATGCACCTTCACAGGTTCCTCTGGAGGGACAGCCCAGATGAAGAGATAAGTGATTATGCAATTACCAGAGTCAACATTGGGGACAGACCTGCTGGTTGCATTGCTCAGCTGGCTATGAGGGAAACGGCACGCCTGCCCAAATTCCTTGACTTGGAGGAGGAGCGCAGAGTCATTGAAGAGGACAGTTATGTGGATGACCTCTTAACCTCCCAAAATGACCTGAATATACTTGACAAGCTCACAGCAAATGTTGAAGAGATCTTGAAAGCTGGAGGTTTCTTCCTCAAACCGTGGGTCCGGTCAGGGCAAAGTGGGAGGCAAGGAATGGAGATAAAGGTTCCAACGAAGACACAAGGTAAAACCTTAATCCTTCCAAATCAAATGAGGGACGAGGACAACAAAGCCTTGGGTATCGGCTACCAAATGGATGAAGACAAGCTCTACATGTTAACCTCAGTTAACTTTTCCAGAAGAAAGAAGAAGATGAGAGTTGGAAACGATCTTCTCAAGGAAGAAGTGAGAACAGAGACACCCAATCCACTGACTAGGAGGGCTCTTTTAAGCCAAGTGGCTGGACTGTACGACCCAATTGGCTTAGTCACACCTGCCAAACAGAAGGGAGCAATTCTTGTCAGAAAAGCATTCCAAGAGGGAGGGGGTGGGAAACTGACCCAAGAAACCTGGGACAAACCTCTCTCCGAAAGCCTCAGAGAAGAAGCCATACAGCTTTTTGAAGAATATGTGCAGCTTGGACAGGTGAAATTCCACAGGAGCCTCACACCAGCTGGCTGGGAAGGGAAACCTTGGGGCATCACATTCTCTGATGGAAGTGACAAAACCTATGGAGCTGTGATGTACTTAAGATGGGAGACAAGTCAAGGCACTAAAGTTCGATTTGTTGAATCAAAAGCCAAGCTGACACCCCTGGATCAGAAGGGAGAAGCTGTAAAAGCGGAGATGTGTGGAGCTGTCTTCGCAGCCAGGATCAAGAAGTATGTGGAAAAGCATGCTCGAATGAAGATCGAAAGATGGTTCCATCTACTTGACAGCCAAACAGTCTTGGGAGCCATTCAAAGAGTCAGTTATGGATACAAAACCTTCTTTGCAAATAGAGTGGGTGAAATCCAGAAGGCTGGACCGGTTCAAGACTGGTGGTGGATCCGGGGAGACCTAAACATAGCTGACATCATAACAAGAGGGGGTGCTCCTGAAGATTTGATGGAGAATTCCACATGGCAAAACGGACCAGCATTCCTAAAGTGGCCATTGGAGGAGTGGCCTATAAAATCATCTGGAGAGGTTGCAGCTCAAGCCAGGGAGAGTGTAAACAAGCTCCAGAGGAAGGCATTCTCAGGTGCATTAACAAGAGCTCAAGCAAGACGGATTCAGCAGAAAGAAGACCAAAAAGGCACCCAGGAAAGTCCAAAGAGTGACACTCAAGACCCTCTGGTAAACCCAACTCTTCTTCTAGGAAGGAAGCCCACTAGCTGGGTTAAAGATCTTGTGGATGTAAGAAGATTCAGTAGCCTGTCCAAACTGGTGAGAGTCGTTGCCTGGGTTTGTCTGGCTGCTAAGCAGTGGCTGAAGAGAAAAGGCCGGGCCCCTAAACAGTCAAAGTGGGAGGTAGGACCAAGCAAGCAAGCTGTGCTGACTGTCAAAGAACATGAAGAGGCACTCAAAGACCTCTTCCTCGCAGCTCAAGATGGTGCAGTTTTTTCAGACACAACTCTTAGCAGACTGGCCGTATACAAAGAGGTGAACTCTGGACTGCTAGTTTGTGGAGGCAGAATCCAGATGTTCAACGAAGATAAGACAGCAGTGCCAGTTTTGCCTTTTGATGCATGGGTGTCCACACTGCTGGCACACGAATCCCACAAAGCAAACCATGGAGGGAGTCGCCCGATGAAGAGGAAGAAAGCCTGGGTAATAAAAGGCCGTAGACTTGCCAAGAAAACGGTTGACAACTGTGTGGTCTGCAGGAAAAACAAAGCAAGACAGTGTCAACAAATCATGGCTGATCTGCCTCTAGAGCGAACTGGCCCAGCTGCACCTTTTGAGTTTACCACCATGGACCTGTTCGGCCCTTATGAAGTAAAAGATGAGGTTAAGAAGAGAACCAGACTCAGAGTATGGGGAATAGTCTTCTGCTGCATGGCTTCCCGAGCCATACACACTGACGTGGTGAGTGACATGTCATCTGAAGGATTCCTGCTAGCCTATCAAAGATTCACTTCACTAAGAGGACACCCCAGGAAACTCTGGTCAGACCCTGGCACCAACTTTGTGGGAGCCAGACCTGCACTGGAGAAGCTTCACAACTTCCTTGACCAACTAAACAAGTCTGAACTTGAAGACACAGCTGCCAAGCATGGTACAGAATGGTCATGGAAGATCCACCCTGCAGACTCTCCCCATAGGAATGGTGCAGCGGAGGCAGCTGTCAAAGTAGTGAAACGGGCGTTGAACAACCTTGGTGGAGATGGCGTTTTCACATGGGGAGAATTCCAAACCTTTCTTTTCATGGCAGCCAACCTTGCAAATGAGAGACCCATCGATGCAAGAACCCAAAGCAGAGAAGACTGTGTAGAGTACATCACCCACATTGCGCTTTTAGGACGTGGCAATCCAAAAGGAGACCCTGGAGATTTCCAGTTTGATGGCTACCCTTACAAAAGACTTAAACATATTCAAGCAGAGTTAAGCCATTTCTGGAAGAAGTGGAGCCAATTGGCTGGACCTAATCTGTTCATAAGGAATAGATGGCACACCAGAGAGCGAAATGTGGCTGTTGGAGATGTGGTTTGGTTGGCTGACCAAAATGCCTTGAGAGGACAGTACAAGCTGGCTAGAGTGGTTGGTGTCAATGCTGACGGCAAAGGCATCGTAAGGGATGTGCTTGTGAAGACTTTTCCCAGCTATCCTGTTCACATCACAAAGGCAAATGGCAAAGATGCGCCCACAAGGGCAAACAGTGAGAGAACCAAGAAGCTTAAAACCAAAATCCCAGCCACAATACTCCATAGAGATGTCAGACGCCTTGTCATTCTACTTCCCATTGAAGAACAAGCAGAAGTGTGAAGGGCTCGTGTGACCTCTCTGGATTTGAAAAAAACAGGAGCTCAAGTGGGAGGTGTTGAGCTGAATCCTAGAGATGAGCCTCAAAGAACTACACTTCCCAGAGTGCACAAGCAGCAGCCAACCTGCTGCTTGCCTGGTCAGTCATTATCACTGATTTGGATCACCTGTTAAGACATGGAGGTTCTCAGTCATTTAGAAAAACAAACTCCAGAGAGAAGTTGCTCCAAGTTCACTCGTATGTTCAGTCCAAAGACGCCAATGGTCAGTGAAATGTTTTATTTTATCACATGGTGTTTAACATACTGCTTAGTATGTTTGAGGTATGATTATCTGCTATGTAAATTGGTTGAGGAACACAGTGGTTAATTCATTCTGTGGTAAATGTGCTTGTCCTAAAACAATGTTCCAGTTTGAGAAAGTAAAAGTATAAGATACAAAAGTATAGTAACAAGTTAAAGATATTGTAGTTAAATTAAGTTAAATGTTAAATCTTTGTGAATGAATTTGGTAGTTTATGAAATTATCTTTTCTTTAGTTTGTGTAGCAGTCTGCAGTTTGTGGATAATTCAGTTAACGATTATTTAAATTGTTTAATTAAATATTTAAACTAAGTTTATTAATGTTTAAACTACTTTAAGTTCATTAATATGTTCTAATGTAAGTTAAATTCATTGAATGTTTAATATGTTTAACCAAAATGTTAACATTCTGTTCTCTGTCTTTAAAGGTTTACAACCTAAATCACTGAACAGACCAATCAACTGACAAAGCACAAGCAAAATAAAAGTGATTGAGTTGGAAATTTGAGTTGTCCCTGTGTCCTTTGGATGGTGAACAAGAGTAGGACTTGACAGGTACTCTAAGTATATTTTGATAATACTTTTGTACTATTACAGAGGGAAGATGTTGAATGCAGGACTTGTAACTGACAAGTCATTTGTAACTCTACAACACTGTTTTTTCTAACTTTTACTGCAATACATAATCTGAGTAAGTCTTCCGACTCTGGAATCACCAACAACAGTCATGCATGAATACCTGCAGCAGTGTTTAACACTGAAAACACACACAGCTCAGTTCAGCGTTTCCTTGCAGCTCTGCTACAGTAGCAGATAACCTTTGACGTTACCTGCCGCTCACATTGTCTCTAAACAGTCCGCTCACAGTTAAGTCCTGCACAGATCAATAGGTGTTATAGTCCGCCGGCTGCTCACACCAAGCAGATTAATGCGCTCACAGAGCCAATCTTTGCAGATGTTACCGCTCGGTGTTTGGCTAGCTAATAAGCCGTTAGCCTGTTAGCTTGAGCTTTGTCTGAAGGTGCCGAGCGGCCAACCAAGATCCGACAGACACCCACACATTCTGCACATCCTCCGCTCTAGTGTTAATTTCGTCTGACGAGACGAGACTAAAATGTTTTGCATAAAATAAAAACTAAGATAAAATCTCTCTTCATTTTCGTCTACAATCGTCTACTTTTTCATCATGAGATAGAATATTTAGCTGTTACCGAGACCCGGTGCTACGGCACCGACAGGTGCCCTAACGACCGTTATCTACCGGACCGAATAGCAACGCAGATTTTGGTGCCACTTAAATGCCTGCGCTTCTCTCTGATGCTCCTAAACGAACGTTAGAGGCAACCGAAACATCGCTGCATGGGGCGCTAGTTAACACTATACTTGGCAGCAGGTAACGTTAGCCTACCGTTAGCTAGCAGTTGGAGTAAACACGGTTACAATCATTGACATATATAAAAGGGTTACAATGCTGACAGCTAAACGGTGTAAAGGTTTGTCTCTATTTCACTGTGTAGGATTCCAACACGAGACGTACGACAGTATGTAGCTGCCGTTGTCTGAAAAACAACACATATGTTGCGTTCACTTGAAATATGCCTCGCCAGTTTCGTGCTGCATTTATTTTATTGTAAAATATCCTTTTCCCATGCAGTGGTTTTTTTTGTCGTTTACTGGTTAAATAAGGAAGAGGCTCAATATTTATATAACTTTATATCATTTATTTATTTTTATAACTATTTGACTGAAATGGTTATCAGAAATAATTTATTTAAAAAAAGACTAAAATGTTTTGACTAAAATGGCGAGACTTTTAGTCGACTAAGATACCTTGAGTTCTCTTTTGACTAAAACTAGACTAAAATGATGAGACTTTTAGTCGACTAAAACTTGACTAACAAAATTTTTTGGCACAAGACTAAGGCTAAATTAAAAATAGGTGACAAAATTAGAACTACTCCGCTCAGTTTAACTGCTAACCCCCTGGTACCGGTCAGAGAGGCATGTTTACTTTGTCTCTCGGTCCTCCGGTGCGTCCAGTGACGGGCTCCGGTCAGTTTTTAATTAGCCTACATTAGTAACATTAATTTTGTTACGGTATGAACTTAATCCTAGGAAAGGCAAAACATATATAACACCTTTGTAACGAAATCCAAGACTTTGTATACCAAATGCAAGGCTTTATTAATAATAATATAAATAATATTTCTCCAAAGTTGACAGGCTACGTAAATTAATTCATTTCACCTTTCTACATCAAATCAGTTTACCTTTGCAAGCACCGTCCTCCCTTGGGGAAACCCATAGATATATGGGGGAAACCAACCAAACTAAACGGGAATGAGGGAGGAATAACACTTTCATCTGATGCTTTCGTTTTACTATCAGTAGCCGATATCCCATATCCCCGCTTGACATTAGAGGAAGGAACCCGACGCTGTGATTGGTCAAACTCTTCTTCTTTAGTTTTTTTTCCAGCATGCTCGTGGCTGCTACGCTGTTTTAGCCATAGGTTTTAGCTGCCTACTATCATCAAGTGTTAGACTGAGAAGGCTACTGCGTGTCAACAAGTGAACTCAAAGCAGTCACCTGGTTTTCGCGTAGTTTAAAGTGACAAATTGTATCACCGGATTTTGATGTCAAAATGTGTATCTACGCAAAACGCGTACAGTTTGGCAGGTCTGATGTTGGCACACTTGCAGCCATGTAATAAAGCATGTTTCTTACGTCAGTGAAATGTCTTTATTAATCTTCTTCCTGGTCTTGCTTTGACCAATTGGCTTCTTCCTAACTGTGCATGTCTGCAAACTTAGTGTTTATGTATCCATTTCAAGGTGTTTGGTGTTACTGTTGAACATATCTCAATCAATCATATCAATATTTCAGTCAATACTTTAGTGAAAACAGTTTAACAAAATAAACTATGTTGAAAAGCAGGACTTTATAGTGACGTTGAAATTTCAACGTTGATTGGATTTGTAAAATATAAACTAAAATCAATATTGATTCAATGTTGGCGAATTCACCTATGTTGAGAAACATGACGTTGGAATTATGTTGCTATTTCAACGTTGATTAGATTTGCAAAATCCAAACAAAATTCAATGGTTATCCAACACTGGCACCTGACCTTGATTCAACAGTGACTCAACGTTAAAATGCCAGCTGGGGTCTTTGAACCCCGGTGAGTAGCCGCACATGTCACATGATATGTTGTTTGCTAGCCACTGTGAGAAGAAAATAAATGATAAATGCTGTTTAAGTTCCGATACTTTTGCTATAAAACCAAATGGAGTTATGTGAAGGTTTTCCAAATGTTTTCCTGTACTTTGGTGTGCATTGTGCCATTGCTTAATGTGTAAAATAGATCGCTAAAGCTATCGCTAATCGCTAGCTACAATGCTAACACTAGTGGCTAATCCTTATGGCTAGTTGATTGGTGCTAAACTGTGCTAAATGTTATGCTAATCGTCAAGCTGGTTAGCAAAGCAATACAGACATGTTGGTGAAACCTTAAAGGAGCATTTCACTTATTTTGTTGCTGCTAAAGCACCTTGGTTAGTAGAATGAATCCACTTTAAATGTGATTTAAAGGTCTGATGACATGGTGCTCTTTGGATGCTTTTAAATAGGCCTTAGTGGTCCCCTAATACTGTATCTGAAGTCTCTTTCCCGAAATTCAGCCTTGGTGCAGAATTACAGCCACTGGAGCCAGTCCCACAATGAGCTTTCCTCAGAACATGCCATTTCTATGTCTGTAGCTATTGAGTAGGAGAGAGGGAGGGGCAAGGTGGAGGGTGGAGGGTGGAGGTGTGGCCTTGACCAACTGCCACTTTTCTCATTTGAAAACCATGATGTCTCTCTCTCATGGGTTGGCCAAATTCTCTGGGCGGGCAAAGCAGAGAAAGGGGAGGTAACCTCGCTTGTTATGACCTCATAACAAGCAAGATTCCAGAACAGCTTATCTGAGCTTTCATTTTCTCAAAGGCAGAGCAGGATACCCAGGGCTCGGTTTACACCTCACATTTTCAAGCCAATTGGGGACCATAGGCAGGCTGGGGGAACTCATATTAATGTTAAAAAACCTCATAAAGTGAAATTTTCATGCCATGGGACCTTTAACTCATTCTGGTTGTGTTGAACGAGGCTAGTTGAAAATCCAAAAACAGCTAAAATCATACTCCTGCTTTTTGAAATGTATTTGTGTTAATCCAAAAAACAGCCAAAACTATACTTCTGCTTTTGACATGTACTAGCTCAAGAACAGTTGAGACTGTGTTTCTGCTTGTGACATGAGTTTAACCCAAAACAGCTAAATATATATTTCTGCTCGTGAAACTATAATACTGCTTTTGATTTTGGTTTATGAGTGTTAATGTGCCTTTAAACTATATGATTGCTTAAAAATATAATCATGCTAAGCGTTGTGTTACTGATATTGATATATATATGCTTAGAGACATTTTAGTGTGAATTACTGTGTGAAGCTGCCTGTCTGACCCTGCAGCCGTAGTGAGGAAGTATTTGCAAGAGGCCTCATATGGATAAGTTGTATTGTGTAACTGTCTGCTTGAACCTGCAGCTGGAAAGAGGAAGTGACTAGTGAGGCCCTAGATGCACACAGGAGAGAGAAAGATGGCTGCATTGACCTAGTGATGAAGTGAGCCGTTAGATTGTATGTTAGATGGTAATTGCATATGCATATAGTAAATATCGTGACATGAGATGTTTTTACGTATGTCCAGCCTGATATCTGCATTAGGTTGTATTGCCATGTAAGGTCATATAAAGTGGTTGAACACCCCCAAGCTGCATCTATGAAGGGAGGGGGATGAATTGTGTATAAAAAGAGAAGCTTTGCAAGTCAAAGGGCCTCTTTTTTAGGGCGGCACCAGACTCCTCGTGCTCTCAGCACAGAGGTTCAGTACCTCCCTGGATGGCCAGGAAAAGGGCCGAGAGGCACATCCCTGGGGGACCAGGAAAAGGGCCGAAAGGCACCTCCCTGGGGGACCAGGAAAAGGGGCGAGAGGCACCTCACTGGGGGACCAGGAAAAGGGGCGAGAGGCACCTCACTGGGGGACCAAAAAAAAAAAAAAAGCTCTCACTCAGCTTTTTGCCATTAGGCTCTTGGGCGTAATTTCTGCTCTCTTGACCGAAACCCTTGCTGTAGGGACATCCTGTGTCTTGGAGCATTTTTGAGTGATTGAACTTTGTTAATTTTTCCATTTATTCATTTTTTTGCTTATTTGTTTTTTCTTGTTAAAGTTTTGCTTTTAAAAAAATAAATAAAACCACGTTGTTCAAGACGAACTCTTGAACAAGGTGACCCAAAAAACCTTGTGAGTCCTTTTTTGCCGTTTTAGAAGACTTTTTTCCCTTTTTCTACTTGTTCTCCACTTTACCCGTGTGAGCGGGGACACCCCGAAAGGGGAAGTGGTGGCCTCCTCTTTAACCGTGCGGTTTGCAGAAACCCCGGGGACCGATCTGGCAAGCAGACCTTTGATCCTCCAGCTGAGCGGAAACCTCTGTGACCAAGGCAGAGGCAGCTGTCCGAGTGTGAGTAATCAGTTGTAATTGTTTGGTTTTAAAGATCTTCTGTGTGCTGTGTATTTCACATACGGGGGACATCTAGGTTGTCAATCAAAAGCCTCTTGTCTCGTCATCGGGTTTCCACCGCAGCAAGAACCCGTGGATGCGGGGGTGTGTGTGTGTCTCTTCAAAAATAATCTAAAAACCATAGGGAAGTATCTAAACTAATTCCTTTGAACCTATTAATATTTATAATACAATATTTTATACGGCAGAAGAGGGCTTAGAGGGTGAGGGTTATCGGGGGGAAGAAAGGGAGTTGGCTTTAAAAGAAAAAGTGATATGCCTCGATAACTGTCACATCGTTCCACAGTTGTTAAAATGCAAGTGAAGTGAAGGAATAGTTATATTCACTTTTCATGTTTAAATTGTAAAACATTAAAAATGTATAAAAAGAGAAATGTTTACTAAGAAAAGTGGTTTAAGTCTATACTTGCTTTGATTAAGAAGTTGATGTAGTCAGAGTAGAATCAGATAACTTTTTTTTGTGAGTACCAGAAATACTCACGAACTGAAGGATGGCGAGCCTTGCCCAGCAGATCTGTGGACGGTGTTGGATATGGTGTGGCCAGCCATAAAGACCCGCCACAGCGGACTTGGATTTGCAGATTCATTCATTCTGACACAGATAAGAAACGCACTAACCTACCCGGGTAGTAGTATTAGAATTGGACATTGAACACACACACATCCGGATATTTCCCCCCAAGACTGAACTCTCTCTTGAAGGTTGAACATTTCCTCCTCAATACAGAGGAGCAATAGAGTTGGCGCACCCAACTCAAAAGGGACCTAATTATTTTGTTTATTATTTTAATTAAAAGGTGCTCTAAGCGATGTTGGGTGACATTATTCTTGTTAACGTTCAAAGTACTTTCAAACAAAACGAGACTAGCTCGCCCCTCCCTCCTCCTCATCCCGTCTCCTCCCCCCTCCCTCCCGTGCTTCAGCGCACTAACCCCCCCACCCCCCCCTCCAAATCCTTCTTGTCGGTATTGGCTGAACACTGGAACACGGTTTGTTATGTTTTTGTGGTCCAGGTTGGTCACTTTGTTTTTGTTGGAGTTAGTGGACCCTGGGCTGTCTACATAGACCGTTTTTTTTTACAGTGTGTTCAGGGGACCGGCTGCTGGCAGATAGTGAGAAGAGGTTTGCTGTATGTGACAAAAAGATTTGTAGCCTAAAAAATGTGTGACATCACTTAGAGTACCTTTAAGAGCTCTATTTTATTTTTGTATACATACAGTATTGTCTGTGAATGCTGTGAATGTTTGTTATGTTGATTCATGGTGACAAGCATTAAAATTGTCGACTGTTCACCCAACACTTACCCTCTTCGTGAGTCATCTATTCAAAGTGTATTCTCCTATAAGACCTAGAGTGATGTAAGTGTCTCATCTACCCAATCAGGTTAGGACCAGAGGTGCTACACTACTCTTAAACCCTTACTCCTTTTTGGATGTAGATAACCTCAGTAAAAAAAAAAAGGATGTCATGTGTAATTGTTTATCTGTTTCTAATTTTGTTTTTTCAGTACCATTGTGGCCGCTGCAATAACACTTGGCGCTGTTCCCACAACTGGGTTTTTGGCATGTTGGAAGTGAATGGGGAATCAAGACCCATCCTGAACCTAGTGAGGAACCGCTGCAGGAGAACCCTCTTATGCCAAATCCAGAAGCATGTCAGGAGGAATGCCAGCATTCTCACAGATGAATGGCGAGCATACAAAGACCATCTTGCCCGGTATGGGTATAGACAATTTAGTGTCTGTCATAAACAGAACTTTGTAAACACAGATAACGGAGACCACACTCAGCATACAGAGGGCGTGGCAGACTTTCAAAAACCAAATATGGCACCTCAGAGGAAATAGGACAATGGAGTCCCTCAAAATCCACCTCAAGATGATTGAATGGTATTATTGGTTGGGAACTCGGCATCACAACGGCATTTTGGGTCGACTGGTGCATGAAATCAAAAAAGGTACATAAGTAATCAGTGTTCACTTATCAAATTTAATTCATGTAATTTTGCTAAATCAAAATCTCAAATTTTTTAATTTTCCCACTGACTGTTAAATGTGGATGAAAATGCCTTGTTAGGTACATATCAATGTTGATGTATTATAGTGCTTTATTGTTTAATTTCTCAATGTGAGTGTTGAGCTTGGTCATCACGTTACAAAATAAGCCTTAAAGATTTTTACATCACATGATGTGTTAGGAAGGTCATTTGGTGTGTGATGGCACTTGTTAAGATATCTTAATGACAAATAAAAATGTTACCACTTTACTTGAGGTGAAAGAATGTATTCGTTACACTGTCATAATGTTGTCATGACAGCAAGTCTTATCCATGATATCTTAATGACAAATACAATTGGTACCACTTTACTTGAGGTCAAAATATTTATTAGTTACATGACAGCCAGTTTTGTGAAATATCCTGTCACCCATCTATCTGACCAGGTGCTAGAATTGGTCTCTAACCTTGTACATCTAATTATAATAATCATTAGGTCAACATGTCACTTTGATTAATGTCAAGTTGTCATAATAAAGACAATCCAAACAATGTTGACTCAACTATGACAGAAGTCAAACGTTTAGCCTATGACTTGTTTATAAGGTTTATGACACATTCATGACAGTGTCATGTCATAGTTATGACAGTGTCATGTCACGATTATGTCGGTACTGTCAAGTAAAGTGTTACCAAAGTCTCTCTCCTCAGTTGTCACTGATCTGAAAGAGAAGCTGCTTGTTTCTACCAGCTGTGGGGATATCCTAGATGCTTCCTTTAGCGGAGTTGCTAAAGAAATTCTCACCAGGGCCAAGTGCAAGATTAAATCTGCTAGAATCTCTGATGATTTGAGATCTCTTGCCATGACTCTCCATTTCTACTCTGCAAAAGCTTATTAGTTTGTTCATGATAGCTTTGATTGTGTTCTGCCTCATCCTCAAACAATCTGCCCTTTCAATCCCACGTGGAGGAAGGAATGAAAGATGGTAAGGAGACTGTTTGCGCTCTTATAATGGATGAGATGGCCATCAGAAAGCATGTTGAATATGCTGAAGGGAAATTCCATGGGTATGTTGATGTAGGATGTGGCAAAGTTGATGACTCTTTGCCAGTAGCCAAGGATGCATTGGTCCTTATGGTTGTAGCTGTTAATGGATCTTGGACAGGTTAAGGGTTAAGCGGACAGGAGAGAGCAAATATTGTCACACAGTGTCTTCCCAAGCTGCATGACATTGGAGTGTGCGTTGTTTCCCTGACATGTGATGGACCATCTTGTCACTTCACCATGATGCAGGCTCTTGGAGGCAATATCACAGTTGGAAACATGAGGCAATTTTTTCCTCACCCTGCAAATCCAATGCCATCCAGTGCATGTTGTTTTTGTCACATGATGAAACTCTTGAGGAACGCTTTCGCTGACAGTGGCAAAAAGAATAGGTGGCAATACCTAGAAGACCTCAACAAACTTCAGGAGACTGAGGGCTTGAGGCTGGGTAATAAGCTGAAGGTACATATTCTGTGGAGAAATCAGAAGATTAAGGTAAATCTTGCTGCTCAAGTTTTCAGCAGCAGCGTTGCAGATGCCCTTGAATTCTGCAACAAGGAGCTTCACGTGCCTCAGTTTCATGGTTCTGAGGAAACCGTCGAATTTCTGAGAACAATCAATTTAGATTTTGATATTCTCAATAGCAGGAACCCTGGGGCAAAGGGTTCCAAAGCTCATTTGAGAAGTTGTAATAAAACTTCACATTGTTGTCTGTTGGAGAGAGCTGAAAATTTCCTTCTGCAGCTCAGAGACAGCTCTGGGAGACATCTTAATGCAAGGCCTAGGAAAACCAGTCCCATTGGATTTTTTGCCAGCTCCAGAAGCATTTCCAACATCTTTAAAGAACTGGTTGAAGCACAGGATGCACCTTGTAAGTATCTCCTCACTTACAAACTCAGTCAGGATCATCTTGAGCTGTTCTTTTCTGCAGTTAGGGCACGCGGAGGCTACAACAACAACCCAACTGCCCACCTCACACCTCCTAATGAGACATCAAGTGAAAAATGGAACAGGGAACTGTCTCATTAGAGATGGAACCAACATGTTGGCAGTGACAGTTGGTCGAGCTTCTCGTCGATTTGATGTCACACCAGCACTGCCTCTGGATTCTGACCACGACTACAGCATCTTACCTTATGTCGATTCAATATCAGAGTTCAAGGACGCCACTATCCATTACATTGCTGGATTTGTGATGAAAAGTTGAAGGAGAAAATCTTGTGCATGCCCTGTTCTATTGCACCGAGTTCTGATTCCAGCATGCATGCTTTCATTGCCTTGAAGAATAGGGGAGGTTTACAGAATTCATCAACAAACATTGTGGAGGTGTGTAAAGCCTCTGAAAGGTGCTTTCAAAGACTTCTGAAGACCAGTGGAGAAAAGCTTCCTCAAGGTAAAGGAGTGACAGCTGCTATTATAATTCAGGTTCTGAGTGATTTTGCTGACAAAAATCTTTTTTCAGAGTTGCACAACCACATGTTTGAGACATTGAGGACAATCATGTTCACACGTTGGTTAAGATGGCAGCCTCCATGTACTGCAAGATTCACCTTCATTATTTGGCAAGGTGAGAAATTGAGAAAGTAACAGGGGCTCTTGTGAGAAGGAGGATGAACAAATTAATACTTTTCCATCACCAATAGTATGGTGTTTTTAGTGCACATCTTCCTGTTTGAATAATGTTCACAGCACTTTCTGTGTGTATCGCTCACACTTGCTTTGCTTAAGAGCCTGTATCAACGGGGGAATAAGCATTTGCTGTGGGAACCTGCCTTCACCTTTGTTCATTTATCGCTCACACTTGCTTTGCTTAGAGCATGCACCAATGGGGCATAAGCATTTGCTGAATAAACATGACTTTACATATGTTCAGCCTGCTGTGAGAAACCTTTACACGCACATGAGAAAAACCTGTCAGTAACATATTTTTGTTCGCTGTTACTCAATTCTAGCAACAAATTACATGAAGTTTTAAGGTTAAACTATTATTTTTTGTGATTATACAGTACATTCTGTTCAAATGTTACACTCAAATGTTCAGACGTTTCAGTGTTGTCTGTTTGTGGCGTCTGTTTGTTAAGTTTGTCTTGTCTTGACGTGGTGAGTGGGCTTCTAACTAAGCCAGGCTAGATGTTGAGAGTTAAAGCCAAGATACTGGTCATCCTTTCTCTTTTTCAGACATGCTGGTGGTTGCTGTTTCCAAGTTTTTCCAGTAACGAACACTGCTAAGTATGAAAGAACTTTTAACTCAGATTGAGGACAGTGAAGAGCAGCACACATACAAAGCTGTGTGTAGTTGTTCATTATCAAAATCTGTATTGCCCTTCACAAACTTGTCCTTTTTCATGACTATTTACCACCACCATCAATTTCAAGTCTTCCTATTAGCTTGGAATTTTACATTTGCGCTTGCATGAACTGGGGTAGACGCTCCATAATGATGTGCCATCTTGAAATACGTTATACAGGTTATACTGCTCCGCCTTTCGGGTTTTCGGCTCACAGTTGCTGCTAATGGGTATCGTAGCTTCCCGGCCCCGGCAAGTTTGAAGAAGGAAACGTGGAGGACCACACGTATTCAAAATCCAAATTTCAGGAACAGGATTCTTCTTCTTCGCCCAGAAAAAGAAAATGGATATTGAAAAGAGCAAGAGACCGGAAAAAGAGTGAACATTGGAGCTGCTTTGGAGGCACACACCAAATCCCAACCAGTTAATTATCCTCTGGACCGCTGCAGACATCTTTTCTTTCTCTCTCCTTTCCCCACCGTAGCTCTTGTTGTTTCCGGCCGCAGTCATTTTATCAGTCAAAAACTATCGATTTCCGAATGCAACATAACAGGGAGGAGAGTAAAGACGGAAAGCTCCTAAAGTTTAGTTCCATATAAATGCACGGATAAGTCGTTGTTTTGTCGTTATTGAAAAACAATATTGACCTTGTAGTTGAAAAAGGAGCCTCATATGGAATCTGTTCATTCGCATTCTGATCTCGATTCTATTTGACTGCCGAGGTGGTAGTGTCTGGAAACAACGAGAGCTACGGTGAGTTGTTCAAAACCTCTCTTTTTAGTAAACTCTCTGTACACAAACAATGTTGTCAATGCTGTAGGATTCCCTTAGGGTACATATTTGATCATTGGCAAATTATCAAAGATGTTTTATCAATATTAATAAAGTTATGAATATGGTTATTAATAACTTTATCAAATCGACAAACAATCAAAACGGGGCACCACCCTGCTAGTCAGGGACCAATAATCAAACTGTGGAACAGTCTCATTTCTGTGGTAATCCTTTAAAAAAGGAAATAAAGGAAGGTGTGAATCCAAGCAACGGACCTGATCGACCAGCAATTGTTACAAGTACACAAATAATCACAAGCAACTGCTAATTAAGTATAATAAGATTTATTAACTTCACAATTATCAGTAGCTAAACAATAATCCTTCAATAATAAACTCATATACCTTTTTATAATATCACAAGCAAAAACAAAGCAGCATGTGTCATGGACAAGTCTGTGTCTGTGTGTGTGTGTGTGTGTGTGAGTGTGTGTGAGAGAGAGTGAGTGACAAAGGAGGGGGCGGTGTCGGAGTGTAGTTCTAAACACCAAGACAACTCCAAAGATGGCTACTCCTGTGAGCTGCACAAAACTATTTAGCCTCAAGAGGGCGGTAGTGGTGCTGCGTGCGCGGAGAGGGCTGAAGAAGCCGGGGGTTGCTAGAGCAACGAAAACGCTTCCGATCTGGTAGCTAGTTCCTGTTTTTAGCTCCGTCCGAACGTGAGGCGATCCACGTGTGAAGCTACAGCCGTTAGCTTGGTAATTTGGCGGCTAGCCTGTCGTGTGTGTTGGCGTGTGTTAGTAAAGGAGCGAAAGAAGGAGAGTAAAGAAAAGAGGCACTTCTGATCTTAAGATATTGATAATGACCTAGTTCCCCTCAGCCACTGTCCTACAGACTGAGAATTTTGGTTTTGCTGAGGGAAACGTCACTATAACCACTCCAGTAGCTAGCAGCTGATTTTCGCGATTCTATCGCAGACAGTAATTAAAACTCCTGAAAGGAGTTAGCAGATAGCAATTACGGTTTTAACCCAGCTACTTAACACGACATAAATCAAACGATATAATGATCAGTTATATATTCACAGAACAGATTAATAACCAGATATGGCCCATACATGATTACAATCAGATCACATTAATGGCAACAGCGGTAGCTAACCCTTTGCTCATTAGTAACAAAACAAAACGCACTAGTTCTAATATTCTGCCCAGAACTGTGTAAAAGCCTCCTTACTGTGCGTTGTCTGTCAGTTAAGTCTCTTGGCCAGAGCTTAACAATCCGTTTCGTCAGGAGCAAAAGAACTAAAACGCAGTTCCAGGTCGACCAAACAAGAAAAAGAACAGTCCTTTTCTTAAATCCAGGCTGATTAAGCCCGCTGCAGATGAAGGAATACTTCGACAAAGTATTTCCTCGGATCCCCTTTGTATATCAGGCCAATATACTTTGTACCAGCTCGAAACTCGGCCAGCGAGATGATGCTGGTTTTCTAGTTTACTAGTCCGGACTAGAGTGCTTCCTTTCGCGACGTGAGTCACGGTGGAAAAGCGAAGAAGCACAAACGCCGAACGCTTTTATCGTTCCCCGCCTCTAGTGGCGGGTGGTGCATTCAAAGACCCGACGGCCAATGGGAAAACTGCAACCTGGTCAAAGGTGTGAAGCAGTTCTTTGTCTCACCGCCAGTCTGCCTTGTCCCACACGTGTTAAATGCACTTTCTCCATCTTGAGATTCTGCTTCCAAGTAGCAGCCTCTAGGAGTTTGGTGCAACTGGCTTTGGAATTTACATGTAGGCCACGATCCTTTGTCTCGCAGTCAATTCAAGTTGAGCCAAATCGCTGTTTAACCAACCCTTGGTCCCCAACAATGCTTTTGTTAAGGTGTAGAGCCCCTGGTGATACTTCGAGCATAGTTTCATGTTGTTTCAAGTCTTCTTAGTGTTTTAAAAATAGCTATTTTGAGGCTAGCATAAAAGTGCCCCTATCACTCCCATTCAAAAGGCCATTTGACCGAAAAACGAAAATACGGTAAATATTAAAAGTGGCGCTTCCGTCCTAAATATGCTTTTAAACGAAAGTTTGACTCGGGTACATTCACAAAAAGACTCTAGGTTGCATTTTGGCGAGAGTTACGCTTTCGCTGTCGGGCCCGATACATAACATGTCATTTAGCTGACGCTTTTTTATCCAAAAGCGACTTAAAAATAAGTGCTTTCAACTGTGAAGGTTCAAACTCCAGACAACAAGTAGTAAGTGCAAGTACATTAGCTTTAAATAAGCAAAGCCACAAAGAGACATATGAAAGTGCAGGTTCAAGAATTTTTGATTATTTTTTTATCCGAGGTTTAGTCGGAAGACGTGTTTTTAGCCTTTGGCGGAAGATGTGTAGGCTTTCGGCCATCCAGATGTCGATAGGGAGCTTGTTCCACCATTTGGGACCAGGACAGTGAACAGTCAGGATTTCATTGAGTGATAAATTCTCCCTCGCTGTGAGGGGCAGCAAGCAGTTTGGCTGATGCAGAGCGAAGTGGGCGGGTTGGGGTATAGGGTTTGACCATGTCCTGGATGTAAGCTGGGGCTGATCCGTTCGTGGCCCTGTATGTACACTACTGGTCAAAAGTTTTAGAACACCCCAATTTTTCTAGTTTATAGAAATTTTGCAGTTCAAGTCCAATGAATAGCTTGAAATGGTACAAAAGTGGTGAACTGCCTGAGGTTAAAAAAAAAGTAAGGTTACCCAAAACTGAAAAATAATGTACATTTCAGAATTTTACAAAAAGGCCTTTTCAGGGAACAAGAAATGGGTTAACAACATAAAGCTGTTCTGCAGCAATGGAGGTTGATTAAGCTTTGAAAGTTGGTGCTACCCAGTTCCCACAGGTGTTCCAACTTGTCTTGATTACAGATTACCCAACCCCTCTGTTTGTATAAAAGTATTGTTGGAAACACACTGTGGTACCATACCCTCATGAGCATTATATGAACAGTATTGTGCACGAAAGTAGTGTGTTGCCATAAAAATGGGCGGGAAAAAGGCAATTAACAATGGAAGAGAGACAGACCATCATAACACTTAAGAATGTTGGTCTTTCCTACAGAGAAATTGCAAAGAAAGTCAAGGTGTCAGTGAGTACAGAATTCTTCACCATCAAAAGGCACTTAGAAACTGGGGAAACTCTGACAGGAAGAGGTCTGGTAGACCCAAAGCCACAACAGAATCAGAAGACAAGTTTCTGAGAGTCAACAGCTGCGTGATAGGTGGCTCACAGGACAACAGCTTCAAGCACAGCTTAATAGTGGTCGTAATAAGCAAGTCTCAGTTTCACCTGCTACAGAGAAGACCCGGCTGCAGGTTTGATAGGTCGAGTTGCAGCAAGAAAGCCATTGCTAAGATGTCAGAATAAGAAAAACAGGCTTGCCTGGGCCAAGAAACACTGCCAATGGACTACTGAAGACTGGAAGAAGGTGTTATGGACTGATGAATCAAAATTTGAAATCTTTGGTTCATCATGCAGGATTTTTGCATGCGCTGTCCGAATGGAGGCGAAGGATGGTTCCTCAGTGTGTGACAACTGACAGCTGTCAAACATTGAGGCCGGAAGCTTATGATGGTCTCGGTGCTGTTTTGCTGGATTCAGGGTCTGTGATTTGTATACAGAGTGAAAGGCACCCTGAACAAAAGGCCCCCAAAACACTCTCCCAAAATTTACTGCATTGTGGGATATAGACATGGGAAAAAAAATACACACGCTGACTTACCAAAATGTTCCTTATAATATACTGCACTATTAAAACATCCCAGACTTCCTAGACTTAACTGCGAGGCCTGAAGTAACAGAGCCAAGGCTGCACACAGGTGGCCTGCATGTTGAAGGGAGGGACATGTTTTTGGATAGATAAAGCAGGCAAGCCACAATCCATCAAAAGCAATAGCCCACTTTTAGAGACAGATGTTGGCGGGTCGGTGATATGTAACTGCCATTGTTAAACTTCAATAAAAGACAGGCAAAAGAGGAAGAGAGTCAGAGCTCACTGGTGAGGACAGACTGCGAGTCTGCTGTCGCGGTGATGCTCTCCTCCTAAAGGAGCCTATTGTGTGAACTTTTTTAGAGAAATTCTATGGAGAAAGTACACCTTGGAGTGCACGCTAATTAGGGCGGCGGATGGGCCAGAGGAAAAGAGGATTCTTCAAATTGATTGGACAAAGGTTCGGGTCCAGGGTGAAAAGTGCGCGTTGAACATCTGGCGCCATAAATAAGGTAAGCAGACCATTATTCTGCATTGACTATTCTAAATCAAGGGTGTTCACGCAATATGTAACCCACAGACCGCTAAAATTAATTAATTAAATACATAGTGACAACTTCCATTTCTATAAAGGTACAGGAAATATGGTATGGTTTATGGAACAAATATGAGGAAATATTTGTGAAAGTCTGAGTTTGGCAACTCCACCCGTGTCCTGGCCGAGAGGCAGGTTTTTGGCTGGGTTGAAACACCGAGATTGAGACATCTTAAAAACAAAAAGGTTAAGTTAAGGTTAATAAGTGAGTCATCCTCAAAACAAAAGGTAAGAAGAGGTTAAGAATCCTCCAAAGAGGTAAGTCCCCTTTAAGAAAAGAGGTTGAAAGTCCTGTAAGTAAGAAAAGGGTAAAGTCCTTTAAGTAGTAAAGGGTAAAGTCCTTTAAGAAGAGGTTAAAGTCCTCCTCGTAGAGGTTTCCCTAAGTAGAAGGTAAAGTCCTTCCACAGCAGAGGTAAGTCCTCCAAAGGAGTTGAAGTCTCCTAGGTATGACTGGTGAACGATTGTATTATTGAACCATTTCACACTATTTAGGTGATATGACAAAATAATCCAATGTTCACATGACTTGTTGGTTTTGGTGTCAGACAATTGAGCTAGTTCGATTGTCCAAAGGCTGAGAACCAGGGTATAGCGAGCCATAGATCTCAGCTGGCCAAAATCATAGGGAAACTTGATTTTGGTGTCAAATAGGAATATTACTTTCCTGTTTAAGGGTTGAGAACCAGGGACATAGTGTCCCATAAATCTCAACTGGCCACAATCAAGGATTAAAAAAAAAAAATGATGAAAAATTGACTCATCCAAATTAAGGGTAATGCATGAATGATCAATGTGTATGAATGCTAAATAGAAGCAATTGAGCAGCAGCAGCACTGCCCGAAACCTGACGGTGTTAACATAAAGCAGTGGCCTGTTGAAGTAAATTGTGGATATTTAGATCAAGGGATTTTCTGTGTGGCAATTTAGGAAATATTAAGTGTGTCGCAGGTTTTGGATAAATATTTCTGGCAAAATTAATAAACATACCGGCAAATTCATAAACACTAGTGTCACTAATTAAATAAAATGGGCGGGAATTCGAGCAGAGATAGGCGATGGGGGTTGGGGAATTAAAGGACCATATAAGCCAGTTGGGGAGCAGTTAGAAGTAATGGAAAAAGCAGTAAAGCGGCCTATGGGACAGGGAAGGAGGCAGAGGATATGATGATACAAATGAGGAAAGATGTTAATCAGATACTGACCGATCAGGGGGAAATTGCTAAAAGCACAGATCCACTGTTAGCAGCATGTTGGAGACAGGAAAAGAGAGCAGGTCAGGATCAGGAAGAAGCACAGAAAGATGTGAAAACAGGAAGTTGGTTTGAAAAAAAAGGCAGAAGCCAAAGACAGGAGAGACAAAGCAAATCAAGATAGGAAAGAAGTGGGCACAATGGGGCGCTATTATGGCAAGGAGTAAAGCATTTGATGGTGGAAGAACCAGGGCAGACGCAACCACACAACCCACCACCTTACTCCCTCCGCCCAGCCCACCACAGGGCTGTACCCAGTGTTTGATGTCAAGGAAGGAATAGTGGAAGTTACAGGGGCTAGGCAGAAGCCTGCGTTCCCTCAGCCCCACTAGCGGACAGAGCCAAACAGGTGAAGAGGAGGAAGCTAGATGGATAGCGGATTGAGGAGGATCGGAGGCGGACAGGCAAAGGGAAGTAGCAACAAGCAGAGAAAGGGTAGGTAAGCAATACAGCGGAAGTGACAGAGGCGACAAAGGGACAACAGTGTCTGAATGGGCAAGAGGCGGAGCTAACCAGAGCGAACGGAGGGGCAGGTAAGTTAGGAAGAGGAGCCAAGCTCCAGGCGTTGAAGCGAGGAGTCAGCAACGCCCCTTACGGAAATGCCGCCCTGACCAACCAACGAACTATTATACGTAGCGTCAGGAAGAGCCTATGAGCAACCCGTCAGGGATAGGTTAAGGAAAGACAGGCAAGGAGTAGAGCTAGAAGAAAGGAAAAAAGAGGAGGAGGAGAGTGAGGAAAAGAGACGAGGAAGAACGGGATGAGGGAAGGAAAACAAGCGGGTTTATGGGTCCCCTTTTCAGAGTGGGGGCCCAAGATAAGTATAGACCATTTACTATGGGTGATCTGCAGGGCTTAGTAGATAAACTTCCCCGATAACGAGGTGGGGGTAACTGGCTAGGAAAATTAGAAGGATTAACAGCAGGCTATAAATTACCTTAGGAGACTTTAGGGCCATAAGCGCCCGCTGTATGCTAGCAACCGATGTGAGGGAGCTAGAGACAGGAGCAGGTGCACTCTCCCTGGCAGATTCCGTGCGCCTTCACTCCGTATCCACACCGCTATAGGCAAACATCTGAGGGACAGATATCCCATTTCCAAGGCTGCTGCCATCCTAAAGTTCAAGTGGGACGCTAAACAAGCCCTAGAGACTTCCTAGACTGCTGTGGTAAGAAAATGGATAAATCAGACAGGCTGTCACCCTGGCAAACCAGGAGTACAGCAAAGAGTGACAGAACTCCGGGTGCTTAAGGGAGTTCCAGAACCAGTTAAACAGGCTATTGAGGAAAATCCAGACATGATTGGTGCAGACTCCACTAAGTGGGGAGGAGCACCATATAATTTTTTCACATGACACGCTCCAGAACAACCAAGACACAGAGGAATCTGGCCTTAAAGAGCTTCAGGCTCAACTGCTCAAAATGCAATTAGCTGAGGCTAGGCAAAAGATTAATGAGGGAAAGAAAGACCAAGGAAAAAAGGCAGACATGTCATGGCTTTAACTGCAGGGCCCCCCACTCCTGACCTTTTCCCCATTCCTGACTGGATCCCAGCCCCTCCCACACACACAACCACAATCCTATGCCCAACCCACCCATATAGGCGGGGTCCTCCCCAATAGCAACAAAATAGTGGGAGGGATATGGGAGAGGAGGAGACCAGGGAGAGGCGGGAGCCCCGAGAACTCAGGAGCCTGCTTTGCCTGTGGGTCAGATGGGACACTGGTCTAGGAGTGTCCGCAAAATGGGGGTCAGTCACAGGGGGGAAGGGGTTACCAGCAAAGGGGTCCATACCAGCCACCGCAGGGACCACCACACAGGGCCACCCAAGCACAATTCCAGATGGCTGAATGGAACTGGGCTGGCTGGGAGCCAGGTCAACAACAGCCACACTGACAGCCTCCCCAGCAGAGCAACAGGACCCAGGGACCACGGCAGATCCCATGGTGTCCATGAGAGTAGAAGGAACTGTTCAGCCCTTCTTAGTTGACACAGGCGCGACTTGCTCAACAATCAGACATTGTCCATCACAACACATTTCACCAAGTCATATTACGGTGATGGGTTTCTCGGGGGAAAAAGCAAAACTGCCAATAACAAAACCACTGCATACAGCTATAGGGAACCAATGCGTCCTCCATCCATATGTTGTTTCTCCCACGGTTCCTATGAACCTCCTTGGCAGAGATCTCCTCATAAAACTGGCGTGTCTATCCTGTGTTGTGCTGATGGAATATTACTGACTTTCCCTGGCCGGCCGTCAAATGACCTGTTCTGAAGGAAACCAGGGCCACCGGACAATACATCCTTTCCCCCACCTCTGACTCCTATGCTGACATTTACTGGGCTATGTTGTCTCCAGAAGGCCCGGGCTCGGGGGTATCCTGAAACAGTTCTTCCTCTGGAAGCCCTGGATCTCGCCAAGTTGCACCCTTTGTCCCTCCCCAGATCCCCACATGTCACCCTAAATTATGATGTCCACTCTGATCTCTGTTATCAAGACGCTTTTGACACGCATGCGCAGACACCAGATGGGACATCCACTCTCAAAACATCTTTGTGGGACCTGAAGGCGTAGCCGCCTCAGTCCAACTAACCCCTGATCAGTTGCCATGGTTTGTTATGACTGAGGAATCTGCCCCACATGTTTCACCTTGCCCCGCACCCAGGGTATGAGGCCAAATCATTAGGTCCCATGGTCAAGACAGCCCTGACTGCCACCGACTGGACACTCCTCCTCTCCCAAAGGTTCAATACTCTCCCTCCACCAAAACCTTCCGCATTCTCTGTGAGGGTTGAGACACAGCTTTTCTCCAACATGACTTAATTGCTAGGCACCATGGTAGGGAAAGGACTGACCATCAAGATGCTAAAGCCATGTTAGATGGTCTTCCCACCACTCTCTGGTCACAAACACCGACTGATGTAGGTTTAGTGCATTGTGCCCCGCTGACCTTTCACCTTAGGCCATCTCCGCCTGTATGGATACCACAATACTCATGCTCTAGGGAAAAGCAGCTAGGCATTTCAGATACAGTCACAGGATTGATTGAGGCAGGGGTTTTAGAACCTTCTCGTTCCCAGTGGAACACACCTATCCTCCCAGTTTTTGAAAGCAGAAACAGGTAAATATAGGATGGTTCATGACCTGCGCACATAAATTATCTCATTGTAGACACCACTCTCACTGTACCTAACCCACATGTTGCTCTCGCTGACATAGGACCACAACACCACTGGTACACAGTGTTAGATCTCTCAAATGCATTTTCTCCCTACCTGGGCCCACAGTTACAAGATATTTTCTCATTCACATACATACGGGTGGCCCACACCGATACCTGCGCCAACCACAAGGGTTTAACCTCTCCCCAGGCCTGTTTAACAAAGTTCTGAAAAACTCACTGGCAGATTGTACTACCACCTGACACCGTTCTGGTACAATATGTAGATGATCTTCTGTTAGTTGCACCCACGGCCATTGCCTGTCTGCAGGCTACCAAAGATGTTTTGACCACCCTGGCTAGGGAGGGTTACAAAGTAAGCAGGAAGAAAATACAAGTCTGTATAGAAGTTGCAACTTCTGGGGGGCAGAATCCTTTCAGGCAGTGGTGTAGGTGTTTCCCCTGCACACAGAATTCCGTTATTTTGGCCCACCCGAAACCATGTACTGTGAAAGACATGTTGTCATTTTTGGGCTTGACAGGCTACAGCAAATCCTATGTTCCAGGCTATGTCGACCTTACAGATCCCCTCGGGGGCTGTAACCCGCCAACAGGGCATGCAATTTGTCCTCAGCCTTAGACTGGACATTTGAAGGCAATGAGGCATTCATTAAACTTAAACAATCCCTTGCTGCAGCAGCAAATCTGGCCTGCCCAAACTACTCCCTGCCCTTCCACTTGGATGTTTCTGAAACAAAACAAGCAACTAATGGGGTTTTGTTTCAGAAAAAAGGGGGTGACAGAGTAGTGTTGAACTACATGAGCATCCCATTTGAACAAATTGAAAAACGCCAGCCCGCCTGCACACAACATGCTGCAGGGGTGGCAAAATGCATTCAGAAATCATCACACATAGTTATGGGACACCCCCTGATAGTTTTGACCTCCCACAGCATAGTGTCCTTTGTTAACTCAGCCATGTTTTCACTCACACCAACCAGACAAAGGCGAATCAGTAAAGTTTTGCAGGCCCCAAACCTGACCTTTACACATGAAGGCATTAACATGGCAGACCAGATGGGGGAGGGGGAACCACATGAGTGTGAGGACAGGACAAGAAAAGTGGAAAAAGTCAGACCAGACTTAGCTGCACAACCACTAGGGGAAGGAAGAGTGCTATTCACAGATGGGTGTTGTTTTAGACATGAGACTGAGGGACTGAAAGCAGCATATGCAGTGGTTAGAAGAGGACAGGGGGAAGTGGTAACATTAGAAGCAGAAAGGATGCAAGGTGCGCAGTCAGCACAGAAAGCAGAAGTGGAAGCACTCATCAGAGCCTTAGAGCTAGGAAAAATCAAGCTGTAACTGTATACTCTGACTCAGCCTATGCAACAGGAGCAGCTCACCTCGAATTACCACAATGGCAGAGGGCAGGGTTTTGACAGCAGGAGGAAAACCTATTAAACATGAGGAAGAAATGAAAAGATTAGCAAAAGCTATTCTCCTACCAGCCAAGGTAGCTATAGTCAAATGTAAGGGCCACAGCAATACTCAAGATAGAGTGAGTAAGGGAAATGAAGCAGCAGACAGCGCCCAAAAACCGCAGCAGGATATTTGGCACACCATCTAATGATGACTGCAGACCTAGAAACCAGGGCCGAGCTTAGCAAAGAAACAATCATTGAGTTACAAGCACGAGCTTCCCCCAAGAACAGTGTATGTAAAGTAAAGCGGGAGCTATGCAAAGTGAGGGGTTGTGGCCGGGGCCGGATGGTAGACCTATTCTCCCACCAGGGTACGGGAGACGGCCCTAGAAGAAGCTCATGGGGTGGGACATGTAGGGGTCAGTCAGATGTTGAGAAACCTACAACACTGGTGGCATCCATTCATGAAACCAATGGTAGAGCAGGTAACCAAGACTCCGTCCCCAATGCCAAGCATTCAACCCTAAGCCTACAGTGAAACCAGACGGGGACAGTACCCCTTTGAGACAGTGGCAGGGAAAGAGATTGTGATTGACTACACTGACATGACGGACGCAGGGTACAGTGGGTTGCAGGTATTTGCTGGTGTGTGTGGATTCCTACACTGGATGGCCAGAGGCCATGCCCGCAAAAAAGAAGACCTCAGACCGTAATTAAATTTCTAATCAACCAATACATTCCCAGGATGGGTTCCCCGAGAAGATAAAATCAGACAATGGCTCTCATTTCAAAAACAAAGATTTGCAAAAGGTGGAACTCATGTTGGGGGCTAAAGCATAAATTTGGCTCCGTATACCACCCTGAATCTCAAGGCAAGGTAGAAAGGATGAACCTGACCTTTAAAAACAAAATGTCTAAAATATGCAACCAAACAGGGATGAATTGGCTGCAAGCCCTCCCCCTGGCTCTCATGTCGATAAGAATGTCAGTAAACAGTAGGACAGGCCTCTCACCATATGAGCTACAAACAGGGAGGTGTTTCCCGGGCCCTGGTCTCAGCTTCCACTTACTGAGCCTTCACCTGTAACCATTTCTCACAAAGCCCTTTTTCCGCCAGCTACAGGGCACAGTCTCTTTGTTTTCTAAACAGGTGACCGCAGCACACCCAGACGCAGAAACCAAAACTCCTCCAGACGCTGAGTGGGTGCTCGCTGAAAGCAATCAAGAGGAAGTGGTCTGAACCTCGCTGGCAGGGGCCCTTCAGAGTGACGGCGAGAACATCCCACGCAGTGCAGCTCGAGGGAAAAGGTAAACAGTGGTACCACTGGAGCCAGTGTGCTGCTGCCCAGGAGCCAGGCGCGCCACCAAGGAAGTAGCCAGAGATCTGGCTGCGCGCGGAGGGCTCTCCGCCAGACACTAGGGAAAAAGAGGCAGAATAATCCTCTCCAGTGTCCAACAAGGTCCAGGGTAGTCCACCCCTGTGACCTGAAGAAGAGAATCACCAGGGAGAAAGGTGAAATAAGCTTTCTCTCCTACATGTAGCGTGCCAAGCTACCATCCACCGTTGAACCCAACTTATTGGGCGTTTTTTCTTTAACACCACCCCGCCAACCCGACGCGCCGCGCGTTTTCATTAACCATTTTTCATTGTGTGCAAATTGCAGGAGTTGTCTGGTTTGAGTCTGAGCTGAGGGTTAAAACCAACTTATAAAGGCGTGCTGTTATAAGTAACTTGTATGGGAAGAGACTTGCCAGGGAAGGAATAAGCTTGCTAGATGTGTTGTAAAGGTGATCTTAGGGGTACATAGCGTCCCCATTGTTACTTTCATTTTCTGGTATGATTTTGAACTCCCCGCCAAAACTGCCCCCACCTAGGTGTTACCCTAGAAGAACTTAAGTGCCTTGTAATTGTAAATAATATGTTGTGGACTCACTTAGGTGAGTCCAGAAGGTGTGGGAACTTTTTATTCCATAAAAAGTTAACAGAAGTATGCTCTTAATATTAGAAGTGTTTTTCCATTTTCTACATTTTTTACCATCTTTTACATTTTCTACTGAAGTGTTTTACAATTTATCTAGAAGTGATTTTTACCTAGAAGTGCCTTTACCTAGACGTGCCATGTTCTGACTTTATTTTTGTTTTTTGGAATATCTCGTTCTCTGACATCTCTTCTCTTTTGGTATGTTGAACTCTAGTAGAGTTCAAAAGGGGGAATTGTGGGATATAGATACACACGCTTTGCTGACCAAATGACTTATGTTCCTATAATATACTGCCCAATTATTACAGCAAGCTGCCTAGACTTAACGAAGTTGCATGCTGCACGAGAACAGAGCCAAGGCTGCACACAGGTGGCCTGCATCGCGGCAAAGGAGGACATGTTCCTCTGTGGGATGGAGTAAGCAAGGACGGAGGACACCAAGACCTGGCTCAGTCACAATCCATCAAAAGCAACAGCCCACTTTGTAGAGACAGATGTTCGTGTGTGATATGTAACTGCCCTTGTTAAACTACAAAAAAAACGGACAAAGAGGAAGAGAGTCAGAGCTCACTGGTGAGAGACAGACTGCGGAGTCTCGTCTACGGAGTGATGCTCTCCTCCTATAGGAGCCTATTGTGTGAACTTTAACTTGTGTTTGTGAAGTTATTACTATCTATTGCAGTGAAGAAGTCCTCACCTGGGAGTGCACCTTGGAAGCACGACACCATGCACAAGCAAGACATAGAAAGCTCGACTGACTTATCTAAGCAAATCCCATCCTGCTCAACAATCCTCACAGAAAGATAGCTTTTCACAATTCTTCTAGTGCCACATTTTTAGACCTAACTGTTGATTCACTTCTTTTTTTGGTGCAGGTTGTGCTGGTGATTCTGTTTTGTGTTCACCATCTTAAAACTTATAAACTTCTTTCTGTATGCTCTACTTTTTAGATCAAGTCCGAGTTCATGCGAATCACAACAGTTCACTTGAAGACAAAGTTCTTGGCGCAGTTGGACAAGCACTCCACCAAACTGCTGGAGGTCATCAGGAGCAAGGGAGGAGTTGTGAAAGAGAAGACCACCAGGACCTTGCAGGTTTTAGATGAGGTATCTATGAATAAGTTGTGTATGAGTGGGATCCAGTGACCAGTGGTAATCTGGCATTTGGGCAGATGCCAGAGGGCCGCGGGCCCCTCATGGGCCCGTTGGGCCGGCCGGCCAATCAGAGAGCCGCATGATTGTCACAACTATGCGCAACTTAATTTTAAAAAAGTTATTTTGCTAAATGGTGGCCAAACGTATCCAAATTCTTAACACTTAGTAGTTATGTAATCTGATTTGTATTTATACCACACATGAGTCTCTCAATATCACAGTCATGGTTACCCTCTACAGTCATGAACTTTTACATCAGTCTGTATTGTTTTGTAGCAAAATTACTTATTCAGATCAGATGTTCAAAAACGTAAACGTGCATGGTTTGAAATAAACAAATCTACCTGCATTTCTTTTATTTGAATATTTTTTTGCTAAAGTTAAAATGAAGCAATGCCTTCTGGGAATTTCAAGTAGAGCCGAGTAGACCGCGTCTGCGTCTTTATGTGTCTATGATCTGCGTCAGGTGGTGGTTGGAAGTTGTTGAGAAAAAAAATTAATCAAGGCATCAAGCGACACAAGGGGGGGCAGAGAAAAAGAGAGAGAAATATAAGAGAGCACTGTTGGCTGACGTTGAAAAATGCTCCAAACTGACTGATTTGTTTTTAAACTCAAGTGCAGCTTCAGCTAGCATTAGCGCTAATACAGCTAGCATGTTAGCAACACAGCTGAGCCAGCACACCAGGGAGAAAGACAGGACAGTGAGGAATATGAGGAAGAGGAAGAACAAAACGAGCAAGAGCAGGATGAAGAGATAGACATGGATAACGAATCTATGGAACTAACCAACACAGAACAACAAGCGTGGTGTGGGTCTGAATGTGGAAGCAACAGAGATGGAGACCAATGCTGCAGGAGAGAGTGTAGGTACAGTAAGTTTGACTACTTCAGAATATTATATTATTATGGAGCGGCTGGCTCTGATGATTTATTCTTTTTTTTTTTTATAAGTCTATGTTTTGGTGCAGTTGTTTATAGGGAGTTTACGTTCACCATCACTGGGGCTATCAAAAGTGCGTGTTCTTTCCGTGCGTCAAAAGTTCTATCTGCGAAACCCCCCCCCCCCACCACCACCACCGGTGGGCCGCTGGTGGGTGGAAATGCCAGGGCCGTTTTTTGTTCCCAGTCCGTCACTGGTGCGTTCGTAAATTACCTCTGAGAGAGCACCAGGGCGAGCGGGACCGGCAGTTCAAAAGCACAATGTACGCTCTGGCGTTTCCCAGTGCGTATTACAACGCCCCCGAAATGTTTTAAAGAGAAGGTTGGTGAACGCATTAGAATGGGGAAGTGCAAATTTGCAGCGTCCTGGCTGGAAATGCCGGTGTTGTGCCGAAATACGACTGGTCTGCTCCAGAGCTCCGTGAGTTTGAGCCTGAACCATGTAGACTGTTAACGTCACAGCAACACGGGAACTTAAACTTTGTGTTGCTTAAAAAACAATACGGGCTAATGACATTCGGGGCTACAAATTGGTGTACATAACTATTTAGACTGACCAACATTGCCCTTAATAGCGGCGTGCAGTCTTTTTCGACGCACACCGGACTTCAAAGCGTGGCTGCAGCCAGTCGAGGGTAATGTCAGGGGAGGCATATTGTACATTATGCAAGAAAAAAAATAAGTATTGTGTCAATGGGCATTAACTCGTTAAAGTGTGTTGTGCTAGCCACAAAGCCGCTGCTAACCGCCGAGGCGGCAGCTCTCCATCGCTAGCTTCTGTGGTAATCGCGTTGCACCACCACAACCTAGTGCCAACGTCGTTACACCACCGGCAGTCGCACCTGAAGCTACAGCTACGACCCGGGCTGTCTCTGCTTCCTCATCTTCTGCAGCCGACATCAGAGTGGCTCTGGGCGGCACAGCAAGTGCTTTGATTTTTTGTATCAGAGTGGTCTATAGTCTTTATCACAAACTAAAACTGTTAAGTTAAAAGTATCACTGATGTAAATGGTAACAGCTTGAAGTGGCGGTGAGGTATTAAAAAATATTGAGAAGGTCTTGAAAAAGTCTTGAAAAGGTATTAAAATTAACTTCAAGATTCCTGCATATAGCCTACCCTGCTATTCATAGTTTTCAGTCATGTGACTGTGGCTGAGCCTGGAGAGCAAAACACACTTAGAATTCCATAGAGCAGCCCGTACAAGCCTGTCAAGTTTTTCTCTTTTACAACACACGTGTTTAGATTATATAAACACATACTGATATAACATATACAGTACAGAAAGGCGGTTTGGACACACCTTCTCATTCAATGCGTTTCTTTTTATTTTCATGACATGATAGTATTTACACATATGGAATTATGTACTTAACAAAAAGTGTGAAATAATTGAAAACATGTCTTATTTTTAGATTCTTCCAAAGTAGCACACCCTTTGCTTTTTTATTAATAAGGAAAAACATCCACTAATTAACCTTGACAAAAGCACAGCTGTGAGGGAAAAACCATTTCAGGTGACTACCTCATGAATCTCATTGAGAGAACACCAAAGGGTTTGCAGAGTTATCAAAAAAAGCAAAGGGTTGGCTATTTTGAATAATCTAAAATATAAGACATGTTTTCAGTCATTTCACACTTTTTGTTAAGTACATAATTCCAAATAGTGTTCATTCATAGTTTTGATGCCTTCAGTGAGAATCTACAGTGTAAATAGTCATGAAATAAAGAAACAAATTGACTGAGAAGGTGCGTGCAAACTTTGGCCTGTACTATCTGCAATAACGTTAGCAATATATCTTGTGTAGAATCCACGACCGGCAGAGCAGTGGGAAGTGTCAGGGAGCAGAGTAAACATATTTAAAGATACATTGTGTAAGAAATTCTCCAATCTACCGCCTTCCTCCCTAGTTGGCCGAACCGAAAATAGCTCTCTCCATCATTTACACACAGCTGTCCTAGCCACTCCAATATTATCTTTGGTCTTGTTGCTTTGCCTGTTGTGTTGTCGTTTTAATTCTCTTTTTTGCTTACCTGGCAGTATTATCCCAGAGCTGCCAACTTTTCCCAAAACCTTGGGTGAGATTTGATGGGGCACCCCCAAATTTTGCTGGATCAGCATCATTACTGTCAGAGTTAAAATTGCGATTTGTTGTGTGGGGGACTCTCCCTAGGGGGGTCCAGGTGTATGCCCCCCAGGGTTCTTTTGGAAAAATAAACAATTAAATGGCACTTTCTAGAGAGTTTTGTGAAAAGAAATGGAAAAATTGAGTCTGTACCAATCTACCAAAGGGATCTACTAGGACCACTGAAATTCTAAAGAATGAGATCCACTGATTTACATACATTCTCTAATCCTTTAAAATTAAATAAATAGAAATAACCATTTTTTTGGCCAGAGACGGGTGGCGGTAGCCAACGAAACCTCATTAGATCAGGCAGTGAGGGAAATTCATTAAATCAAGGTCTTTCCCCACCACAAGGTGCAGCAGAAAATAGACTGAAAAATACCAACAGCAAGACAAAAGACACAGCATGGCTCATTTTGTGCATGTGTTATAGCCTTTCTCAAATTTTTTTGTGCCAAGGCCCAGTAATGTTTGGCCCTCGTCTTCTGTGCCCCACTTACTGTATGTATTTTTTTGGGAAAAGGACTATTTCAAACATTTAATGAATTAATTACAGTTACATTTAGAGCTGCACATAGGTTAGAGAAGCACAATAGTGACCAAAAGTTTCCCAGTCACAGCAGCGTGGCCTGGCAACCAAATGGCATAGGTTTTGTTTCCAGATTTTGTGAGGAGAAGACATAATTTTGAGCATTAAACACTGAATTTTTATGCACCTATTTCTACCCTTTTCTACATCAATTTAGGCTGGAAACAATTGAAAATATAGAAAAATAAGGCCCTCAGGCATTGTTGTATTACTTTAAACTATTCTCTAGTAGATACAATTTTTCTTATTTAACATTATCTCTGCTGAGTCAACACACATGTAGCGTAATTTAATCTTCCCCTCTTTTGCGTCTTTTTTTGGGAAGTAAATCTCTTTAAATGTGCATGTGACACTTATTCATGTGAATCATACATCATTTGAATTCATTTATAAACTCCTGGACTTCAATAGCTCAGATCTGTTTCATCAGATTTCTGCTCATGTTTACAACTTTGTGCACATTCAAAATGTAACTCCTCCCATCTGTGTTCTCCGAAATTTGGAGAGTTGTAATCTAGTCTGCTGTGCATGTTATTGTTCTGCTGATATGGTAGTATCTCATTTGCAGCCCATCTGACAGACACAGAGGCCCATTTGGGTCTCTGACAAAGTTTGGGGGGTGCTGTACGCTGCTCTTCATTGTAGGTAGAGCACTGATGCAACGTGTCACTGCTCCCAGCAGAGCAAGTCCACTACAATTAACTGAAGTTGCTACACTTAGCCTACCAGCCGCGCTGCTCACCTCTATTTTTACAGAGAGAGTGGACACAAAGTGACAGACGGGTCTGTAATACTCAAAGCATACCTGAAGCCGGGGAAATGCGCCTGGGATGGTCGTGAAGAAATGTTCTCACATTTCGCAAATTCCACAGCAGGGCGCGCTCCTGAACCCCCTCACCGTCTCTGAAGGCATAACTAGTCGATCATGAGTGGCTCAACAGGTAGATCAAGATAAACTCATCTCTCAGGTATTTGAACCGACCGGGTTGACGCTTCAGCGTGAGAAATCGGGGGGTGGCGTGTGAGCGTGTAAAATCAATCAAATGCGTGTGTCTCATGGCCAATGTGTGAGAGTTGGCAGCCCTGTTCTCCCCCTTGCATTCATCATGGTGCCAATAGGTGTAAGAGGGCAAGCCGGAGGTATGTCCCTCTTTGGCTAATGTATTTTAAAGATGGAGGTACTACATGGCTGCCGTCATTTGAGCTAGTCGCTCGTCTGTATTCTGAATGATTCTGAATGTCAGATTCTACGAGAATACTTTGATTAGTTGGTGGAGGTAATCAGGCCAGCTGACAGTCTTGCCTAGGACGGAACGAGATAATCTTAGATGGGCTCCCCAAATGCCATGTGCCGAACTTTCCTTGTGGCACAATCATCTATGATGTCTTTAAAGTCCAGTTTCTTGGCAAGTTTCGCTCTATGGAGAGTATTGCCAAACCATTGAGCCTCTCCTGGGACATTTTAGAGCGCAAATAATTTTTTATTATCTTCATTTTACTGAAGGCCCATCGACTCCAGCCACAGTCACAGGCAGAGACAAGAAAATACACAGCAGGACACACAGGTCTCCATAAATGCTCTGTAGTCCCATTGTGTATATGACATTTAAGGGATATTTCACCATTGGATAGATGAATATATCTTTAAATTGGGTCACTTATGTAGTATTTAGAATATATTTAGAAATTGGTGGCTTCTGGGGCGCGAAAAGCCAGAAAATGTGTTTTGGGTCATGTGGATGAAAGACACCAAATCCCAGATTGCACCTTGCTTGGCTTCTTTAGCATCTACGCCCAAGCTATGCCTACCGGTTACAGACAGACAGTGAGACAGTCAACTCAACTCAAGTGTTTCACCATGGCTCTAGTGGTGTTGTAGTACTTTGATCACACAAGATGTCCTCCTCGTTTAAGGACTGGAGCCTGGTCTCCACCTTGTTATCTAGCTGCTGCATCTGAACAAACATGATGAAAACTTTGAACTCATTGATGGTGTCAGTTTCACATTTCTTAATATAAAACTACAAAATTCGCAAGAAATTTTGACAGTGTGCCTACTTCTTGGTTCACATTCGAATAACACTGGCTAACAGTAAATCTGCTGTTTGAGATGTCCTGAAAAGAGAGGACAACATGGCCTACAGTAAACAGTCTCCATGATAGGAGGTGTGTGTGTCAGAACTTGTTGCTATGGTGATTTTCGCAGTGAGGGAGTAGAGGAGGGAGGGGGAGACAGTATCTTTATAGGGGTGAAAGAATGATTATATAGGGTATTTCACACTGTTCCTTAAGGTCTCCTAATAGGGTATGTGACATTGGTTCTACAAACACGGTGAAGGGTGCTTTTTCCTCTCTTCAGACGCTGACAACCAATGTCCAAACATCTGTATTTTACGAGTTTGGAGTGTGCACGGGGCCGCTGACTGCCACTGTACTATGTGTGGAGCTCCTGAAGTCCGACACAGTTTACCAAATTTGCAATTAGCCATCAATTTTCGTAAACGCCCCATATTTGATGAATGAAATAGCAGACAAACCATGTATAAAATTTCTGAGATCTGCGCAACCTATTCAGAAGACTAAGCTGATCTCAGGTCAGTGGTGTATGTACATTTTGGGGCGTGACAAAGGTAGAGACTAGAGCCAAATGACCGAGTTGATGTCAACTATGAGCTTTGTTGAGATTCGCCCGTTTTTCAGCAGCAGTTTCAAATTGTGAGATTTGCAGAGGAAAGAGGTGTCAATGGGACTTTGAGGTACTATGTGTGTCAGGTTACAAAGGCGGACTCAAAAGCACAACTCAGAGCAGGGAGTTAAGGTAAGTTGTTTAACGTTCAGAGAACAATCCAGGTAAAGGTACAAAATCGGCAGGCAGTAGACGTGGTCAAAAAACAAAAAAAAGTCTGATAAACACTGGAACAAACAAACACTGGGAATAAAGCAGAGGCCCGTTCCAGAAAGCAGGTTTAGTGAAAACTAAAGGGCTCGAAGTGCGACCAATTTGGTCGCAAATGCAATCAAAAATTTGTAAGGGCGCGACTAAGATTTTTTCGTAGGTCGCACCGGTGCACCTAACGTCCTTGCATCCGCTGCCTCTCCACTAACGAAGCAATGTCGTTTATATCGATATGGTTTAATGTTTGCGTTACATGACCCGTTCTTTCTGTAAAGCCGTGACTGTGTTTGGATCTCTCCTCCGCACAGCCCCCACCCCATTCACTCACACACACCGGCTGGCTCACCTGCAACATGGAGAGCCCAGCGCCGCTGGTCCAAACTCCCGGACATTTGTCTACAGTTTTGTTATTAACACAGCTGTATATTGTTAAGGGTGATAGAATGCAAAACCGATTTTACCCTGTCATAGTTGAATAACGACAGTTCGGTGGGTGATTGGACATACATAGAAGCTCAAAGTCCCGCTGAAAACGGGCGAATCCCAACAAAGCTGGAAGTTGACGTCAACCTCCCAAAACCGGAACCTTTGTCAGCCCATGGGTGTAGTAAGAGAACGGTCACGCCCCAACATTTTACATAGGCTACACAACTGACCTGAGATCAGGTAGTCTTCGAATCTAGGTCGCAGATCTCTGCTATTCCATTACAAAATTCACTTCTGAAACTTTTTATGCGAGAAATCAACTATGTAAAGCTCAAATATGGACCGTTTTACGAAAATGGATGGCTAATATGGAAATTTTGTCCGACTGTGGGTCGGAGTTCAGCGCGCCCGCTGCTGCCTGTGTTGCTGCCTCGCCGCCCGCCTGCCTTCCTTCACACACCCCGGCCTGCTCTGAGGTAATTGGAGCTCCATTACGACTGGCAGCCCACAGCACTCCATACCAGCGCCAAAAGTCACCGGTTTTGGATAATGGATTACTACACGCTGGTGCTCTGACAGAGCTCCAGGGCCTGCAGTTCCCCTCTTCCTAATGCCAGGTGTGTGTAGTGAGAGCGCCGGTCAGAGAGCTTGTTTACGCCAGCAATCTCTTACCACAGGTTCCAGTTAATCTTATAATGTGTGTAATTATAATGTGTTGAGTTATTTAAACAAACGATCGGTGAAATACACGCTTTGTCCGTGAGTCTCAGTGATAGAGCCTGCGGCTGGATGGAGCTATAGCTAGAGGAGGCTAGCTATAGCTAGCCTCTTAGAATTACTCTGGAATTCACAAAAATTCATTAACTTGAAATCGGACACCGTTGTTAGCGTTATAAAACATTTAGTTAGATGTTGTATAACTGGCTTGACGAAATTCAAACTGTAAATATAGAATTACGCGAAAATGAAGCTAACTATCCGTGATTTGTAGCTACACACAGCTAGGATTGAAGGGACAGTCGCAGCTAACGAAACGATTACAGCTCACAAATATTCATTAACTTGAAATCGGACACGCGTGTTAGCTTTATAAGACATTTAGTTAGATGTGTAAGTGGCGCGGACGAAATTCTAACCGTAAATATACTCACATTTACGACCAAAAATGAAGCTAGCTAACTAGCCGCAATCTTGTACACAGGATTGTAGGGACTGTCGCAGCTAACGAAACCCTTACAGCTCACAAATATTCATTAACTTGAAATCGGACACCGTTGTTAGCTTTATAAGACATTTAGTTAGATGTGTAGTGGCGGACGAAATTCTAACCGTAAATATATACTGAATTACGACCAAAAATGAAGCTATCAGTGATTTGTAGCTACACATAGATAGGATTGAAGGGACAGTCGCCGCTAACGAAACACCTAGCTAAACTTCACAAATATTAACTTGAAATCGGATACCGTTGTAAGTTTTATATACATTTAGGTATATGTTGTATAGCTAAGTGGTGTGACATTGTGTGTAACATGTGGTAAGAGATTGCTGGTGTGTACAAGCTGCGCCCACCGCGCTCACTCTACACAACGGGCCATTTAGCTAGCAGGAAGAGGGAGTTACAGGCACTGGATCTCTGTCAGGGCTCCCAGCCTAACGGAGCTGACAGCAGGCCGGGGTCTGTGAAGGAAGGCTGGCCGGGCGCGGCGCAGCAGCACCGCTGCTGAAGTCCGACACACAGTCTTACCATATGTTTCAATTAGCCATCAATTTTTTCGTAAAACGGCCCATATTTGAGCTTTATATAGTTGATTTCTCACATAAAGTCTCAGAAGTGAATTTTGTAATGAAACCTTGCAGTGTCTGGAATATGAGATTCTGTCCCTTCTCTAATGGTTGTGTATTGGGGATTCGCTCAACCAATCAGCGCAGACTTCTAATGTCTCGCCTGTAGCAATTCGCGCCAACCAATCAGCCGCAGCTCATCTAAATATTCACGAGCATACCATATTTGGAAGAAAAGCTCTTGTTACAAATAGGGCCCAAACACAGGGATGCATAAGGGCCAATAAAATATCAACCAGGCCATTTTCAGCCCAACCAATGTTACATACCCCATTAGGAGACCATAAGGAACAGTGTGAAATAGTCTATATAATCATTTTATCACCCCTTTAAGTATGAGAGGGAAACCTGTATTGGTACCAGTGTTTCTGCTGGTAACTCTGTTATTATGCCGCCACGCGGGAAAAACACAGAAGTTATTAAATGCAACTAACACAGCACGGTGGCGGTTAGCACTTCTGCCTCACAGCAAGAAGGTTCTGGGTTCGATCCCAGGTCGTCCCAGGCCTTTCTGTGTGGAATTTGCATGTTCTCCCGCGTGCTTGCGTGGGTTTCCTCCGGGTGCTCGGTTTCTTCCCACCATAAAGACATGCATGCAACTAGGACTACAGTTGAAAATTAGCCTACTGGCTAACACTGGCGCATTTACAGAAATGTTGATTAATGTGCATTGTCCTAATATAAATAAACATATCTTCTTCTTCTTCTAACTTCAGTTGGTTGAGTAATAGCGTGTAAGACGGAGCCTGCTGGATCATAGTTCATAAAAATGCAGCGCAGGGACGATACAGACATTTCATAGCCTACACAAGACGGGTGTAACGCCGCTAATGAGTCAGCCGTCCATCGCACTCCCTCGGTCTTTAGGTCGCTCTTTTTTTTTTTTTTCTAAAGATTTCAACCTTTATTTTGATAGGAAAGCTGAAGACATTGAAAGAGAGAGAGAGAGGGGGTGACATGTAGGCCTAGGAAAGGGCCGCAGGTCGGAGTCAAACCTCTATATTTACCAACTGAGCTATCCGGGCGTCCTCTTTCTCTTTTAATCAGTCTGTTATTGTTGTTGAAAGCTTATGAAGGAGCTTTCTCAGATATATATTTTTTATATATCCTAGGCTATTTATTTTAGATAACTTTCATTTACATGTGTTGCAGCTGTATATTTTCAAACTGGTAAAGGAAACCCTGTCTTTGATTTTTATTTTAATCACAATCTGTTTTAATAAAAGAGCTTGTGAAAAGTGGCTTTTACTTAAAACTGAACATTTAGCCCACTTTGTAAAAAAATACAGAGCTATATATGCTGTATCGCCATTCAGCGTTACGGCGATGCGAGGAAAATTTGGGTGCACCTAAATTTTGTGCTGGTGCACCTAAATAAAAACAGTTAGGCGCACCAGTGCGCAACCAAGGCAAAAAGTTAGTGTGGAGCCCTGTCCGAGTTTGTTAACCCTGAGATGGGGAACGGTCCGGTTTCGCTTCCGTCCAAAGAGAGGTAACTGAACTCGTGTGTTACTATGGTAACTGAGTCTGTGAACCTAACCTGGTCGGAGAAGGTTTTCTTCAAGAAACCTCGAAGTTTCTCTCATTCTCCTCCCTCTGAGAGGGAGGAGAAACCTATTTCTTCATTCATTCAGTCTCTATAAACGCATTTTAATGCAGTTTTATCTGCATGAATAAAAAAATTGTATTGGTTTATATTAGGCAGATTATAAAACGTTTTTTTTCAAACATATCATGTCCTTTTGTCGACAATCCCATTGATGAAAAAGCTGTATTAATTCACAGAGAGTTTACGTCGGTATTGAGTCCCGACTATAGATGCATTTTCATTTTACGTACCGATTTGAGAGGTATTTTTTATCACAGTCCATTAGATATGTAGATACCTTATCCGTCCTCATATCACTAACATCAACCATCGTGGACATCCCAGCAGATTCTTTATATCGCATACGTTTTTTGCAAACAGCAGTTTTCTTTACAACAGTGTAGCGGATCATAGGCCTACTGTAATAGTAAAGCCACTGTATGAAAAGTGTGACTCGCTCTGAAACGTTTTTTATACGTTTTTGTAGTGTTCCCTGGACAGTAGAGCCATTAAAAAATACATCGTTATACATTATAGTTCTGTTAATGATATGGTCCTGCAGCCTCAGAATGGGATTAGTAGCTAGGCCTATTATAGTTTACTTCCCCAGGATTGCACCTAAATGAAATTATAGGTGTAATACAATTCCAGTTTTCACCAGTAATATAAGTTAACTGTGATTAAATATGAAATTAATACACTGTGAATGTACGCGTATTGATAGCGCAGCAATTTTCTCTCCTACATCAATTCTCTCTCTTTTGGAGCAGCAGCGTCGCTTTTTAAGCTCCGAATACATGTTCAAACCACGGACTGTTAATATCTATGGTTCAAACTTCTTCGCTGTTTGGTAATGAGTATTTCCACGACCCGTTTGTTTGTGGTTGTTACCATGGTGAATCGTAGAATCATGGCTCCATTCATACTGCCTTATGTGCACGCGTAACCCTGGAGTGAACATACTCGGAGTTGATTGAACCAACTCACTTGGTTCAACTTGGAGCCATGATTCTACGATTCACCATGGTAACAACCACAAACAAACGGTCGGCGGAAACACTCATGCTAATAAAGCGCCAGTTTGAACCATAGATATATTAACAGTCTATGGTTTGAACATGTATTTCGTTAAAAGCAAGACAGCGCTGCTGCTGCAAAAGAGAGAGAGAATTGGTGTGGGAGAAAATTGCTGCTTGAGCGCATGTACACATTAACAGTGTATTAATTTCATATTTAATCACAGTTAACTTTACTGGTGAAAACTGGAAATGTAGGCTACACCTATGATTTTATTCAGGTGCAATCCTCGCGGCTAAAAGTAAACTAGGCTATATTCCCATTTTGAGGGCACGCACTACGATCATTAACAGAATTATAAGTATAATCATTTATTTCTTTTAATGGCTCTCACTGGTTTGTGTCCAGGGAACACGTTTAAAAAACGTTTCAGAGCGATCACACTTTTCTGAAGGCTTCATACAGTGGCTTTACTATTACAGTATGATCCGCTGCTGTTATAAAGAAAACTGCCGTTTGCAAAAACGTATGCGGCACAAAGAATCTGCTGGGATGTTAAAGCCTGTCCACGATGTTGAACTAGTGGAAGGATAAGGTATCATATCTAATAGACTGTGATTAAAAATACCTCTCAAATCGGTTATGTGGAAATGAACAAAACATCTAGTCAGGACTCAATATCATCTCCCGACGTAAACTCTCTGTGAATTAATAGAGCTTTTTCATCAACGGGATGCGTCGACAAAAGGACATGACATGTTTGGAAAAAAACATTTTAGTTTGGCTAACATAAACCAATACGTTTTTTATTCATGCAGATAAAACTGCATTAAAATCGCGCCGATACAGACTGAATGAAAGAATGAGGAATAGGTTCCCCTCCCTCTCAGTGGGAGGAGACTGAAAGAAACTTCAGGGGTTTTGCGAGAAAACCTGCTCCCGCCCAGGTTAGGTTCACAGACTCAGTTACCATAGTAACTGACTCCGAGGTTCAGTTACCTCTCTTTTTTGGGAGACGGAAAACCCAGAGTTCCCTCATCTCAGGGTTAACAAACTCAGAGTTTTCACTAAACCTGCTTTCTGGAATGGGCCTCTGGAGAGTGAGACAGAAGGTACAACAACAATCTGGCACAGGGGAAGTGGGAATGGTGAGTATTTATGCATGGGGCTACGGAGAAGCTGAAAACAAACAGGTCAAACACATTAGAGGCGGAGACAGGTAATACAAAAGGCGGGACACAAACAAAGGCAGGAAGAAAAGTGAAGTGAATGAAGACAAACAATGGATTACAAAATAAAACGGGAAGTCCATGAACACAAGCAGAAAACACAATAAGAGCGGGGCAGCCGCGACAATGTGTGTCTATTTTACTACCCGAACTGTCATAATTCAACTATGACAAGGTAAACTCGGTTTTGCATTCTATCACCCTTTTAATGGGTCAAACATATCCATTTAATGATAATTATACCTCTTAAGTTTGTTCCGTAATTCAAAAAGCTGTAGGTCCTAAGCGGCAAAAATATTATCATCACAAGAGAGATAAATGTCTAGCGCCCTGATGCTGTTTTTATGTTTGTGGTGTCAAATATATGCGACACAGAGCAGGTAACAAACAGGAAACCGTCTGTGTCCTTCCAGATATTTTTTTCATTGTTTCTATCGGCAGTTGGTATGAACAGAGCCAAAAGTTTAGGTCCAGTGGATTCCATAGTTATATGTCTGAGACCGGCACAAAATGTCCTACATTTTGACTAACCATGATGTATGAAGAGTGAAAACTTTAGTGGAGAAAGCAATTTCTTTGAAAAAATTTCAGAGAATCGTACTGCTGTCCTACCCTAGCTCTCAACATTCCGTCCCCATACGCACACATTGAAAAATCTGAAATAGTCTGAAAACTGGACGATACAATAAATGCCAAAGTCTTGTCTTTGGTTTACACTTTAATTATTTTCTGGGAGGGGCCTCTAGCTCACCCATTAAGTTGTTGGCTGAGTCCTGTAGCAGTGTCGGGTTTGAATCCGACCTGCTGCCCTTTGCTGGTGTGTCATCCCCCATCTCTCTCCCCCTTTCATTTCTATCCACTTCCAAAGGAAGGAAAAGCCCCCAAATATTAATCTTTAAAACTTAAAAATTATTTTCTAAATTAAAGTATAGTGATACAGTATGGCCCCAAAGAGGGGTTGTTTTGAGCTATGTTAAGTGATTTCCTGAAGATTTCCCATTTAAAGTCTATGGAAAATTTTGTTGTGTTTTTTTTGCCGATTTCAGAAAACCATGCAGCAAATCTCTTAGAAAGGTCGTAGCACACCATTCCCATACACAAGTTTTGATGTATTTTGTGTGCATGTCTCGTGGCAACTCTGTGACTTGTAGCGGCACAAAAATGTGGCGGAATAATAAGTATATGGGGATAATAGTCATTGTGCCAATTGCTGCTATACATAAATATAAAAATCTAATAAAAAATAAAAAATAAATAAAAAACATAAATACATGTTTTGTCTTCCAGATTCAACAGTCCTCAAAGTGGAAGAAGGCAGTGATGTTACTTTACCCTGTTCCCTCTGCCCCAAGGTAAACATGGTTTTTCTGGAAGAAAACTGATGATGGTCAGGAGGTGTTCCTGTATAATGAAGGTCATCTTTACAGTAACGAGCATCCAGGTCAGAGTGAGCAGTTCAAAGGTCGAGTCTCACATTTTCCAGATGAACTGGAACAAGGCAAACGCCTCCATAACCATCAGAAATACAACGAGGGCTGACAGTGGAGAATACATATGTATGTTTCCATTAATTCAGAAACCTGAAATATTCCACATTAAGCTTGTAGTTGGTGAGTACTTTGATGAACCAGTTAAAGATGTCCTCTCATTTAAGGACTGGAGCCTGGTCTCCACCTTGTTATCTAGCTGCTGCATCTGAACAAACATGATGAAAACTTTGAACTCATCGATGGTGTCAGTTTCACATTTCTTAATGAAATATCAGCAGTCTGTAGTAGATTAAATCTGAGTGTGAACACTGCCTGATGTTGCTGAGAGATGCATCTGCATTTTGTTTTTGTTTTCAAACGTAACCAACAAAAGTTAACTTTACTTTTTATGCATAGTTTTTAATGTTTGTTTGAACTCTGGCCTCTAGTTTTACAGCCATATGTGAAGCCGAGAGTGAAAAGATGGGACTGCTTAAATTCATACGACAGGATGTTATAATGTACTCAAGATCATTTTATTATATTCTTAAAATGATTAAATAGATTTGATGTAGGACTCTATTCTAATCCAGCAACACACAAAGTAGGCATCTCTGAGTGCACCTGCTATTCTGGTTCATGTTTGTGTATTAACATTAACTTTATTTCCAAACAGAAATAAATTTGTAAAACATAATACTTTCTTTTTTTTTTTTTTACTTTTTGGAGGGGGAATATCTGTGTAGATTAGCCACCAAAATAAATGATGTGTTAGCAGTTTGTGCAGCCTGAATATGATCAAGAAATCTTCTTTAATATTGTTTTGTCTTTTTACTGCTGCTTCAACTCAGAAGAACGCCCTTCATCCATTAATGATGGAATGAGGCTTTGATAATCAGTCCCTCCAGGATTTCGCGGCCTTTTTTTAAAAAATTGTTGCGGACCAAAATGCCGGATTTAGCAGGAACTTTTGTAAAAAAATTGCGATAAATGTTGCGATGTCTTTTGGTATAGTTCTTTAAAAATAGAAAGGAAACTTGTTTTGGGGAGAATAAAACTTCTCTGGGCTGAGTTTTCCTAGGAACCTTACCAAAAAGGCTCAGTTTGCTGTAAATGTTGGTATAATATGAAAATGGCTCGTGGATTTACAGTAAGACAAAAAATTATAATTTATTGAATCAAATTTGAACATATATGTCAGTGGCTTGTTGATCTTTACATTGTTAGTTAATTTCCTATCCTGGCCTGGGACACATTCATACGGTTTGATAAAGTACTTATTGGACTTTAACTTATCATTGCACTTACAATACGCGTAGCGGTCCTCAATTTAGGTCATTCGTGCGTCTCCGTTTTTCCTGCATCCACCGTGTGTGTGTGTTTGTTTGTTTGTTTGTTTGTTTGTTTGTTTGTTTGTTTGTGTGTGTCTCTCGCGGGGGGACCTGAGCAGCTTAATTTCTATCATTGTACTCGGGCACGGTCTGGGCTCGGGCTTGTGCTCCAGGTTGCGTGGTAAATGAGCGGTCAGCTGATGCGTTTCGATGCTGAGGAGGTGAAACAGAGGCTGGCCTCTGGAGGACTTATATTATTTCTTTGTTCCAACTTCCAAGTAACTTTTAAGGCCTGATTACAGCTCTACTGCAGTATTCCTGTTCCAGAGGTGTGTAGAGCAGAGAGGACCAGGTCAACGTGATGATGCTCTTCTAAGTCTTGTCTTCTTGTATTCACACCAAATTACAAAGTTTTCTGTGATGGTGTGAAGTGTGAAATATTGTGTAAAAAGGTCACTTCATTTAATTTTTGTTATTGGGCCCGGCCCGACGCGGCCGACGGCCTATTGAAACTGAAGGAATTATTATTATTATTTTCTGCAGTAAGTAATTGCCTTTTGAGGGACTTAACAGCCCCTATAATATTACACACGCCCCTTCTTCATAACATTTGAACCGTTTAAGGTAGAGTCTTGTGTGAGGTGTCATTGAACTCAGCAGAGACTTCATTCTTCATTGGTGATGGTTTGGCCCGTCCCCTAAGATTTAGCCACGCCCCCTTTTTATAACTAATGATCCGTTTAATGTAGACCCTTGTGTGAGGTATCATTGAACTCAGCAGAGACATCTTTTTAATTGGCGATGGTTTGACCTGCCCCTATGCCCTTTTCACAGCTAATGAACTGTATGTCGTAGAGTCTTGTGTGAGGTATCGTTGAACTCAGCGGGGAGTTTCCCTTTTCATCGTTGACGATTCTCACGGTGTTACACGGTCACAAGGAGCAGCGTCCACTGGTAAACCCGGCGCAGCAAAGGCGGGGCCGATCCATCGCTGCTTTCGCAGCTTTAATTTTATTTTGTATTTTTATTACAGTTGTTTGCTCTTTAGACAATCTTTTCTTACTTCTGGATTTAAAAGAATGGTTAAAGCTGAGATGTAACGTTGATTACCTTAAAACTTAATTAACCTCTCTCTCTCTCCTGGGGGCGAGTTGGCTACCAAATAATGTCTGTATAATATAACATGTATAATGACTTTATGAAATATATACTTTTTTGCTGCAGGTCCTGCAAATGTTCAAGACCTGCATCCCAACATACCTCTTTTGTCAGGTAATAAGTCAGATGTTAACTTCTCTGTGTGGATGTTGAAGTCACTGAGCAGTACAAGCAGGGCTCATCTTCAGGGTGGTTTGATAGGAGGACGTCTGATTGCTCCAAGAACTTCCAGAGAGGACCTGGTGGCTGGTAGAGGACAACAATGTTTAATTTCATCGCATAAGTAACAGACACAGAGTGGAATATGAAAGAAGGACTGAAGTGTGGAAGCAGTGTTTAGGTGAAGGAGACGGCTGCAGAGGTGGAAGAGTTCTCTGGTGGTAGAGCAAGGGGAAGTGTTCGCATGTTGAATGATGAAGAAGCAGGTATTTAGACCAAGTCAAATGGTACTAAACTAGATGACAGTTAGCTGATATTAAAAAACAGCACAAAGTTAGAAGTCTAAATAATGGGTTAAACAACAGAGAAATGCTAATTTAAAACAAATGTACTCAGAGTCCAGGTCGCTCAGTTGGTAGAGTGGTGCGCCCATATAAGAAAGATTATTCAAATCCGATCTGCGGCTGGTTTCCTTCATGTCTTCCACCTCTCTCCCCCTGTCATGCTGTCCTGGGGTCTCATCTATAAACGTGGCATATGCACAAAACGGGGCTGAAAACGTGCGTACGCCACTTCCCCCACAAAGGTTGTGATTTATAAAAACAAACTTGACGGGAGAATGTGCCGTCCTCCAGCGCAAACTCTGACCCATGCGTATACATTTTGGAGACAAAATAGGAATTGGCGACGCAGATGGTGAGGTGGTGAACTGAAGTCAGACTGCAGAGAGTACATGTGGGAATACGATTAGGCTACTCTTAATATGTTGGAGTATTAGTATGCCGCGCCCCGCACATTTCTTCACACCATATCATGAAGATTTTACTGAGTGATAATTGAGTGATAATTGTACTGGGTGTTAATTGTTCCATAAACACCGCCAACTCAAATCTTAAATCAAAACTCGTTCTTAATATTTAATTGGTGCTGTCTCGCCGTCACATTGTCCTCTACGGGGCGAAGAGGAGGAGAAGGCCTGACTGCATGGAATACAGGATATCATCAAATACACTACAGTTAGATAGCTGCACAACACAGTGTAAATAACTAAATATATGTCTTTAAAACTGTGCATATATCATCAAATGTCAAAGTCTGGAAATACAGCCGTTAAGCTCTTGTGCAATCGTTACGCTCTATGTCCCTTCGTTATCAGTCCAAACTTTAATACTGTTTATAACAAAACCTGCATGAAGAAAAGTGTTGTTTGCCTATTACATTTCAATTTCAAATTGTATCTCGGGGTGGGGGATACCACTAGTTGATGCTGTGATTTTAGCAAGATGTTAACAATCACAAATTGTTGTAGACTAAAGATATAAATACTGCGGTGAACCCGGTGCGTAATGCTGCATGATGGCCCTGCAGGAGGACTGGAATGGAAGAATCAGGAGAGAAAGAGACTTCAGGGACCATGACGATGACTGGCTCATATGCCGATTTAAATTCCCTAATGTAGCTGTAATAGTAATAGCTGCGCTCTTGGATCTATGTACTGAATTGGGTCCAGTAGAGAGGGCACACGGGAACCGTGCCATCGCGGTCCAAATACAGGTCCTCTCCACTCTGGGTGAAACCGGCTGTTTCCAGAGGGAAATGGCAGACAGCTAAGTGTTTTTTAAATAAATATGATATATAATCTTCAACTTCATCACTAAGGCTTGTTTGGATACAATATAGTTCTGTTAAATCTTATTATATACGTCTGGTCAGTGTTGCCACAGTTACTTTGAAAAAGTAACTTAGTTACACTACAGATTTACTTGTGTAAAAGTAGTTTAGTTACTTTACAGATTACTTGATTTTAAAAGTACGAAGTTAGATTACAAGTTACTTTATTAGTTACATGCAGCAACTGCCGACAACACCCCCAACAGCCTCAACATAAACATGACAACCGGTTTACGAGGGGCAGCTCGGCGTGCTAGTAGTAGGATCTGGTTTATTATGGCACCAAAGAGGCGAGTCAGCCTTTTGTTTAAGGGCGCATTTCTGCTACAATGCATAGGCCTACTGCCCGACCAACTTCTTCAACTCTTCCCCCACTTACTGGTTTGTGCCGAAGTCCAGCTTTTGTTGTTTGGGTGGTGGGGGCCTCCTGCTCTTTGCTTTGGTCCACCTGCTGGGACTTGCTCTCTAAGTTAGACTGCGCGCGCGACTCCGTAATGCATTTGCGTTAAGTTGCCACCGCAGCCCCGCACCAGAGTGTACAACCAACCTTAATATTGCCGTCTTTAGCTGACACAAACTCTAAATAGTGACTGTATTTGCAGCCAGAAAGCCGCATCTCTCTCCTCCCTCCATTGTTGTTTACGTTTGTGTACTCCGTGGTCCACGTGAACTGTCCTCATGCTGAAACGTGACTTGTTGCATACGTGGCTTCACTCTAAGAGGCGCCAAGAAAAAGCAAAAATATATATTTTACTAAGGAAAATGACAAATAGTAACACACAGTGACTTGGATAAGTAACTTTAATCTGGTTACTGGTTTGGAAATAATAACGCGCGTAGATTACTTCGTTACTGAAAAAATTATAGATTAGAGTAGCGTTACTAGTAACTAGCCGCGTTACGTTAGTAGTAACTTTTATTAATAAGGGAAATAATTCCACTAATTAACCCTGACAAAGCACACCTGTGAAGGTAAAACCATTTCAGGTGACTACCTCATGAAGCTCATTGGCCCTCATTTTATGAAGACGCGTCGATGGACCTAAAAGAGCGGCATCACCGCCGATTCCTCATAAAAGCTTCGGCATTTATCAATTTGGGCGGAGCGTAGGCTGCGTACATCAAATCTGGTCACGGGCTGGTAATGCATAAGTTTTCGAGTCAGTGCGCGGACGGTTCTTGCGGTACAGCATATAATCAGTTTAACAGGAGAAGGAGAAGTCATCAGTTGATCACTAATCAGCAATGGCAGATCTGGCTCTTTTAGAAGACCTCTATGCCGCCCGGTCTGCAACATTGTTTTAGCCTGTGGGGTTCTGCACACAACGCGGAGAAAACACGGTGCCATAAATGTAGCGATGGAGCCAGATGACCCGATGCCCAGAGAGAAGTGTCCAGCACAGCCCCAACTGGGGGCTATACGAAAGAGACAGGATATTATTCCTCGCTTTTAAAAGGTAGCCTATAGTGTTATGTTTGGCAATGATATTCAATACAGGAAACATGACGATGCACAACATTTTTATTAATTCTTCAGGTTTTTGTTTCTCTTTCAACTGAATGATTTATTTCTGCCATTGACTTGTTGGCTTGTTTTCCCAGCCCCTCTGCTGTCAGGAGACAGGGTCCAGCACGGGGGGGGGGCGGAGGACACGCGCTCTCCCTCAGCTGTTGCCTCGTTCCGACTCACGACACGAGAAAAATAAAAGACACTGCATAAACTCCGCTACCGTGTGTTTATTTAATTATAGGTACACCTACATGTAGGCCTAATAGATTGCAATAGAAGCATGTATATTAGGACTATAGAAAAATGTGTCAAGGATGTATAAATTAAATAGGCTAAACTTCAGCTGGAGTCCGATTTAGCCTATACTACGGCAACACTGTTGATCAGTGATCTCTTTTCATCCCGCATTCTTTCTACAGCCTTTAATATCAGTTTTCAGGCTGACAAATTGTACACACGTTAGTGCAAATGAACCGGAGATATCAGGGTTTCAATCTCCACCTCTGAAAAGTGCCGCTTCTCAGCCGGAATACGTCTCACCATGTCGTAAATTTTAGGGGCGAGGCCTCAAAACCCAGAATATATTGGGGCGTGTTATTCTAATGACGATCGTTTCCCAACGCGCCACATTGTATCATACGTAACCGTTCTTCTTCCGGATTGGTGTGATCTGAACTTTTCACGAATCCCACGTGAAGCCTGTCTTAAGATGATTTCTGCGCTCATATCTGCGCTGGTTTTCTACGTTAGGTTGATAAATGAGGGCCACTAACTGAATACTTATCTTAAAAGTAAAAATAAGTACTTCTAATTATCTTCTCCTAATAATGCTTGTATTTCCAGAATGTGAGTCTTTGCTACTTAACTTCACAATGTGTCAGAGCAGAATGGTCTCCCGCTCCCCCTCCTTCTCTCAGTCCGTCTGCTGCGTCCGTACCTCAAGACAGTTTTGCCTATTTTCGGACGCTGGAGGGGAGTGGGATGGACCGACTGACACAAATGAACGCCGTGTGGCACAAAACAGAACTCAAAAGCATTATTTGTTCTTTTATCAATATTATCACTTGGAAAAGTGTCTACTTTTTTAATGAATATCAATAATTATAAAACCGATCATTTCTTTTCCCTCATCCCGCTGGTTTAACTCTATAAAATCCATACAAATTGTGTCCAAAAGGAAACACTGCTTTTGTAATTGTTCTCTTTTAGATTACTTTAAAGGTTGTGTTTCAGTAAATAGTGAAAGTCAATTAAAACAAAACTAAATTTTCTTTAGAATAGTTTTATAAAAAAAATTATGTGAACACCCCATTCATTAAACACCCTATTTATTATTGCTACTATATCCCTTCTATTTGAGCGCATGACACGTCAGACTCAAAAAAACGCAGCATATAAAATATGTTCAGTGGTTTTAGCCATTAACACTGTCCTGTGTTACACAGCAAAACCTGAATAAAAGCAACACAAAATTCAATAAATCATTTCCTTTTAAAGAAAACCATCAATTAATTTAGTTTTAACCTATTTGTGATTTGCGCAAATCAAAATACAAACAAAGTCTTTAGTGCAGCTTTACTGAAAAAACTCACTAGATTACAATATTAAATTAACTGTTTTTAGGCTGAAATCTCATATCAACCTGTATTGGTTTCAATATAACCAATAAACTAAGACGAATTAAACAAAATTATGTTGTTTATTTTCTTTTTATCTTTTAACCCAAAGTTATACTAACGCTGTCTGGTAGTTCTAAAAATCATCATGAATTGTTTTTAAAGTTTTTGGCCTATAGAACAAACCTAAGTACTTCTAATTTGGCATCTATTCATCCAATGTGTTACCTGTATATGGGAAACATATCACATTCTTATAATTCATGACAAACTATATCAAAATCATTGCTGAACTGTGCATGCACAACTCCTGTTTCTCTCTTATCTCTGACTATGTGTGTGTGTTGCTATGGCCTTGCTGCTCTGTAAGCTTAGTCTGCGTGAAGTTAACCAATCACCTCACTGAGTGTCTCTGCTGCTCTCATCGTAGTTGTTAGTATGTCATCAGGAATTTGTGCCTTTTACATTACGTTACCAGTTGGTCCTCACACAGTGGTGGTATCTGGTGGGTGTCCTCTTTACCCAAGTCCAATGTGGTGGGGTGCGTAACTAAATCTCAAAAGGTGACAGGTTGATTAAGCGGACGTGCACATTCTGTACCTCAAGTACAATAAGCAGAGCTTTTGTCAAATGTAGGCATGTTGCAATTTGAATGCAAACCACTATACTTGAGATTTTGGTAGGAATTCTCCATTTTGGAATTATTTCAGTGAGTAGGGCTTTGGCCCTACTCTAGCCGACAGTAGTCCTGATCCAAAAAATAATTTGTGAACCAATGTTCACAACTGTTTTTCCCTCAATTGTATTTCCATCATACTAATCATCCCCCCATTTTACACATGGTTTTTAACCCATGTGTCAACTTCTACAAAATTAGGAAAAGAAAAAGCTGGATAGCTTTCTGTTAGGAAAAGATGAGCTCTACTGCTGTACTGAGAGATGAGATGGCAGAGGTCCACATTGGATAGCATCAAAAACACCTACAACAGAGAACGCCCACCACGCGATGCCACTGCTAGAGTCTCTGGAAGAAGAACTGTTAACCTAAAAAAATGAAATCAGGGTTAGTGAGGGAGAGGTGTGTCAGGTCAGGGGCGGTATTCAGACCACCTTGAGCTCTGCAACTTGCATATGTTTCTCTGTCATTCTGGTGTGTGGAGGAGAAAATCATGGTTAAATACTGTTAGAGTGACATTTTGCAATATAACAGAGTAGTAATATCTAAGGTACCTGGCCACAGATAAATAGAGTTTTTCATTCTGTTCCCACAAAATGTGTGATACAGAATGTGGAACAGGTCGTATTTAATGCTTCAAGCGGCAAAATCGTTTGTCGTGGTGAATTAGTTGCAGCAACACAGAGTCTCCGTCTTGTGCTCATCACGGCGGTCTGCATAAACTGTTTTTAGGGATCTGGCAGTCCCAGCGTCCGGAAGCCAGTTTCATATTCCCGAACGCTTCATTAGACCGGCCGCAAAAGTCTTACAGTGACCTCAGGAGCGTGTACAGACATTTTACGTGACAGGCTCAAGTAAAAAATCCTAATCGTTAAAACTAAACTGAAAAAGCTGCTATTCTGTTCATTTTACATGAAAACAGCACTGTACCAAAAACTTCTTCGAGGAAGATAATAGCAGATGCAGCCTTGAGAGATGTAGAAAAACACAAGCTGGGCACAAAAAAAAAATATACTGGTTGTCCGTCAAGCATGCAGCTACAAACACATACCATATCACCGTCAAATCAGATGTAAGGTTGTCAAACTGTCATTATGTCTCTAAAGAACCTTTTTGAGCATTCTTCATCAGGCCCTGTAGTAACATGAGCTGTGTAGTGCAGGTTGTCAGGTTTCATGCAGTCAGAGGCAGGGCTGATTACAGATGCTGCCTCAGTGAGGTCATTTCAGCCACACTGTGATTAACAAATGTGGTTTTGTTAAAGGGGTGATAGAATGATTATATAGAGTATTTCACACTGTTCCTTATGGTCTCCTAATGGGGGTATGTAACATTGGTTGGGCTGAAAATGGCCTGGTTGATATTTTATTGGCCCTTGCATCCCTCGTGTTTTGGCTCATTTGAAACAAGAGCTTTTCTTCCAAATATGGTATGCTTCCGTGAATATTTAGATGAACTTCGCGCTGATTGGTTGAGCCGAATTGCCATAGGCAGACATTAGAGTCTGCGCTGATTGGTTGAGCAAATTCCCAAACACACACATTAGAGAAGCGACAGAATCTCATATTCCAGACACTGCAATGTTTCATTACCAAATTCACTTCTGAGACTTTTTTTTAGTGTGAGAAATCAACTATATAAAGCTCAAATATGGGCGCGTTTTACGCGAATTAATGGCTAATTGCAAATATGGTAAGACTGTGTGTCGGACTTCAGCGCGGTGCTGCTGCCTCGCCCGCCGCCTTCCTTCTACTTCACAGACCCGGCCAAACTGGGCGCTCCGTTAGGCTGGCAGCCCTGACAGAGCCCAGGCGGGCCTGTAACTCCTTCTTCCTGCTAGCTAAATGGCCCGTGGTGCGTGTGAGAGAGGCGCGGTCAGCGCTTGTTACACCAGCAATCTCTTACCACATGTTACACACAATGTCACGCCATGCTTGCAGCTATACAACATCTAAATGTCTTATAAACCTAACAACGGTGTCCGATTTCAAGTTAGTATTTGTGAAGTTTAGCTAGGTGTTTTACGTTGCTGCGACTGTCCCCTTCGATCCTATCTATGTATAGCTACAAATCCGGCTAGTTAGCTTAATTTTTGATCGAAATTGAGTATTTACAGTTTGAATTTCCGTGCCCAGTTATACAACATCTAACTAAATGTTTTATAAAGCTAACTACGGTGTCGGATTTCAAGTTAATGAATATTTGTGAGCTGTAAGGGGTTTCGGATTAGCTTGCGACTGTCCCTTCAATCCTATCTATGTGTAGCTACAAATCCACGGCTAGTTAGCTTCATTTTGGGTGGAATTAAGATATGTATTTACAGTTTCGAATCTCGCAGCTATTATACAACCTCTAACTAAATGTTTTATAAAGCTAATTCGTTTCTGGTTGATTTCAAGTTAATGAATATTTGTGAGCTGTAAGGGTTTCGGTAGCTGCAACTGTCCCTACAATCCTATACAGATTAACGGCTTGTGCTTTAGCCTTCATTTTGGTCGTATTCGAGTATTTACAGTTTGAATTTCGTCACGCCAGTTATACAACATCTAACTAAATATTTTATAAAACGCTAACTCGGTGTCCGATTTCAAGTTGATGAATATTTGTGAGCTGTAAGGGTTTCGTTAGCTGCAACTGTCCCTACAATCCTATGTGTACAGATTGCGGCTAGCTAGTTAGGGTTATTTTTGGTCGTAATTCGAGTGTATTTACAGTTTGAACTTCGTCAAGCCAGTTATACAACAGCTAGCTAACTAAATGTGTTATAAAGCTAACAACTGTGTCAGATTTCAAGTTAATGAATTTTTGTGAATTCCAGAGGAATTCTAAGAAGAGGCTTGCTATAGCTAGCCTCCTCTAGCTATAGCTCCATCCAGCCGCAGGCTCTATCAATGAGACTCGCGGACAAGAGGTGTATTTCACCGATCGTTTGTTTAAATAACTCAACACATTATAATTACACACATTATAAGATTAACTGGAACCTGTGGTAAGAGATTGCTGGCGTAACAAGCTCTCTGACCGTGCGTCTCACTCACACACACCTGGCATTAGGAAGAGGGAGCTGCAGGCCCTGGAGCTCCGCCAGAGCAACGCGCGTTATAATCCATTATCCAAAACCGGGTGACTTTGCGCGGGTATGGAGTGCTGTGGGCTGCTAGCCCTAACGGAGTTCCAAGTTCCTCAGAGCAGGCCGGGTGTGTGAAGGTGTTGAACCTCCGACACACAGTCGGACAAAATTTGCAATTAGCCATCCATTTTCGTGAAAACGGCCCATATTTGAGCCTTACATAGTTGATTTCTGCTTCTCCAAAAAGTTTCAGAAGTGAATTTTGTAATTGAATAGCAGAGATCTGCACGACCTAGATTCAGAAGACTACCTGATCTAGGGTCAGTTGTATAGCCTATGTAAATGGGGGTGCGTGACCGTTCTCTTAATACACCCATGGGCTGACAAAGGTTCCGGTTTTGGGAGGTTGACGACAACTTCCAGCTTTGTTGGGATTTGCCCGTTTTCAGCGGCAGTTTCAAAATATGAGATTTTCATAGTAAAGGGGTGTCAGTGGGATTTTGAGCTTCTATGTATGTCCTATTTACCCAACCGAACTGTCGTTATTCAACTATGACAGGGTAAAATCGGTTTTGCATTCTATCACCCCTTTAAATGCATTATTATGAGAAACTCTCAATCCATCAGGTGTTGAGGTTAAGCCAATGTTAACAGTGCACATTAAATCACTACCTAAGCAAAATAAGTGGACATACACCAAAAAAGTTTACCATGTATATGAGAAAGGAACAGAAAATTGTTCTTTTACTGTTTAACCTGTATTCCCAATTGACCAAATAGAATGACCACTGCACTTCAGTGTCAAATCTTTAGCTCTAATAATCAAGTTATTTGAGTGGAACCCCTTTAACATTACACTCAGTAGTAGGCATTTTCTTCTAGGTTTCAGAAGATAACATACTATAATGGTTTAACTGATTAGATTCTTTTTCAGAACTTTCTAACCTATCCAATTGTCCCTAATAGCAAAAACAAAAAACAGTGTATCAGTGCAAAGCATTTCTTCATTGCATGAAGCAAGTGTGTGTGTGTGTGTGTGTGTCAGCACTACCTTCCTTATCAGCTTTTGGACTCAGTCAAACAGAGGGACAGGTGTTGTTCTTTGTCTGAGGTGTTTTTGCTTTTCTTCGGGCATTTACATACCCAATGTCCAAAGTCCTTGCAGTACCAACACTGGTCTGGGTTGTAGGGCTCATCATTTTGTCCACGGCGCCCCGCCTCGGCCTCTTCTGGCTTGACCACGTCCTTCGTGTGGCGCCCTTTTTTGGTCCGCGCATCATATGTTGCCCACCAGCCTGTTGTAACATACACAAACGCTTCAAACATGGTTTTCCTTACGTACTCGTTGATCTTTCCACCTTAAATGTAATTTTCCCATTACAGCACAAAGTCATCAAAGTAGAAGAAGGCAGTGATGTCATTTTACCCTGTTCCCTTTGGCCCAAGGAGGACCTTCAGTCAGCACTGTTTCGGCTGGTGTAAAGTTTCTCAGAACATTGATTCAGTTACTTTTAAGAAGGTGTTCCTGTATGATAAAGGTGATCTTTACAGTGACGAGCAGCCGGGTCAGAGTGAGCAGTTCAAAGGTCGAAGTCTCACATTTACCAGATAAACTGGAACAAGGCAACGCCCATCCATAACCATCAGAAATACGAGGAGGGCTGACAGTGGAGAATACATATGTAATTTTCCATCAATTCTGAAATCTCCAATGTTCCAGATTAAGCTTGTTGTTGGTGAGTACACCTTGTTATCTAGCTGCTGCATCTGAACAAACATGATGAAAACTTTGAACTCATCGATGGTGTCAGTTTCACATTTCTTAATGAAATATCAGCAGTCTGTAGTAGATTAAATCTGAGTGTGCACACTGCCTGATTTTGCTGAGAGAGGCATCTGCATTTTGGTTTTGTTTTTACTTTTATGCATAGTTTTAAATGTTTGAACTCTGGCCTCTAGTTTTCGCCAGCCATAGTGCCGCGAGAGTGAAAAGATGGGACTGCTTAAATTCATACGACAGGACGTTATAATGTACTCAAGATAATTTTATTCTATTCTTAAAATGATTAAATAGATTTGATGTAGGATGTGATGAAGAAGGTGTTGGTTTAATAAGCCCAAGCTTAGGACCTCCTATGTTTTGAAGAATTCTTAGGTGTAGTTGCTTGAATGTGTTTGCAATCGCCACAGACAGTCCGGTAAGAACTGGAGAAGAGGGAGATATCCTGAAATGGTGCTTTATTAATTTCCATCCACACACAATGCAAGCCACTCTGAATTCAGGTCTGTGAACTGACATGTGGTTTCTGCAACATGATGAAAAGCAGAAATAACATGCTTTATTTGTTGTAATAATCATGTAATTCTCCTCTATTCATTTACATGAAACAGCTATTTAACAACACTGAACAGAAATAGCTTACATATGAATTTGACTTATGTATTATGTGTAAAGCAGTAACATAAACAAATATATAGCTTAATCCATTTCGAAAGAAAAGTTACTGCGCCTAGGCCCTTTAATGACCTAACTCAAAACAGTTAAACAAATAAATGATAACTGTAGGCTACATAGAGCGTAGAAACTTGACCAAACTATGGATTTAACAGGCAGAAAATAGCAGTAATATTATTAAAAGAATTATTTACTTACAGTCTCATGGACACACAGGATTTCAGTTCAGAGATGCCTTGACACCAGAAATATCGAAGAAATGACAAAGAATGGACACAGAGAAATATCCTGCCAGCGTGGCAAGCTAATGAACTATCACTGATACAATGACTGTTACAGCAATAGAGGCTGGAATACAGCCTTCTCTGATTGGTCAACACCTCAATTGGTACTTAACTCTACATAGTGGTGCAGAAACGAAACTTACAGAACAGTCTATTTTTATTTGTCCAAAAGGGGCGCTAAAGGACCATGTAAGAACTTAATGTTGAACTTTTGAACAGCCGCCCCCAACTTGCATGGCAAGTTGAAACAGAAGGAAAGGTCAGCAGTCGTCGTACTCAGGCAATTTTGGGAGCTTGATGAGCGAACCACTGGTCTGGTATAAACTCTTTCCTTAACCTGCACTTGCACGGTTCGTATTTCTGCCATCTGCTCCTGGAATGACTGCTGTGATTTTGCCTACAGGCCATAGGGCTCTGGGAAGTTGTTGGTCAATGACCATGACAATGTCTCCAACAGAAAGATCTGCTTTGTCTTGCTGCCACTTTCGGCGAGCTTGGAGAGTTGGGAGATAGTTTCCGGATAAAACTGCTCCAGAACTGGTCTGCAAGGACTTGGCTTTGTCTCCACCTCCTGCGGCTAAGGAGGTCTGTGATTGAGTAGACTACCTGTGGTAAACATGAATCGGGCCGCCCATCAACAGGCAATTGGGAGTTACAGGATTTGGGTCAGCTATGTTTGATGAAACATAACCCAATGGTTTTGAGTTGATGATTCCTTCAGCTTCTATGAGCACAGTCCTTAAGACCTCCTCTGTGACAGTCTGGGATCCAAGGACTGTACGCAGGGCTGATTTGATGGACCGGATCGCCCTCTCCCATGAACCGCCAAAATGAGGTGCGGCTGTGGGTTCAGGCGGAACAGAATCTGGTGAGTGGCCAGCTGGCACTTCAGTTCTGGCTCGAGAGCAGAAAAGGCTTCCTGTAATTCTGAACTGCCACCTTTGAAGTTTGATCCTTGATCTGATATGATCTCATAGGGTTTTCCTCGACGAGCCACAAACCTGCGTAGTACATAATCAGGAACGAATCAGTGTCCATATTTGCCAACAGGTCCAAATGTACAGCCGCGTCGTTAGACATTTGTACACGATGCCCCATCTCTTTCGGTCCGGCTTACCGATTTTGACCAGGAATGGGCCAAAACAATCCATCCCTGTTGAGTAGAAGGCAGGTCGATACAGACGTAGACTGGATGGAGGCAAATCCGCCATTTTGGGCATCACTGGCTTAGCCCTCCATTTTTGACATTCGCCACAGCTGTGTTGATGTTTACGGACTGCTTCTCTCCCTCTTAAAATCCAACCGGTTACAGCCTTCTCTGATTGGTCAACACCTCAATTGGTACTTAACTCTACATAGTGGTGCAGAAACGAAACTTACAGAACAGTCTATTTTTATTTGTCCACAAGGGGCGCTAAAGGACCATGTAAGAACTTAATGTTGAACTTTTGAACATAGGACTCTATTCTAATCACTCAGCGACACACACACAGAGCAGTAGGCGTCTCTAAATTCACCTGCTATTCTGGTTCATGTTTGTGCATCAACATTAACTTTATTTACAAACAGAAAAAATGCATTTTGGGGCAGATCTGTGTAGATCAGACACCCAAAATAAATGATGTGTTAGCGGTAAAACTGTGATTGTGCAGCCTGAATATAAACAAGAAAGTTTCATTTCATTTCTTTAATATTGTTTTGTGTTTTATTTTATGCTTGTGTTATATCACAATTAATAGGCTCTAGGGCTGGGTGATATGGCCTTAAAAAAATCCCAGATTAAAAAAAAAAAATCTGATTTAAGATTTAAATCGATTCTTTCTCTCCCCTACTTAAAATCAATCTGCAGATGACAAAGAAATTGTTCAAAACAAGTTTTTACTTTATTTTGTTTTGACTCATACACACACGCAATACACACCACAGCGCTATATATTCAACAACAACAAAACGGATGCGGAGACAAAGCTGTTTTCACACATACAGGTAATTCACTTTTCGTTCCTCGTTAAAAGTTCAAATCATTTTAATGTTATTGGCGCAACCTTGCTGCCATGTTGTTTGTGTATCTCTATGGCAAACGCCGGGGAGGGCTGAGCGTTCGAGCTACGGAGCCCAGAGGGGAGCGGGGGGGGATGTTAATCGATTTTCAAGTCAACGTCAACTACACATTCGAGTTAATCGATAAAATCGATTTATCGCCAGCCCTAATAGGCTCATTGATTTTGTCTTGCAGTTCTACTTTGTTGTGTAACGTGTACAGTATCCCTGTTACAGAGGTTACACAGCTGTGATGATGTGAAGTATGAAATGTTGTGCAAAAGAAATTGTAATTTCATTTAATTATTTTGCATTTTATAGTGTGTTTTGTTACAGTTGTGCTCTTTAACTGTTTGTAAGACTTGTACTGCAGTATTCCTGTTCCAGAGGTGTGTAGAGCAGAGAGGACCAGGTCAACATGATGATACTCTTATAAGTCTTGTATTATTGTATTCAGACATAATTACAAAGGTTTGAAGTGTGAAATCTTGTGTGTTATAGTGTGTTTTATTACAGTTGTTTGCTCGTTAGACAATCATTTCTTGCTTGTGTATTTAGAAGACTAGTAAAGGCTGAGATGTGGTATTGATCTTCTTATCTAACTCGGTGAGAAAGTGAATAAAGTGCCCTGGGGGTCACCAGGTAGAGTCCTCACCACAGTGACTATGGTTTGAGTCCACCACAGGGCCCTTTGCTCCAGGTCATCTCGTGCCTTTCCTGACTGTCTCTATCACTATCTTTTAAAAGCAGATACCGAAGAAAAAGTAGTTAGAAAAAGCCTCTCTCTACTTGTGTTCTTGCACTATTTATGTTGTTAATCGATAATAAAGTGTGTGAATAAAACGTCAATATTGACATTATTCTTTGCCTTATTTAGCTGAAACCTGCATAAAAAGTGATTTTGCTTTACTAGCCCTCACCTGAAACAACCGAGACACTTTGAACACACTGTACTGTTTACATCTTTTTAATAAACTTCCATTTAGATATTCATATACATGCTACTAAGTTACTAAAAATAAAGTGCAGTCCTGGCTTAACCGAGACCTACATACTGACCTAAAATAATCTCCAATCAAATTGTTTGTACTTGATATTGAAATGGCCCAGAGAATGTTTTTTTTACCAACTATGCATTTACAATGTTTATACAGTTAACTATTTTTATATTTGTGTTCACACTGTTATTATATTGTTGACATTTTTACATGTGTAATTGTTTATATCAGCAGTTATGAATCTATCTCTGTGGTTTTCCCTCACATTATAATCTCAGTCTTTCCTCTAGCATCTGATTGGTTAGTTCAGCTGCATGTGAGTCAGAAACAAGGAAGTGTTTTTTTTTACTATTTAGAACAATTCAGTACATTATACTTCTCGTAGGGATATTGATTTTCTCAAAAACATAAACATATTCAAAGCGGCAAGGCTCTATTGACAATACATTAAGGTACATGCATCAATAAATTCAAATAATATAAAGTACATACATAATAAAGTAGAAAAAAAATACTTAGGGCAAGGCATTATCCCATTCTAGCAGTCATATAAAAGTCCTCAATTAGGATTCTACACACAAATATATTAATGTATCACATTATTTTTATTTCGAGACCCTATAAATAAATCACAGACAGGAAGTGCTGTTGTTGTTGAGCTTTTTAAAAAAAATTGTTTAATATCAAACTTTATTGAAGAATGTAGACCTGCAGTAGGAAGGAACATCTTCTGTACATCTTAACAGTCACGTTCTAAAACAAGCCAGGGGGTTACTAAAGGAAAGTAAAAAAGGGGTATTAGTAGCGATGCCGTTTTAATATACTAAAAAACAAAGCAAACAACTTCATACAAATATTTTGTAAAACTTACAAAGGTCATATGATCTAACAGCTTTTTTGTTTGTACAGGTGGAAATGGAAAAGATGTATTGTTTAATATTGGCAGCCAGCCCGAAAAGCGTTCGCTTTTCCAAAAACTTTGACGTATGTAAATAACATTTGGTTAAAATAATTATCAAATTCATCACATAATACTCTGAATAAAGCTTTCTATCATATTGAGTGAATCAAAACAATACATTTTCCCAAAGTAATGTGAATTGAGGGTAAATGTGAACAGAAATTAAATGTGATAATCGGCTCCAAAGTCTCTTGGTATATTGGCAAGACCAAAATAAATGTACCAGTGTTTCTTTTAGGTCTCCACAAAAAGTACAGCTGATATCAAATCTTTTTTTTTTCAAATCTGTGGAGCATTTTAAAAGATATCTCTTTAACTTAGTTAGTTAAGAAGAACTTGTGTGGCAATAGCCAAACCGTTTCTCAAGAAATCTCTTCAACATATGAAGACCAGTACGATAAGGCAGCGGGTGTCCTCTTAAAGTCTTGCTGAAAGAGTTGACGAGTTGTCTTATCCTTACTTTTAGCTTGTAGTGAAAAACAGATATTCCCGACAGTTGTTTCTTTCACATTTAACAGTATAGTGTGAACATCAACTCCATTAAAACCTTTAAAGAGTGCAACGACAGCTGAGGGTATTGCATCAAAGACAATAGAGAACTCCTCGGAGAGACAGAGATGCCGTAGTGATGAATAAACTCAACATAATTATAAAGCTGAACATGCTGGTGACTTAGAAGCAATATGTTGTTGTCAACCCACTGTTGGATTCCCTTAGGGTACAGATTTGATCATTGGCAAATTATCAAAGATGTTTTATCAATATTAATAAAGTTATGAATATGGTTATTAATAACTTTATCAAATCAATAAACGATCACGCAACGGGCACCACCCTGCAAATCAGGGACCAATAATCAAACTGTGGATCAGTCTCATTTCTGTGTAAATCCTTTAAAAAGGAAATAAAGGAAGGGGTGAATCCAAGCACGGACCTGATTGACCCGCAATTGTTACAACAAGAACACAAATAATCACAAGCAACTGCTAATTAAGCATAATAAGATGTATTAACGTCACAATTATCAGTAGCTAATCAATAATCCTTCAATAATAAACTCATATACCTTTTTACAATATCACAACCAAAACAAAGCAAAAACAAAACAGCATGGTCACGTTTGTGTCCATGTGTGTGTGTGTGTGTGTGTGTGTGTGTGTGTGTGTGTGTGTGTGTGTGTGTGTGTGTGTGTGAGCCGAAGGAGGAGGGGCGGTGTCAAAATGTGTTCCTAACAAAAACCAAACTGGTTGTTCCGCTGCTCCTGAGCTGACACAAAACTATTTAGCCTCACGAGGGCGGTAGTGGTGCTGCGTGCACGGGAGGAGTTGAAGAAGCCAAGGGGGTTGCTAGGCAACACGCCTACTGCGATATGGTAGCTAGTGTGTTAGCTCTATACAAACGTAAGCATATCCCACGTGGTTAAAACTAGCAGCGTTAGCTCGAGAGCTAATGCTAGCTTGTGTCGTTGTGTGTGTGTGTGTGTGTGTGTGTGTGTGTTAGTAAAAGGAACAGAACAAAGGAAGGAAAGAAAAGAAAAGCACTCTGATCTGAAGTTATCGATAATGACCCAGTTCCCCTCAGCTGCTCAGGTCTGGGCCAACCGGTCGTTTTGGACAGACTGAGGCTTTGGTTTTGCTGAGGAAAACGTCACTAAACCACTCCATAGCTAACAGCTGATTTTTCGCGAAGTCTCGCCACAGTAACTAAAACTCCATGAACGAAGTTAATTAAACAGGTAGCGATACGGTTTAACCCAGCTACTTAACACAACATGAATCAATGAGTATAATGATCATTTATACATTCACAGAACAGATTAATAATCACATATGGATCAGTACATGATTAAATCAGATCACATTAAGGCAACAAGTGGTTGCGAACCCTTTTCTCATTAATAAACACACTACTTATCTCTGCCCAGACGTCAGCCTTTTTACGGGTGTGTTCAGTCCATTTATTCCTGTCCATAGATTCCACAGAAATGAAACAGCGGGTCTCGGGCGCTCCGTCAGAGCCACTGAGAAACTTCCCTCCAAGAAAGGCAGCGGGGGGAAAGTTTGGTGGCGACTTTGAGAGAAAAACGCGTTGTTTCCTTTCACTGCAGTTGAATAAAAACTCTGGTGCGTTTTCAAGGATCCACCGAAATAAAATCCACTTTCTCCAGAAAATGAAAGTTGAGCACACGCCTGCGCGCCTCCCTGTTAGCAACCGAGTTGCAAGTGAAGACAACAGGATTTTGGATGATCAGGCTTATTTATAGGTCAGGACCCCTGCTGTGTTTATGGTCCCGCTGAACCAATAGGAAGACCGAAACTCTTGAAAGGGTGAAGAACTACACCGTTGTAGTTCTTTGACTTCCTGCCAGGTGTGAGGAGTTTCCCTTCTGGCTGGCACTTCGCATAGAGGGGTGAAATTAACCAGGCTTTGGAGTTTACATGCAGGCCAAGATTCCTTTGTCTTGGCCAAATGTTCCTTTGTCTCTGAGCTCATGTGTGTCCTGTATCCAGAGGTCAGTTTAATCTGAGGCCTTTGTGGTTAAAATCAGGTTTAACCAGACTCTCGGTCCCCAACACCACCGCTGAAAGAAAATGGATTGGTTTTTATACAAAATATATCTGCTTTTCCAAATATAAAACCTATGAGGAGTGAAATTATGCTTGTAAATCAAAGACCAAGCCGCAGCATTTGTTTATGGAAAGAAGAAAGTTTAAGGGGAATTTTGTCAATATTATAGGTACAAACCACCAACTGAGGCAAAAACATAATGGGGAATAAAATTCCACAAGGAAGTTGGACACTTTAAGTAATGTTTAATCCAATTAATTTTGAAAGTTTTATTTAAGGTATTAAACTCCAGGAAACTGAGACCAACTTTACTAGTCATTCATTAAAACAGACTTTCTCAGATAGTGAGTGCGGTTTTTCCACATAAAATCATATAGAACTTTGTCTATAGTTTTTACACACATGTTGATCTACATATAAAGATCTTGATATTCCTTCAGCCTTTGAGAGTAGAATCCTGCCTTTTAATAAGTCACGTAAAAGCCAAACGCTTTTTTCAACAATATGAGTGAAATTATTCTTGCATCTTTGGAGTTTATTTTTATCAATAACAAGCCCTAGATAATTAATACTATTTTTTAAAAAAAAAAAAGCCTTAAAAAAAAAAAAAAAAAAAAAAAATGTGTAAAAAAAAAAATAAATTTAAGAAAAACCCAAACCCCACTTTGCCCCCAGGACTTCTATTATAGAAATTGCTTGAGGAACCTGTGAGCTGCAACAATGTTGTGTCGCTCGCCAGTTGACTTAAAATAATTGTCTTGTCAGCGATGGAAATATCCTGCAAATTACTACATTTAATATGTTTACATAAAAGTTGGGCTGCAAGCAAAAAAGAGGGAGATATAGGGAAACCCCCTGCCGAATTACACGTTTGATTTCAAATCTGGCGGAGACCCATTTTTAAGTTTAAGGGAGCAATTTGCATTATTGTAGAGAGTTTTGATCACATTACAAAGAAATACCTTAAGCCAAAATCCTTAAGCGAATGATAGAGAAAATGATGCTCAACTGTATCAAAAGCCTTGAAAAAGTCTAAGAAAAACACAAAGCTGTCGTCTGAAATTAAATATGAATAGTCACTATGAATAGTCACAGATCTAAGACAAGTCTAATGTGCCTAAATGAGGAGCGAAAAATTAGATATCAACTGTTGATCATGAGCAAAGATTTGACCATGGGAGACCAAAGACCGGAGATGAGAAATCTCAACACCCCTTCTCACCCGTGCAACACTCTTCAAGCCCCTGTGACAACCATGACAGCTTTGAGGACCTCTTTAAGGATATGTCGCTCTCCCCTCTTTTCCACATCCCCATGTTGGAGTTCACTGACCAGATGAAGCAACTGGTGAATGCTGGAACCAAGTAGCGCGGACGATACATCGATTTTCATCGTCATCGCGATATGAACTTGCGACGATGAACACATCGCACAGACAGCCTGACACGATGAATAGACGGGTTTCCTGTTTACAAACATTACAGGGTGCGCGGCGCATACCAGGGGCAGAAAGCCAGATTGGTGAGCTGGTCCGATAATGCAAACGCATTTTTGTCTCAGTGCACATTGTCTTAGTCCCTTCATTTCGTCATGGCATTTATATAACACATACTCTATGGTCTTACAAAGCTAACGTTTTTGACCGATTACAATTTAATCAAGTTTTGTGAACTGGAGAGGTCTCGTTACGAGGAAGCTAGCTATAGCTCTGTTTGCCATTCATTCCAATGGGGAAACATCGCGGCTAGACTCTTCGACATACATTGCATATATTTACACATACTCTATGGTCTTCCAAAGCTAACGTTTTTGACCGATTACAATTTAATCATTTATCGGTTTTAATTTTGCAGTGTTACTGTGATATATATGTATGGCTATAATGATCATTTTAGGCTAATGTAATAGCCCGGTGTTAGCAGCAGGGTTACTCCTGGGTGTACCCGGTTGTTAGGTTAGGTGAAGCCAGGTAACTGAAGAAATCCAGCATGTTGATCTTGCTTCGTAGTAGCCTACAGGCTGCCGGTCTCACAGAATTCTACGAAATGAACACGGGCCCTTTTAACTCAAAAACTGTGGCAGTTCAGATTCGCCGAAAATTCTGTGGCCGGCCCACGGATGCGATCAATGGCGTCATCTGTGGTCTACGCACAGATTCCCTGATCACAGCACGTTTATTTCTGTACAGAGAAGCTGTATACAACAGCAGGTATTGGTATTTTTAGCCCAATAACCGCTGTTTTAATCAACATTTATTCACCAGATCTTATCATGGTTTAATTGTATTTCTTTTAATGTTATTATTTCGGTCTTTTTGGCCAGGAAGCTGCTTTGTTGTTTTGATATTTTTAAACTATAATACTACATCTAGCAACATATATGTAGATATTATCATAGTATGCATTTCTTTACTTTAATAATATTATTTTGGTCTTATTACTGGTAAAATATTACGGTATGCTGTAAGACAGAACACGATATGATCAGAGTTGGCGCATGCAAAGCCGATTTACCACAATGCAATGCCGGCATTCATTTCAGAGAATCAGACAACGATCAGCGGGTCTTTAACGCCCGCATCGCTTAAATATACATATATATAATCAGTGGTTTTGTCACAGCAACAACACGTTGCTCAGCTTTGTTCCAGTAAGTTATACACCATAATAACGTTTAAAAAATCTGCGTGTATATATCTATGGTCCTGGTAGGCTTAAATTTACTTAACAAGCGCCACCTGCTGTTGTGGGGTGCGGAATTACAGGACCATTTTTTGAAAATTTACCTGCATTTGTGTGTGGATCAGCAAAGCGGAAAGTTAGTGCCAAAAGTCACGTGACAGTTTTTTGTACTTGTAGAATTTGTTTTGTACTTGAAGGATTTTTTTTGTACTTGAAGGATTTTGTTTTGTACTTGAAAGATTTTTTTTGTACTAGAAAGATTTTAGTTTGTACTTGCAGGATATTTTTGTCATTGAAGAAATATGTTTTTGTATGTAATACATACTGTATTTGTGTGATAGGTAGGTTTCTTATTTGAAGAACAAAATGCATTAGTTTGTGAATGATGTTTTGTATTTGCAAACCACACTGAGTTTGTTTGTGAATCGTTGGCGTGAGTAAAACACGTTTTGTGTGTGTGTGGGGTTTTGGCATGATTCTAACTCCATAGTTATCGCACACCGCAGCTTTTCCTCATATCGTGCAGCCCTAGAACCAAGTATGCCCCCTTCCTTCTCCCATCGTGTAAACCGCCAGGCACCTCTGCCCCCTCAAGGACGGCAGCTAACTCCTTCCCCCCAAACTGATAAGGATGCTTGTGTGCAAAATGCAGTAAGCATTAACTGATATGGGGCCGGGTCCAGGCTGCATGCATAGTAGCACTCATGACTCTTTCCAAGACAAGCCTGGGCCCTCGTATTAGATTCTTCCACAATTTATGTTGTGATAGGTAATAGAAAAAGAATGGCCGAATAAGCACGTAACTGTAAACTTTGCAAATTTAGCATCCATTCCTCGTCAGCCACAGTCTGTCCCAAAAAATGAAAACGCACTAACACTAGCCCTACTAAACATTAGATCTTTGGCGGGAAAATCATTTTTAATCAATGATTTTATTATCAAGAACAATCTTGATTTTATGTTTTTAACTGAAACCTGGTTGGACCATAATAACAGTGCTGCTGTTCTCATTGAGTCAGCCCCCTAACTTTAGTTTTATGAGTGAGAATAGAGTGAATAAGAAAGGAGGTGGAGTTCCGCCTTTTTTTAAAGAGCAATGTGCAGGTTGAATTCATAACTGAATTAATACTTAATGTTGTCTGAAGAGGTCTTTTAAAAACACATAAGTAGAAATTGCTATGTTACACAAACCCTAAAGCAGAAATTTTGATGAAAGGGTGCCCATTTTTAAGCTAGGCTCTGAAATAGCCTTTCCCGCTAGCACGCGTCATATGATACCTGCACATTGCTCTTTAATGACTCATTCCAATGTATGCAAATATCTTCTGACGAAAATTGTTTCTTTTTTTGAATATGTGGCTCTTCCGCTAAGATCCTCCCTCCCGCTCTACTTCTAAATATCTACAGACCACCTAAATACTGTGCATCCTTCCCATGATGATTTTAATGAACTGCTGTCTATAATCTGTATTAACTTTGACCGTATAATTATTGCTGGTGATTTTAACATTCATGTTGACACCCCCAGGACCGAGGGACCAAAGAACTGTGTTGTGTTTTTGAGAGCCGGACTGACTCAGCATGTTACACAGCCACGCACAATAAGGGGGCACACACTGGACTTGATTATCTCCAAGGGTCTGAACATTCCCAAGGTTGTGGTGACTGATGTTGCTCTCTCTGATCATTCCTGTGTTTTCTTTGTCGCACTATCTCTGTGCCCAAAAGTGTTCAAACAAAGTTAATCAAAAAACGGTATATCACTGAAAACACCAGTGAAACATTCATTCAGCTTTTCTCCTCTACACCCACCCTCACTGGGGCCTCAGTCACTGAGCTTGTAGATAATTTCAACTCTAAAATTACAAATGTTATTGATGCTATTGCTCCCACTAAGGTCAAAGCTGTCTCTGGTAAGAAAAGATATCCATGGAGAAATGTTATAGGTGTGAGAACAGGAAAAGAGAGTGTCGAAAAGCTGAACGCACTTGGTTAAAATCTAATCTCCAGGTCCATTATAACACTTATAAAGAGAGACTTCACATTTATAATCTGGAACTAAGAAATGCAAGACGGTCATTTTTCTCTGACATTATTGCCAGAAACAATAATAATTCACGTGCTTTGTTTGCTGCGATAGATGGTAGCTAACCCTCCAGTACCAGTAGCATCTGAACTGTTGTCTACCAAGGCTTGCAACAACTTTGCCTCCTTCTTCACAGACAAAATTCAGAAAATTAGACAGTCAGTGCCTCCATATCCAATTACAGGATATGTGTTGTCACAGTGTGCACACAAAACAAATTCCAACATGACACAATTTCATACGATCAACCTTAAAACCTGGAGGACATTATACAACATTTGAAAACCTCCTCCTGTTGCCTTGATATTCTACCAACAAAGCCAGAAATCTTGGTGTAGTCATGGACTCAGACCTACATTTTAACAGCCACATTAACATAATTAAAAAATCTGCATATTATCACCTTAAAAATATATCAAGGGGTTAGAGGACTTATGTCTCAGCAGGATCTGGAAAAGCTTGTCCATGCTTTTATCTTCAGTAGACTTGACTACTGTGACGGTGTCTTTACAGGTCTCCCTAAAAATCAATCAGACAGCTGCAGCTGATTCAGAACGCTGCCGGAGTCCTCACTAAAACCAGGAAAAGTGGATCACATCACTCCAGTACTGAAGTCTCTACACTGGCTTCCAGTGCCTCAAAGAATTGATTTCAAAATACTTTTACTGGTTTATAAATCACTAAACGGTTTAGGGCCAAAATACATTTCTGATCTGCTACTACATTATGAGCCACCCAGACCTCTCAGGTCGTCTGGGACAGAGTCTACTTGTTGTCCCCAGAGTCAGAACTAAACAGGGGAAGCAGGCGTTCGTTTTTATGCTCCACATATCTGGAACAAACTCCCAGAAACCTGCAGGTCTGCTGCAACTCTCAGTTCTTTTAAATCTAAGCTAAAGACCTATCTTTTTGATGTTGCTTTTCTTTAAATAATCTATTTTATTAACTTTAATTTCTTATACGCACTGTAACTTTTATTCTTATACTGCACTATCAATTTTATTCTTGTTTTAATTTGTTTATTAATGTTTTTAAATTGTTTTAAATTGTTTTCTAACTGCTCTTTAATGTTTTATGTAAAGCACTTTGAATTGCCCTGTTGCTGAAATGTGCTATACAAATAAAGCTGCCTTCCCTTGCCTTGGCCTGAGCCTTGGGGAACTCCGCACGTCATGTTTGTATGCTCAGATGTATAATTACCTATAGACACAAAGTAGTCCCTATTCTTTAAATAGGATTCAAACCACTTTAGTACTGAGCCAGAAAGACCAACCCAGTTTTCCAATCGGTCAAGTAATATGTCATGGTCTACCGTTATCAAATGCAGCACTGAGATCAAGTAATACTAAGACTGAAATTTTGCCACTATCTGTGTTTAAGTGGATGTCATTAAAGACTTTAACAAGAGCTGTCTCAGTGCTGTGGTGTTGTCGAAAACCTGACTGGAAGACATCAAAACTGTTGTTTAGCGATAAGAAAAGGTTGAGTTGCTGAAAAACCACTTTTTCTATGATTTTACTGAAAAATGGAAGGTTTGATATTGGCCTATAGTTGCTCATTAGTGGCGTGTGTAGATTGTTCTTTTTTAGGGGCTTGATGGCTGCAGTTTTCAGGGCCTGTGGGAAGATACCTGAGAGCAGAGATGTGTTTACAATCTGTAGAAGATCAGAAGCCAAACAATTCGAAACATTTTTGAAAACACCCGTTGGTAGAATATCAAGGCAACCAAGGAGGTTTTTTAGATGTTGTATAATGTCCTCCAAGGTTTTATGGTTGATCGTATGAAATTGTGCAACATCAAAAGATAGGTCTTTAGCTTAGATTTAAAAGAACTGAGAGTTGCAGCAGACCTGCAGGTTTCTGGGAGTTTGTTCCAGATATGTGGAGCATAAAAACTGAACGCTGCTTCCCCTGTTTAGTTCTGACTCTGGGGACAACAAGTAGACCTGTCCCAGACGACCTGAAGAGGTCGGGTGGCTCATAATGTAGTAGCAGATCAGAAATGTATTTTGGCCCTAAACCGTTTAGTGATTTATAAACCGTAAAAGTATTTTGAAATCAATTCTTTGAGGCACTGGAAGCCAGTGTAGAGACTTCAGTACTGGAGTGATGTGATCCACTTTCCTGGTTTTAGTGAGGACTCGGGCAGCAGCGTTCTGAATCAGCTGCAGCTGTCTGATTGATTTTTTAGGGAGACCTGTAAAGACACCGTTACAGTAGTCAAGTCTACTGAAGATAAAAGCATGGACAAGCTTTTCCAGATCCTGCTGAGACATAAGTCCTCTAACCCTTGATATATTTTTAAGGTGATAATATGCAGATTTTTTAATTATGTTAATGTGGCTGTTAAAATGTAGGTCTGAGTCCATGACTACACCAAGATTTCTGGCTTTGTTGGTAGAATATCAAGGCAACAGGAGGAGGTTTTCAAATGTTGTATAATGTCCTCCAGGTTTTAAGGTTGATCGTAGGAAATTGTGTCATGTTGGAATTTGTTTTGTGGCCACACGGTGACAACACATATCCTGTACTGTGATATGGAACGTACTGTACTGTCTAATTTTCTGAATTTTGTCTGTGAAGAAGGAGGCAAAGTCGTTTGCAAGCCTTGGTAGACAACAGTTCAGATGCTACCGGTACTGGAGGGTTAGTTAATCTATCGACAGTAGCAAACAAAGCACGTAATTATTATTGTTTCTGGCAAGTAATGTCAGAGAAAAAGAGCGTCTGCTTTCTTAGTTCCATATTATAAATGTGAAGTCTCTCTTTATAGGTGTTATAATGGACCTGGAGGTTAGATTTTCGCCAACTCGTTCAGCTTTTGACACTCTCTTTTTCTGTTCTCACACCTATAACATTTCTCCATGGATATCTTTTCTTACCAGAGACAGCTTTGACCTTAGTGGGGAACATAGCTCAATAACATTTGTAATTTTACAGTTGAAATTATCTACAAGCTCAGTGACTGAGGCCCCCCAGTGAGGGTGGGTGTAGAGGAGAAAAGCTGAATGAATGTTTCACGATTGTTTTCAGTGATATACCGTTTTCTGATTAACTTTGTTTGAACACTTTTGGGCACAGAGATAGTGCCGTTAAAGAAAACACAGGAATGATCAGAGAGAGCAACATCAGTCACCACAACCTTGGGAATGTTCAGACGCGCTGGAGATAATCAAGTCCAGTTGTGTACCTGTGTCGCGTGGGCTGTGTCACATGCTGAGTCAGTCCATAGCTCTCAAAACACAACACAGTTCTTTGGTCCCTCGGTCCCCGGGGGTTGTCAACATGAATGTTAAAATCACCAGCAATAATTACACAGTCAAAGTTAATACTAATTATACAGCAGTTCATTAAAATCATCAAGGAAGGATGCACAGTATTTAGGTGGTCTGTAGATATTTAGAAGTAGAGCTTGAGGGGGAGGATCTTAGCTGAAGAGCCACATATTGAAAAGAAGCAAAATTTCCGTAAGATATTTGCGTGCGTTGGAATGAGTCATTAAACAAAATGGCAACTCCACCTCGTTCTTATTCACTCCTATTCTCACTCATAAAACTAAAGTTAGGGGGCGACTCAATGAGAACAGCAGCACTGTTATTATGGTCCAACAGGTTTCAGTTAAAAACATAAAATCAAGATTGTGCTTAATATTAAAATCATTGATTAAAAATGAATTCCTACCAAGGGACCTGATGTTTAGTAGGGCTAGTGTTAGTGTGTTTTCATCTTTTCTGACTGACTGTGGCGGCGAGGAATGGATGTTAAGTTTGCAAAGTTTGCCGTTAAGTGCTTGTTCGTTATTCTTTTCTATTACCTATCACAACATAAATTGTGGAAGAGTCTAATCCGCCGGGCCCAGGCTTTTCTTGGAAAGAGTCATGAGTGCTACTAGCCATGCAGTCTGGACCCGCCCATATCAGTTAATGGTTGCTGCATTTTGCAAACAAGCATCCTTATCAGTTTGGGGAGAATGAGTTAGCTGCCACTCTTGAGGGGTCAGAGGTGCCTGGGCGTTTTACTTTTGGCCCCGCGGGGCGATGGGGGAGAAGGAAGGGGGCATACTTGGTTCCAGCATTCACCAGCTGCTTCATCTGGTCAGTGAACTCCAACATGGCGATGGGGGAAGCGACTCATCATCAAAGACGTCCTCAATGGTGTCGTTTTTTGTTAAAGGAGTTTGAGTATTGTTGGACCGGATGATGGGATTGAGATTTCTCCCATCTCCGGTCTTTGGTCTCCTATGGAATGGGAGAGGGGCGTGAGTTCTCGTCGGGGTTGGTAAAGGGAGTTTGAGGAGTGTTGAATAGGTGAGAAGGGGGTTGAGATTTCTTGTCTCCGCTCTGTAGTCTCCCATGGTCAAATCCTTGCTCAGGTGGGGGCTGTGGTGGATCACTGCCGCACTTTGTTGTGTCTTCCTCTTGTTTTGTTTGTGTTGATGTATCTTATCGTCGTGTCCTTGGCCAAGGGAGGCAGATGTGTGGTGCAGAGAGTAAAGTAGGCTAAAGGTGAACAGCTTTACTCCTGACTTGTTAAGTAAGAGTCTGTCTGCTTTTAAAAAGATGTCTGCGGTCCCAGAAAATGTTAAAATTGTCAATGAACTGCAGAGAATGCGGTACATGCAGTTGAAAGCGCCATGTGTTCAGTGCCAACAGTCTGCTGAATCTCTCAACTCCTGTTGTGACTGGCGGTACTCACATTTAAATCCTTAAATCTCAGACTATTGACTGATAATGCACTATTCCTTCCCTCTTATTGTATATTTTTTGTAAAATTGTAAAATTCTATTGTATTGTTATACTGTACACTAACAATATTTTTATATTCTTCCCGTCATCTCTTTTTTATTTTTATTCTTAATATGTTAAGTGTTGTACTTTGAGACAAATTCCTTGATTGTCTACGCATAACCTGGCCAATAAAGCTGATTCTGATACTGATGTTCACGGTTTTTATTATTTTAATTTGAATGTTTTTATCTAATTATGACAATACTTTTTAAATTAAATTTAAATAAATTTTATGTATTTATTTTGTATCCCGATATCCCCTTTTATTTTGATAATTTTTCTTAAAAATAAATCCATTATTTAAATGAAATATTCTAAATACTTAATCAATAATTACAATTATATAAACGGATATAGTAATACAAAAGAAATACTAAAAATGAAATGAATATAAATGTATGAAGTGGGGTCAGTGTATGAGATCAAAACATTTAAATTAAAATAATAAAAACTGTAAACATGTTTAATGTGTATTTGTTTTCTGTCTCTCTACTTGTAGTTCCTGCTGGTGTCCACTAGAGGGCGCCATGACACGCGCTACCAGCAGAGAGATTGTTTTTGGTGTTAAGTTGTAAATTGTTTTATATTATTACAACTTTTTCATATCATCACAGGTCAAACGTCAGACATAAACCTCATGAAGAAATCAAGTTGTCAGGTGGTACGTGGAAAGATTTAGGAGTAGCTCCACTAATTTGAGAAAATACAAAATATTATGTCTTAAAACAAATATATCTGCAGATTAAATATTGAATAAAAAGTTTAAATAATTTGCCAACAGTTCATTTTATAATATTTAACTAGAACATTCAGCTTCACCAAATGTAGAAGTAGCCTAGTATACTATATATGATTGCTGAACAAACCAACCTTAATAGTGACATTCCATTGACATTGATCCAATGACTCCATTCCAGACAGAATACCAGCTGAGATCAGTTGCATTGTTTTTTATCAGAGGCTGTTTTCAGATTACATTATGTTCTTTGCAAAAGGGTTCTCGACTGTTGTAGAAAGAAGTGGCTGATCTTTAATGCAATATCTCCATTGGCCATTATCAGCAACCATTCATCCAATGTTCCAATTTTAATTTAGAACAGCAAAGATGAATCAATCTATTGATTAGTTGTAAACTGATAATTTAATTGCCTTCTATTTTGATAATCAATGAATCGGTTTTAGTAATTTTTTATGACATTTTTTTCTAGTTTCTTCTCTCTGTGACAGTAAACTGAATATTTTTGAGTTGTGGACAAAACGAGACATTTAAGGACGTCATCTTGGGCTTTGGGGTAAAACACTGATCCACATGTTTCACCATTTTCCTGATAATCCACAGATATATTGACAATGACAATAATGCGTTAGATACCGCGCTTTAAACTTTACTATTGAAAATCTTAAATAAAATGTAAATAGCGGGTGCCCATGTGTGGATAATTGCTCCCTCGACGCGAGTGCCACGGCTTCAACTCGCCCTGGGGCCCTTTTGCGCGTGTTGTTTCCCTCTCTTCCCCTTTCATGTCTTCAACTGTCCTATATGAATAAAGGCCTAAAATGGCCAAAAATAATCGTAAAAAAAGTGAGACTAGCTTCGCCCCTCCCTCCTCCTGATCCCGTCCCCTCCCCCCCTTCCGTAGCTGCCGCACTACCTAAACCCTGGAACACTGTTTGTGTTGTGTTTTTTCGGGCCCAGAGGCCCGTTCCAGAAAGCAGGTTTTAGTAAAAACTCTGAGTTTGTTAACCCTGAGATGAGGGAAACTCTGGGTTTCTCCCTTACAAAGAGAGAAGGCTTAACACGAGTCAGTATACTATGGTAACTAAGTCTGTGAACCTAACCTGGTCGGGAGCAGGTTTTCTTCAAAGAAAACCCGGGTTTCTCTCAGTCTCCCCCGAAACTCATTTCATTCATTCAGTCGTATAGGGGCATTTTAATGCAGTTTTATCTGCATGAAAAAAAACGCATTGGTTCATATTAGGCAGATTATAAAAGTTTTTTCTCAAACATGTCACGTCCTTTGGTCTACGATCCCATTGATAAAAAGCTTTATTAATTCACAGAAAGTTTCGCGCCAGTATTGAGTCCCGACTATAGGCTAGATGTATTTTCATTTCCACATAACCGATTTGAGACGATTTTTTTATCACATTCCATCAGATATGTAGATACCTTATCCGTCCTCATATCACTAACATCCACCATCGTGGACAGGCTTTTAACATCCCAGCAGATTCTTTGTGTTGCATTAAGTTTTTGCAAACGGCAGTTTTCTTTACAACAGTATAGCGGATCATACTGTATATAGTAAAGCCACTGTATGCAGAGCCATCAGAAAAGTGTGACTCGCTCTGAAACGTTTTTAAACATTTTGTGTGTTCCCTGGACAGTAGATCCATTAAAAGAAATTAATGATTATACATTATAGTTCTGTTAATGATATGGCTCGAGCTCCTACTGCGGCCTAGTGGGCCGGGTTGGCCTATAGTTTACTTCTCGCCCGCGGGGTTGCACCTAAATGAAATTATAGGTGTAATACAATTCGTTTTCACCAGTAATATTATAAGTTAACTGTGACTAAATATGAAATTAATACACTGTGAATGCGTCCGCATTGGGCTCGAGCAGCAATTTTCTCCCACCGCAATTCTCTCTCTTTTTGCAGCAGCAGCCACTGTCTTCTTAGCGACATACATGTTCAAACCATTGACATATATAAAAGGTTCAAACTTCGCTGTTTGTGCGCGAGTATTTCCGCCGACCTGTTTGTTTGTGGTTGTTACCATGGTGAATCGTAGAATCACCGCTCCTTTCATACTGCCTGCCTTTTGTGCGCGCCCGTAACCCTGAGTGAACATACTCGAGTTGATTGAACCAACTCATATCAGCTGTTCTGGAACCGAAAACTCAGAGTTTCCCATCTCGGGGTAAATCAACTCAGACATCAGGGTTAGACTCAGAGTTTGTTAAACCTCCTACCTGGAACGGACCCCTGATTGGCTACTTTGTTTATGTTGGCGTTTGTTTAGCCTGGGCTGTCTACAGAGACCGCGCGTTTTTACAGTGTGTTCAGGGACCGGCAGCTAGCAGATAGTGAAGAGATGTTTGCTGTGTGTGACAAAAAATGTTCGGGGATCGGGGGTTGGGCCAAATGTGGGCGGAGCTAAACAGTTGACTCCGTGGGCGTGCCATCTGGTGGCGGAACATCGTAGCACATTCTCAAACATCAATCGCAACACCTTTATAATATAATATGTATTATATATAGATATATAAATTATAATAAATAGTTATATTTGAATTGTTAAAAGGAAAAAGACGGGGGTTGGGTTTAGGAAAAGAAGAACAGGGAAAGCAAACATGATCTCCGGAAATTATCCCTGGTCTCGGGACGGCCGACAACAACTTACGGGTTGTTAAGGCAGAGGCCGAGTGTGTCGGGAAAGTCTGGAGCGGACTAACCTGCCCGGCTGCCGCTCGCGGACGGACGCTTGGCCAAAAGAAATCTCAATCATTCCCAATCTTAAGAGACGGAGAGCGTAGGTATATAAGAATGTAAGGAGAAAACATGTAAGGAGATAACATAGGCACAGGCTAATTACTGATCACTAACATGCTAGTTAACATTAGTAATTAAACCTAAACAGCTAACAGCCTGAGAGCTTCTCCTGTACTATACGGTAACTCCTCTGCGCCAGTAAGTCACTTGGTAATGACACAATCGTTAGCCTATTTTTACAAAAACATCTGCTATGCAGCCAGTACGAGGTACAAGGTAATGGAGGTTTATACATTGTCGTGGTTTCTGTAGAAATAAACAATGGGCAAATAGAGTCTTTAAACGCTTCCAGATGTAAAGTTATTTGCTGTCAAAGTGGCCCCAAAATGTATGCTAGTCAGTGGAGTGCTAAGGGCAGGTGATCTCTTTGTAGCGTCAAAATATAGGCGCCTAGGAGGTTCGAGGGTTTCCGAAGCGAGTTTACCGCCTTGACTGCAGTCAGGGCTTACTCGCTTTGGTGGCCGCCATGTTGAATGTAAACAAAAAGCTGCTGCCGCCCTCTCACTACCGCCGTCATTGTGTTAAACCCGTCAATAGCGGCAGGTGGATATGCTAGTTTGTGATTGGTCCGCGCAGATTTATAATGGAAGCAGGATGGAAAAATGTTACAGGTTTCCAGCCTGAGCGCACGGGGTGACATCAAATTGCAACCAGATGGGGCTGGGTTTACCCAGTCTACTCTCTCTGTTAATCATGAAAGCTGAGTGACCGCTTGAAAGGAGCACAGAATGCACCCATGAGAGCAGAGCACATTAATGGGGAGGAAATGTCGAGCTTGACCAGAGATGAGGAAGAAAGTTACTGATTATGTGAAATGTATGACTCCCTGCTCCTTAAAAGAGCCTCTGTTGAGATCACTAGTCAGTCATGTTTTGGTGCTTACACTGAGTGCGTAAACCGACTCTGCTTGCGCCAAATAAAACAAGCTTTTGAAGTAGATTCCAGAGATTCTGTCATTATTTTGGTAAAATTATCCTAACACTTTCCAAACCCCCACAACACTTTGAACATGCTGTTTACATCTTAATAATCTTCCATTTAGATGAAAAATGATATATAGGCTTTTTTCAGGCAAGGGGACACAGACCTCAAAGGGTACCAGATTTTACTGTAACATAGAGACCTATACATACTGAACTAAATTCATCTTCTGCAATTAAATCTTTGTCCTTAATAACCTATTAAAATGATGCAGAGACAAGGACATGAAAGAACACATAAACACAACAAGACACAGGACCAATGATAAGACTTCTGTTACTCTAGGAACATACCGAGCGCACCTCTTCCAGATGCTGCTGGACTGTTATATAAGGCAGAATTTTTGTGGGCAGAAACCAGCTGAGCTGTAATTACATCTGTACTAAAACTGTGTGCTTGTTAGAACATCTACGTCTTTGTTCCTATAGCCTGATTAAATAACAACTATGGAGCTTCTTCTGGATCTGCTGTGTTTTTGTCTTCTGTGTTTGACCGGAAAATACTTTGTGATGAAAACGGTAAGAATAACTAACTTTGTAGCCTAGATTAGTTTTCATTATCTTGCGCTTCAGACAGACAGACAGGGCCAGTCACTAGTAATTAGCTGAATCATCAGCAGTAGTGACTAATCTACTAATTGTTAGCTTCAGTAACACAAGTACCCTTCTCTGGACAGGTTATTGATCGGATTGTTCTTCTCCATCATGATTGTTGTTGTTTTGTCTTATTGCTGCTCTGCATGTTTGTATATACAGTACAGGCCAAAAGTTTGGACACACCTTCTCATTCAATGTGTTTCCTTTTTATTTTCATGACTATTTACATTGTAGATTCTCACTGAAGGCATCAAAACTATGAATGAACACATATGGAATTATGTACGTACTAAAAAGTGTGAAATAACTGAAAACATGTCTTATATTTTAGATTCTTTCAAAGTAGCCACTCTTTTGCTTTTTATTAATAATGGGGAAAATTCCACTAATTAACCCTGACAAGGCACACCTGTGAAGGTAAAACCATTTCAGGTGACTACCTCATGAAGCTCATTGAGAGAACACCAAGGGTTTGCAGTTATCAAAAAAGCAAAGGGTGGCTACTTTGAAGAATCTAAAATATAAGACATGTTTTTCAGTCTACACTACTATCATAATTCATGAAAATAAAGAAACACATTGAATGAGAAGGTGTGCAAACTTTTGGCCTGTACGTATTATATATATATATATATATATATATATATATATATATATATATACATATATATATATATAAAGGCTAATCAGTGTTTCTTGGCTGTGTTTCATTGCTTGCATGGCTACGTGTACTTAATATGGATACTGTTGAGGTATTACTGTACCTCACATAATTGTGTAATTACATAATAAACTACAATTTTAAAATACTGTTAATAAATCTTATCTTAAGTTAGACTACAAATTACTTTTTTAACTGGTGTTGTAGAATGATTCTGGGACCTAATAATTAATTAATCTGCAGATAAACATACTGATTAATATGTTTTATCTTCCAGAGCCAAAATACATCACAATGAAAGAAGGGACAGATGTTGTGTTACCCTGTTCTCTCAGCACCAAGGAGAACGTTGAGTCAAAAGTGTTTGACTGGAGGAAAGTTGCTCAGAAAGATGATGGTCTGAAGGAGGTGTTCATGTATGATGCAGGCTTTCATAACAATAACGCGGTCCAGGTCAGAGTGGAAGAGTTTACAGGGTCGAGTCTCACAATTTGAAGATGAACGGAAACACGGCAACGTCTCCATAATCATCAGAAATATGAAGGAGGCTGACAGTGGAGACTACACCTGTCATTTCCCACGTCTTCATCAAATGTTCCACCTTAAGCTTGTTGTTGGTGAGTGCTTTCATTCAACAGTTATAAAGAAAATTAGCCTAAATGTAATAATTCTGTAGTCATTGTTTATCCTGTGTTCACAGTTGCTCCAGAGCCAGACATCAACATTATTGATGCCACAGATGATGGAGTGTTGCTGCAGTGTGAGGTCCGAGGTGCTGCTCCCAAACCTAGAGTAGAGTGGCAGGACAGAGATGGAAACAAACTTCCTGCTGAAGACCCGCAGGTCTCTGAAAGAGGAGACAGATACCACATCACCCTCCAGACTACTGTGACCAAGACCGGCAGCTGTCGCTGTGTCGTCACACAGGAGGAAACCAACCGGAGGACTCATGCTGAGATTTATGTGGCTATTATTGGTAAGATTCCTCCTTGAGTTGTTCATGTGTTTTAGCAGCACATTGAACTGTTCTTTATGTTTAGTCTCTGGCTGTTCTCATCAACCATTTGTAGACATATTGCTGCAAAAGTAAAGCTCTGTAATCTGTATGTATTCCACGTATTTATTAGGCTACTGTCAGCACCACAGTGACTGCTGCTGTAAAACACAGGACTTTCAAGCAGGAGCCGGAGTTCTCTTCCTGGGGAAAGCAAAGATTTACACCCAGGAAACGCCGTGTTCTGGGAGTGTTTGATTCCAAACCATGATCTTTTTTAAACTCAACTAGTCGTTTTGGTGTCTAAACTTAATTGTCGTCGCTGCATGACGTTCACTTTTTGTCAGATAAACTCAACTAGACACCCACGGCTGCTGAAACAACCAACTCACGGAGCTCTGTAGCCAGCATCACATGACCGGCTGGCGGTCGCATGATTTCATAGGATATTATACGAGTTGTTGTGCATAAGTCTCTGTACAATATCATACGAACCCATTCATGAGAATGAGTTAATAGTCTATAACCAATCTACTGAACATATGTAGTTACAGTCTGAGTGTACATTTACATTGTTTTATTTTATTTTTTTAACTTTTTTAAAATGAACTTACTAAACTAAACTTTTTGTGATGTGTTTCAGACAACAACACGAGCATATGGACCTATATGCACCTATATGGAGCTGGAACTCTTGCTGTTCTTGCAGTTGTTTTTCTTTTACATGAAAATAGAAATAACAAAAGAAGTAATACAAGTAAGTTTCCAATAGTGCTAACCCTAGCCTAACCTTCTATTTCTATAGTGGCAATCCGGCAGCTTTAATTTACATAGCACATTTCAGCAACAAGGCAATTTAAGGTCCTTACAGTAAAACATGAAAGAGCAGTTAAAACATTCATTGAAGAAAATTTAAACAGGTAAAATAAATAAATGAAGGTATAGAATGCTGTGATTGGCCAGGCGCTGTGCAGAGGTGGAAGCGTGAATGTCAGATACTCAGTTTCTTTAAGTTACAAGTATAGTCGGACATAATATACTGTTCATAAATATTGTCACAAAAATCTTTCAATTTCATTTGTGCGAAATGAAAGTGCACAAATATAATAATTGATCAGTAATGAATTTTGTGAAAGATTATTCTTATGCAATATTAAAACCAATAACTTTTAACTACATGCTCGAGGGAGATTATCAAAAATTTATTTTAATGTAAACAAAGAAAATTACAAAGTAAATGCTTATTATATTATTTTTGTATATTGTAAGAGCCATTTGACCTTATTCAGTAAATGTTATTTTTTTATACACTGCCACCTGGTGACAGGTCACGTGCAGTTTAGTCAATTTTATGTATTTAGCCCAATATCAGAAATCACAAATTTATCTCAGGAAGCCATAGATAAAGGTTAAGAAAAAAAAGAAATGTAGAAAGAAGTAACAGGAGACGCTATGGGTCACATAAAAGCAACTTAAAAAAAGTTTTTATTGTATCTAAATGTAGCACTTTCAGTTGATGTACTGTAGTTGCTTGACTCTTGCACTTTTGGGGTTGTATTCACGTGGCTGAATGCACTTTTGTAAATCATTTTTGGATAAAAGCTAATAAATGAGATAAATGTAATCTAAAGCCTGTCTCTAACATTCATCACCTACTTGTTTTTTTGTTTTCAGAGCTCCAAGTAAGCTACATGTGAAATGACAAAATGTGGGACATTGTTGAACTTGAAAGCATTCTTTTTAACAGATATGTTTTTAGGCCTTTACTGTGTACCTCCGCAGGCTGCTCTCATTAACCATTCATATACTGTAGCTACAAAAGTAATGCACTGTAATTCACAAATATTCCACGTATTTATTACTGTCAGCAGCACAATGACTGTTGCTGTGGGAAGGAGGTCTGGGTGGATGTTTGGCTCCTAAAACACAGGGCTTTCAAACAGTGGAGGCATTCACATCCCGGGAAAACACATGACTTTCACCCAGGAAAGGGGTGTTATTGTCTCAGGCACAAGGAAATAAGATCCAGTATAACTGCTCTATATAACTTATAGCGGCTGTATTATAAACTCTGTACTTTTAGGAATGATGACTACAGATGAAGCCAACTTAAATTCCCACTCCCTCCCTCACAGAAGATAATCCTGTTTAGGGGTGTGGAGGAAACTGAAGGTCTGCAGTGACAGAAAGACTCAGATTCGTTCCATATGTAACCAAAATGGTGTATGTTCATGTAACAACTCCTTTATTATTTTGGATTGGCAGCAATTGCATAGCGTAAGCTACATTTAAAAACATCACAACATCCCCACACTACATGTCACAAAATAACAATGTCACCAAGGTGTAGTACAGGGACGTTTTAACCTAGATATACGTTTTGGATCAGTGACAATAAGTACTTAAAGGGTGCAATATGTAATATTGTGTGTAATACTGGCAGCTAGCAGTTAAAATAGTTACTGCAGTACCAATTCAAAATACTGGAGAGGTCGTCTCCCCGCCCCTCCTGCCCAGACTTCGAAGTTCATAGGGGGTTGCCAGGCTGAGACCGCAGCATTCACAACGACTTTCTCCACATAGCCAGACATTACTCCACAGCACAGCCGGAGTAGCTAACGGTAGATGCTGGCTATATTGACAGTGCATAAAGCCCGTGCTCATTCGGACTCTGTAACCAACTGACAGACACACTTTTCGGTTTAAAAACACAACAACCTCCGCGTCCTCTCAACCACATTGAGTCAGGCACACTACTCCGGCTAGAATTACAATACGAACGCTAAATATACCACTACCTTTGCCGTGACGGAACACACTTCATTGGCTCAAATTACGGCAACAATGGCTATACACACTGCAAACTCACAGTCCTCTCTTTTCGATTTATAGCCCCCCCTCCGTGGCGTAAAATAACTCACCGTTTTCGGGTCCGGTACGCTGACGAGGCTAAACGCTGTAAATAACAGCCGTAGGGTTGCTTTCCTGGACTTCTCCGGTAACGTTAGCTAGCAGGGTTAGCAGAGGCGTTAGCCCGAGGACCAGTCGGGATCACTTTACTGGCTATGTCTCAATTGTTTTCGCGGTAACCAACTCGGTTACTCTAGCTTTTAATTCAATCACAAGTACACAAATGTTGAAATGACAAAAAATGCCCGTCCACTGTGCTGTGATAAATTAGCCTGAAGCTAATGCTTACCTGTTCAGGAGAAAATAAGTCAACTCTGCATCCCTTTTGGGCTCTAAGCTGTCTCCATCTTTCAAATACATCTCTCAATATTTACCAGGGGGTTATTTGCGTCTCTGGTCACGCGCAACTGTTAGAAACAGCGACAGTTTTCTTTTTTATGTCATGTAGAATCTATCTCCGTTGATCCTGTTCGTTTGTTTTGCTGCTTTCCCTGCAGCGCTATACTACAGTTACAGCTGTAAGCAGCCGCTGGGTTCACGTTTTTACAGGTATATCTGGCAACCCGGCTGGCTGTCAAACTGGGCCATTGATTAACAACACACCAGATCAAAACATAAACATAAAATTCCGTCCGCAGACCGAAAATTTCAAAAATGAACTAAAATTAGCATTGTTGTCAGAAAGATAGTATTTCAGTTTAACATGTTTCCTTAATATCTGATAGAGGCATTTGGTGTCATTTTTTGGATTTATTACAAGTACAAATATTACATATTGGACCTTTAATTTAAATATCTTTATAAAACAGACGCCGTGAACTGCATAATGAATAACATCAAATGTAGCCCACAAAAATATGCTGCCAGTTTAGCACGTCTCGCCGTCAGGTTGTTTTAACGCATGCTTGATACAAATAGTTTAGGGAAACCATCCGCTTTTTCTACTGTATTATTCATGCGCATGCATATCCGGTTATTGCAAGGCAGACCAGATCACCATACCGACTGGCCCGTGCAGCTAAATAAAAGGATTACAGGACGGACTCTTATTGAGTAACATTGCAAAATAACACTTCCATCCTAAATGTTGCACAGTAAAGAGATGACAAAGCATCAAAACATCCTTTTATTTCATGTTTCATTTGGCTATAATGTATGTGAAAATTAGCCAATAGGAACATGTTCACATAGCTAACCTTTAAGGAAAATGGTAGCAACCGCCAAACCATGCACAGGTAAAATGAACAAATGTAGGCCTATATGCTTGGGGTTAAATTACAATAACTAAATAGACTAACAAAAAGTAGCTAGACTAGAGACTGAGAGAACAATTACTACAGTAGGCTATAACTTTACTGCATAATAGACATCGATTGACTTGGAATGAAGACGATTTGCTTCATGTCTCTGGGGATAAGCTTAAAGTGTAGTAGAAAGCTTCATTTCATGTAGCCACCGACAAATGGTGGATTAAGGTCCTCACACTACTCCTTGTCCATGGTGAAACCCAACTTCAACTGAATGAATGGATGCTGATTTTACAGTGGGATTACACACACTCTGTCAGGATACAGGGAGGGAGGAGGGTGACTGAAGTAGGCTGGAGATTGGAAGAGAGGCAAGCCAGCTGGGAGCTGGCTGGCTTCTGGCTGGGAAGGGATTTAACATCTATTTTATTTATTCATTTATTCATTCATAACATGCATGAATGCAAAAAAAGGAACAAGGAAAGAAAGAAGAAAATCTTATGGTACACCTGTCGCTTAATTTAAGATGGTTTCATCTGTACATTTGTCAATGATCCTGACTGTTGGCATCAGATCAATCTTTAAATGGAACGCCAGAGATTTAGTATTTCCATAAAGCTGGGGGTGGGACATTGTTAAGAACTGAACAGTCAGATTTTTCCTGTGAGGATTTGGGAGCTGATGGAGTTGATTTTTGATCAACACTTTAGATTCTGTATTTTAAATTATTATTACTGTAGGTGAGGGGGTAAATGTGTGGCAACATTTGTTTAGACAATATGCAACATTTTTCCTGAGCTTTAACTAGATAGAAGCTGTTCCCCAGCTGTCTTCATCATTCTGAAACCAGAACACCACGTTAAGGACGACTTCGTTGCTGCAGCCTTCATTGCTTCAGAGAGAAAAGCAGGAGACACAAAACAATCCACATTTAGCATTACATCTGATGGCAAGTCTTATCATGATATCTTAATGACAAATACAATTGGTACCACTTTACTTGAGGTCAAAATATTTATTAGTTACATGACAGCCAGTTTTACATGAAATATCCTGTCACCCATCTATCTGACCGATTATAGGAATTGGTCTCTAACCTTGCATCTAATTATAATAATCATTTAGGTCAACATGTCACTTTGATTAATGTCAGATTGTCATGGCAAGACAATCCAAACAATGTTGACTCAACTATGACAGAAGTCAAGCGTTTAGCCTATGAAGCTTGTTTATAAGGTTTATATTACATTCATGACAGTGTCATGTCATAGTGTAACAGTGTCATGTCACGATTTATCTTCGGTACTGTCAAGTAAAGTGTTACCAAAGTCTCTCTCAGTTGTCACTGATCTGAAAGAGAAGCTTCGCGTTTCTACCAGCTGTGGGGATATCCTAGATGCTTCCTTTGTGGCGGAGTTGCTAAAGAAATTCTACCAGGGCCAGTGCAAAGATTAAATCTGCTAAGTCTCTGATGATTTTGAGAATCTCTTGCCATGACTCTCCATTTCTACTCTGCAAAAGCTTATTGGTTTGTTCATGATAGCTTTGATTGTGTTCTGCCTCATCCTCAAACAATCTGCCCTTTCAATCCCATGGAGGAAGGGAATGAAAGATGGTAAGGAGACTGTTTCGCTCTTATAATGGATGAGATGGCCATCAGAAAGCATGTTGAATATGCTGAAGAGGAAATTCCATGGGTATGTTGATGTAGGATGTGGCAAAGTTGATGACTCTTTGCCAGTAGCCAAGGATGCATTGGTCCTTATGGTTGTAGCTGTTAATGGATCTTGGACAGGTTAAGGGTTAAGCGAGACAGGAGAGAGCAAATATTGTCACACAAGTGTCTTCCCAAGCTGCATGACATTGGGTGTGCTTGTTTTTCCCTGACATGTGATGGACCATCTTGTCACTTCACCATGATGCAGGCTCTTGGAGCAATATCACAGTTGGAAACATAGAGGCAATTTTTCCTCACCCTGCAAATCCAATGCCATCCAAGTGCATGTTGTTTTGTCACATGATGAAACTCTTGAGAACGCTTTAAGCTGACAAGTGGCAAAAGAATAGGTGGCAATACCTAGAAGACCTCAACAAACTTCAGGAGACTAGGGGCTTGAGGCTGGGTAATAAGCTGAAGGTACATATTCTGTGGGAGAAATCAGAAGATTAAGGTAAATCTTGCTGCTCAAGTTTTCAGCAGCAGCGTTGCAGATGCCTTGAATTCTGCAACAAGGAGCTTCACGTACCTCAGTTTCATGGTTCTGAGGAAACCTCGAATTCTGAGAACAATCAATTTAGATTTTGATATTCTCAATAGCAGGAACCCTGGGGCAAAGGGTTCCAAAGCTCATTTGAAGTTGTAATAAAACTTCACATTGTTGTCTGTTGGAGAGAGCTGAAAATTTCCTTCTGCAGCTCAGAGACAGCTCTGGGAGACATCTTAATGCAAGGCCTAGGAAAACCAGTCCCATTGGATTTTTGCCAGCTCCAGAAGCATTTCCAACATCTTTAAAGAACTGGTTGAAGCTACAGGATGCACCTTGTAGTATCTCCTCACTTACAAACTCAGTCAGGATCATCTTGAGCTGTTCTTTTCTGCAGTTAGAGCCGCGGAGGCTACAACAACAACCCAACTGCCCACCTCACACCTCCTAATGAGACATCAAGTGAAAAATGGAACAAGGAACTGTCTCATTAGAGATGGAACAACATGTTGGCAGTGACAGTTGGTCGAGCTTCTGTCGATTTGATGTCACACCAGCACTGCCTCTGGATTCTGACCACGACTACAGCATCTTACCTTATGTCGATTCAATATCAGAGTTCAAGGAACGCCACTATCCATTACATTGCTGGATTTGTGATGAAAAGTTGAAGGAGAAAATCTTGTGCATGCCCTGTTCTATTGCACCGAGTTCTGATTCCAGCATGCATGCTTTCATTGCCTTGAAGAATAGGGGAGGTTTACAGAATTCATCAACAAACATTGTGGAGGTGTGTAAAGCCTCTGAAAGGTGCTTCAAAGACTTCTGAAGACCAGTGGAGAGAAAGCTTCCTCAAGGTAAAGGAGTGACAGCTGCTATTATAATTCAGGTTCTGAGTGATTTTGCTGACAAAAATCTTTTTCAGAGTTGCACAACCACATGTTTGAGACATTGAGGACAATCATGTTCACACGTTGGTTAAGATGGCAGCCTCCATGTACTGCAAGATTCACCTTCATTATTTGGCAAGGTGAGAAATTGAGAAAGTAACAGGGGCTCTTGTGAGAAGGAGGATGAACAAATTAATACTTTTCCATCACCAATAGTATGGTGTTTTAGTGCACATCTTCCTGTTTGAATAATGTTCACAGCACTTTCTGTGTGTATCGCTCACACTGCTTTGCTTAAGAGCCTGTATCAACGGGGGAATAAGCATTTGCTGTGGGAACCTGCCTTCACCTTTGTTCATTTATCGCTCACACTTGCTTTGCTTAGAGCATGCACCAATGGGGCATAAGCATTTGCTGAATAAACATGACTTTACATATGTTCAGCCTGCTGTGAGAAACCTTTACTGCAGCACATAGAGAAAAACCTGTCAGTAACATATTTTTGTTTTCGCTGTTACTCAATTCTAGCAACAAATTACATGAAGTTTTAAGGTTAAACTATTATTTTTTGTGATTATACAGTACATTCTGTTCAAATGTTACACTCAAATGTTCAGACGTTTCAGTGTTGTCTGTTTGTGGCGTCTGTTTGTTAAGTTTGTCTTGTCTTGACGTGGTGAGTGGGCTTCTAACTAAGCCAGGCTAGATGTTGAGAGTTAAAGCCAAGATACTGGTCATCCTTTCTCTTTTTCAGACATGCTGGTGGTTGCTGTTTCCAAGTTTTTCCAGTAACGAACACTGCTAAGTATGAAAGAACTTTTAACTCAGATTGAGGACAGTGAAGAGCAGCACACATACAAAGCTGTGTGTAGTTGTTCATTATCAAAATCTGTATTGCCCTTCACAAACTTGTCCTTTTCATGACTATTTACCACCACCATCAATTTCAAGTCTTCCTATTAGCTTGGAATTTTACATTTTGGCGCCATGAACTGGGGTAGACGCTCCATAATGATGTGCCATCTTGAAATACGTTATACAGGTTATACTGCTCCGCCTTTCCGGTTTTCGGCTCACAGTTGCTGCTAATGGGTATCGTAGCTTCCCGGCCCCGGCAAGTTTGAAGAAGGAAACGTGGAGGACCACACGTATTCAAAATCCAAATTTCAGGAACAGGATTCTTCTTCTTCGCCCAGAAAAAGAAAATGGATATTGAAAAGAGCAAGAGACCGGAAAAAGAGTGAACATTGGAGCTGCTTTGGAGGCACACACCAAATCCCAACCAGTTAATTATCCTCTGGACCGCTGCAGACATCTTTTCTTTCTCTCTCCTTTCCCCACCGTAGCTCTTGTTGTTTCCGGCCGCAGTCATTTTATCAGTCAAAACTATCGATTTCGAATGCAACATAGCAGGGAGAGAGTAAAGACGGAAAGCTCCTAAAGTTTAGTTCCATATAAATGCACGGTTAAGTCGTTGTTTTGTCGTTATTGAAAAACAATATTGACCTTGTAGTTGAAAAAGGAGCCTCATATGGAATCTGTTCATTCGCATTCTGATCTCGATTCTATTTGACTGCCGAGGTGGTAGTGTCTGGAAACAACGAGAGCTACGGTGAGTTGTTCAAAACCTCTCTTTTTAGTAAACTCTCTGTACACAAACAATGTTGTCAATGCTGTAGGATTCCCTTAGGGTACATATTTGATCATTGGCAAATTATCAAAGATGTTTTATCAATATTAATGTGTTATGAATATGGTTATTAATAACTTTATCAAATCGACAAACAATCAAAACGGGGCACCACCCTGCTAGTCAGGGACCAATAATCAAACTGTGGAACAGTCTCATTTCTGTGGTAATCCTTTAAAAAAGGAAATAAAGGAAGGTGTGAATCCAAGCAACGGACCTGATCGACCAGCAATTGTTACAAGTACACAAATAATCACAAGCAACTGCTAATTAAAGTATAATAAGATTTATTAACTTCACAATTATCAGTAGCTAAACAATAATCCTTCAATAATAAACTCATATACCCTTTTATAATATCACAAGCAAAAACAAACAGCATGTGTCATGGACAAGGCTTGTGCTGTTGTGTGTGTGTGTGTGTGTGAGTGTGTGTGAGAGAGAGTGAGTGACAAAGGAGGGGGGGCGTGGGGTGTAGTTCTAAACACCAAGACAACTCCAAAGATGGCTACTCCAGTGCGCGCACAAAACTATTTAGCCTCAAGAGGCCGGAGTGGTGGCGCGGCGCGTCAGAGGGCTGAAAGAAGCCCGGGGTTGCTAGGCAACGAGCAGAGACGCTTAGCCGATCTTGGTAGCTAGTTCCTGTTTTAGCTCTTACCAGGCGTAGGGCGATCCGATGTGAAGCTACAGCGTTAGCTTGGTAATTTCGCCCGGCTAGCTGTTGTTGGTCGTGTGCGTGTGTTAGTAAAGGACGAAAGAAAGGAGAGTAAAGAAAAGAGGCACTTCTGATCTTAAGATATTGATAATGACCTAGTTCCCCTCAGCCACTGTCCTACAGACTGAGAATTTTGGTTTTGCTGAGGGAAACGTCACTATAACCACTCCAGTAGCTAGCAGCTGATTTTCGCGATTCTATCGCAGACAGTAATTAAAACTCCTGAAAGGAGTTAGCAGATAGCAATTACGGTTTTAACCCAGCTACTTAACACCGCAAAAATCAAACGATATAATGATCAGTTATATATTCACAGAACAGATTAATAACCAGATATGGCCCCTACATGATTACAATCAGATCACATAATAAATGCAACGCGGTAGCTAACCCTTTGCTCATTAGTAACAAAACAAAACGCACTAGTTCTAATATTCTGCCCAGAACTGTGTAAAAGCCTCCTTACTGTGCGTTGTCTGTCAGTTAAGTCTCTTGGCCAGAGCTTAACAATCCGTTTCGAGGAGCAAAAGAACTAAAAACGGATTCCAGGTCGACCAAACAAGAAAAAGAACAGTCCTTTTCTTAAATCCAGGCTGATTAAGCCCGCTGCAGATGAAGGAATACTTCGACAAAGTATTTCCTCGGATCCCCTTTGTATATCAGGCCAATATACTTTGTACCAGCTCGAAACTTCGGCCCAGCGAGATGATGCTGGTTTTCTAGTTTACTAGTCCGGACTAGAGTGCTTCCTTTCGGCCGTGAGTCACGGTGGAACGAAGAAGCACAAACGCCGAACGCTTTTATCGTTCCCCGCCTCCTAGTGGCGGGTGGTGCGTCAAAGACCCGACGGCCAATGGGGAAAACTGCAACCTGGTCAAAGGTGTGAAGCAGTTCTTTGTCTCACCGCCAGTCTGCCTTGTCCCACACGTGTTAAATGCACTTTCTCCATCTTGAGATTCTGCTTCCAAGTAGCAGCCTCTAGGAGTTTGGTGCAACTGGCTTTGGAATTTACATGTAGGCCACGATCCTTTGTCTCGCAGTCAATTCAAGTTGAGCCAAATCGCTGTTTAACCAACCCTTGGTCCCCAACAATGCTTTTGTTAAGGTGTAGAGCCCCTGGTGATACCGAGCATAGTTTCATGTTGTTTCAAGTCTTCTTAGTGTTTTAAAAATAGCTATTTTGAGGCTAGCATAAAAGTGCCCCTATCACTCCCATTCAAAAGGCCATTTGACCGAAAAACGAAAATACGGTAAATATTAAAAGTGGCGCTTCCGTCCTAAATATGCTTTTAAACGAAAGTTTGACTCGGGTACATTCACAAAAAGACTCTAGGTTGCATTTTGGCGAGAGTTACGCTTTAAGCTGTCTCGGGCCCATGATACATAACATGTCATTTAGCTGACGCTTTTATCCAAAGCGACTTAAAATTAAGTGCTTTCAACTGTGAAGGTTCAAACTCCAGACAACAAGTAGTAAGTGCAAGTACATTAGCTTTAAATAAGCAAAGCCACAAAGAGACATATGAAAGTGCAGGTTCAAGAATTTTTGATTATTTTTTTATCCGAGGTTTAGTCGGAAGACGTGTTTTTAGCCTTTGGCGGAAGATGTGTAGGCTTTCGGCCATCCAGATGTCGATAGGGAGCTTGTTCCACCATTTGGGACCAGGACAGTGAACAGTCAGGATTTCATTGAGTGATAAATTCTCCCTCGCTGTGAGGGGCAGCAAGCAGTTTGGCTGATGCAGAGCGAAGTGGGGCGGGTTGGGGTATAGGGTTTGACCATGTCCTGGATGTAAGCTGGGGCTGATCCGTTCGTGGCCCTGTATGTACACTACTGGTCAAAAGTTTTAGAACACCCCAATTTTTCTAGTTTATAGAAATTTTGCAGTTCAAGTCCAATGAATAGCTTGAAATGGTACAAAAGTGGTGAACTGCCTGAGGTTAAAAAAAAAAGTAAGGTTACCCAAAACTGAAAAATAATGTACATTTCAGAATTTTACAAAAAGGCCTTTTTCAGGGAACAAGAAATGGGTTAACAACATAAAGCTGTTCTGCAGCAATGGAGGTTGATTAAGCTTTGAAAGTTGGTGCTACCAGTTCCCACAGGTGTTCCAACTTGTCTAGATTACTTACAAACCCCTCTGTTTGTATAAAAGTATTGTTGGAACACACTGTGGTACCATACCCTCATGAGCATTATATGAACAGTATTGTACTGCAGAAAGTAGTGTGTTGCCATAAAAATGGCGGGAAAAAGGCAATTAACAATGGAAGAGAGACAGACCATCATAACACTTAAGAATGTTGGTCTTTCCTACAGAGAAATTGCAAAGAAAGTCAAGGTGTCAGTGAGTACAGAATTCTTCACCATCAAAAGGCACTTAGAAACTGGGGGAAACTCTGACAGGAAGAGGTCTGGTAGACCCAAAGCCACAACAGAATCAGAAGACAAGTTTCTGAGAGTCAACAGCTTGCGTGATAGGTGGCTCACAGGACAACAGCTTCAAGCACAGCTTAATAGTGGTCGTAATAAGCAAGTCTCAGTTTCACCTGTAAAGAGAAGACTTCGAGCTGCAGGTTTGATAGGTCGAGTTGCAGCAAGAAAGCCATTGCTAAGATGTCAGAATAAGAAAAACAGGCTTGCCTGGGCCAAGAAACACTGCCAATGGACTACTGAAGACTGGAAGAAGGTGTTATGGACTGATGAATCAAAATTTGAAATCTTTGGTTCATCATGCAGGATTTTTGTACGCTGTCGAATAGGCGAAAGGATGGTTCCTCAGTGTGTGACAACTGACAGCTGTCAAACATTGAGGCGGAAGCATGATGGTCTGGGGCTGTTTTGCTGGATTCAGGGTCTGTGATTTGTACAGAGTGAAAGGCACCCTGAACCAAAACGGCTACCACAGCATTTTGCAGCTGTGGGATATAGATACACACGCTTTGCTGACCAAATGACTTATGTTCCTATAATATACTGCCTAATTATTACAGCAAGCTGCCTAGACTTAACGAGCTAAAAGTATGCTGCACGAGAACAGAGCCAAGGCTGCACACAGGTGGCCTGCATCGTGCAAGGGAGGACATGTTCCTCTGTGGGATGGAGTAAGCAAGGACGGAGGACACCAAGACCTGGCACAGCCACAATCCATCAAAAGCAACAGCCCACTTTGTAGAGACAGATGTTCGTGTGTGATATGTAACTGCCCTTGTTAAACTTCAATAAAAGACAGGCAAAAGAGGAAGAGAGTCAGAGCTCACTGGTGAGAGACAGACTGCGGAGTCTGCCTCAGGGTGATGCTCTCCTCCTATAGAGGCCTATTGTGTGAACTTTAACTTGTGTTTGTGAAGTTATTACTATCTATTGCAGTGAAGAAGTCCTCACCTGGGAGTGCACCTTGGAAGCACGACAATTGGGGGCTCGTCCGGGATGAGAGGAAAAGAGGATTCTTCAAATTGATTGACAAAGGTTCGGTCCAAGGGTGAAAAGTCGCGTTGAACATCTGGCGCCATAAATAAGGTAAGCAGACCATTATTCTGCATTGACTATTCTAAATCAAGGGTGTTCAACGTCTTATTAACCCACAGACCGCTAAAATTAATTAATTAAATACATAGTGACAACTTCCATTTCTATAAAGGTACAGGAAATATGGTATGGTTTATGGAACAAATATGAGGAAATATTTGTGAAAGTCTGAGTTTGGCAACTCCACCCGTGTCCTGACGAGGAGCGGTTTTGGCTGGGTTGAAACACCCGAGAATTGAGACATCTTAAAAACAAAAAGGTTAAGTTAAGGTTAATAAGGGTAAGTCCTCCATAGTAGAGGTAAGTCCCAGGTAATTGTAGGGGTAAGTCCTCCATATTAGAGGTAAGTCCCCCGGGGTAAGTCCTCCATAGTAGAGGTAAGTCCCAGGTAATTGTAGGGGTAAGTCCTCCATAGTAGAGGTAAGTCCCCTGGGGTAAGTCCTCCACAGTAGAGGTAAGTCCCCTGGGGTAAGTCCTCCACAGTAGAGGTAAGTCCCCAAAGGAGTTGAAGTCTCCTGAGGTTGACTGGTGAACGATTGTATTATTGAACCATTTCACACTATTTAGGTGATATGACAAAATAATCCAATGTTCACATGACTTGTTGGTTTTGGTGTCAGACAATTGAGCTAGTTCGATTGTCCAAAGGCTGAGAACCAGGTGCTAGCGAGCCATAGATCTCAGCTGGCCAAAATCATAGGGAAACTTGATTTTGGTGTCAAATAGGAATATTACTTTCCTGTTTAAGGGTTGAGAACCAGGGACATAGTGTCCCATAAATCTCAACTGGCCACAATCAAGGATTAAAAAAAAAAAAAAAAATGATGAAAAATTTACTCATCCAAATTAAGGGTAATGCATGAATGATCAATGTGTATGAATGCTAAATAGAAGCAATTGAAGCAGCAGCACTGCCTGAAACCTGACGGTGTTAACATAAAGCAGTGGCCTGTTGAAGTAAATTGTGGATATTTAGATCAAGGGATTTTCTGTGTGGCAATTTAGGAAATATTAAGTGTGTGGCAGTTTTGGATAAATATTTCTGGCAAAATTAATAAACATACCTTGGCAAATTCATAAACACTAGTGTCACTAATTAAATAAAATGGACGGGGAATTCGACAGAGAGATAGACGATGGGGGTTGGGGAATTAAAGGACCATATAAGCCAGTTGGGGAGCAGTTAGAAGTAATGGAAAAAGCAGTGAAAGCGGCCTATGGGACAGGGAAGGAGGCAGAGGATATGATAATACAAATGAGGAAAGATGTTAATCAGATACTGACCGATCAGGGGGAAATTGCTAAAAGCACAGATCCACTGTTAGCAGCATGTTGGAGACAGGAAAAGAGAGCAGGTCAGGATCAGGAAGAAGCACAGAAAGATGTGAAAACAGGCAGTTGGCTAAAAAAGGGAGAAGCCAAGGATAGGAGAGATAAAGCAAGTCAAGATAGGAAGAAGTGGGCACTATGGGCGCTATTTTGGCAGGGAGTGAGGCATCTAATGGTTGATAATACAGGTCATACACAACCACATAAACCTCCATCGTACTCACCACCTCAGCCCACTACAGGGTTGTACCCAGTGTTTGATGTTAAGGAAGGAGCAGTGGAAGTTACAGGGCTTGGCAGATGTGTCCCCTCAGCCCCGTTTGCAGGCCAGGACCAAACCCACAGGGGAAAGATTAGGCAACCAACTGATGAGTGGCAACTACAGAGACTCAGAGATGAATTTGAAAACCGCGGCCAAGGCAGCAGTGGGAAGGACAGCAGGAAAGGCAGTCTTACCGACGGTGCCGGGGCAGGACAGGACAGGGACAGGGATGGGGACGAACGGAAGCAGGGGTTGACTGCAGAAGACATTTTTAGGCTAGACCGTATCCTAACGGATGCGCTAGAAGGAGACTTTCAGGGAGCCAAGCCCAAGGTGAAGGGACAGTCAGATCCAAGCCCCGACTCAGGGCCCGGGGAAATCACCATGTCCCTCACCGGGCGTTGGTCAGATGAGCCTCCTTACCACCTGCGTTCACGCAAGGTTGACCTAGAACATCAGGGAAAGGGTAGAAAGAAGAAAGGAAGGAAACAGGAGGAGGAAGTAGAGGAGGAAAATGAAGATGAGGAAGAACCGGAGCGCGTAGTACTTAATAACCCTCTTTTTAGAGTGGGAATACAGGACAAGTACAGACCATTTACCATGGGCGATCTACAGGGGCTGGTAGACAAACTTCCACCCATAACTGAGGGCGGGGGCAACTGGCTAGGTAAATTGGAAGGGCTAACAGCAGGCCACAAATTAGCTTTGGGGGACTTTAGGGCTATAACTCACCGCTGTATGTTGGCCACAGACGTGAGAGAGCTTGAGCTAGAGGCCGGTACCAGTGTACAACCAGACTCTACTCCATTCTACCTTGTCTCTACCGCCATAGGTAGACACCTGAGGGACAGATACCCTATTTCCAATGCTGCAGCCATCCCCAAGTTCAAGTGGGATGCCAAACAAAGTCCTAGAGACTTCCTAGACTGCTGTAAGGAAAAATGGATAAATCAGACAGGCTGTCACCCTGGCAAACCAGGAGTACAGCAAGAGTGGTACAGAACTGCGGTGCTTAAGGGAGTTCCAGAACCAGTTAAACAGGCTATTGAGGAAAATCCAGACATGATTGGTGCAGACTCCACTAAGTGGGAGCACCATATAATTTTTCACATGACACGCGCTCAAGACAACCAAGACACAGAGGAATCTGGCTTTAAAGAGCTTCAGGCTCAACTGCTCAAAATGCAATTAGCTGAGGCTAGGCAAAAGATTAATGAGGGAAAGAAAGACAAGGACAAAAAAGGCAGACATGTCATGGCTTTAACTGCAGGGCCCCCCACTCCTGACCTTTTCCCCATTCCTGACTGGATCCCAGCCCCTCCACACACACAACCACAATCCTATGCCCAACCCCCACCCTATAGGCGGGGTCCTCCCCAATGGCAACAAAATAGTGGGAGGGGATATGGGAGAGGAGGAGGGAGACCAGGGAGGGGGCGGGGAGGCCCGCCCCGAGGGGGAACTCCAGGAGCCTGCTTTGTCTGCGGTCAAATGGGACATTGGTCTAAGGAGTGTCCACAGCGAGGGGGTCACCAAGGGGGAAGGGGTTACCAGCAAAGGGGTCCATACCAGCCACTGCAGGGACCACCGACAGGGCCACCCCAAGCACAATTCCAGATGGCTGAATGGAACTGGGCTGGCTGGGAGCCAGGTCAACAACAGCCACAATGACACTCCCCAGCAGAGCAACAGGACCCAGGGACCACGGCAGATCCCATGGTGTCCATGAGAGTAGAAGGAACTGTTCAGCCCTTCTTAGTTGACACAGGAGCTACTTGCTCAACAATCAGACATTGTCCATCACAACACATTTCACCAAGTCATATTACGGTGATGGGTTTCTCTGGGGAAAAGCAAAAACTGCCAATAACAAAACCACTGCATACAGCTATAGGGAACCAATGCGTCCTCCATCCATATGTTGTTTCTCCCACGGTTCCTATGAACCTCCTTGGCAGAATTCTCCTCATAAAACTGGGCGTGTCTATCCTGTGTTGTGCTGATGGAATATTACTGACTTTCCCTGACGGCCGTCAAATGACCTGTTCTGAAGGAAACCAGGGCCCGCGGACAATACATCCTTTCCCCCACCTCTGACTCCTATGCTGACATTTACTGGGCTATGTTGTCTCCAGAAGGCCCGGGCTCCGGGGTATCCTGAAACAGTTCTTCCTCTGGAAGCCCTGGATCTCGTAAGTTGCACCCTTTGTCCCTCCCCCAGATCCCCAACATGTCACCCTAAATTATGATGTCCACTCTGATCTCTGTTATCAAGACGCTTTTGACACGATAGCGGACACCAGATGGGACATCCACTCTCAAAACATCTTTGTGGGACCTGAAGGCGGCCGCCTCGGTCCAGCTAACTCCTGAACAGTTGCCATGGTTTGTTATGACTGAGGAATCTGCCCCACATGTTTCACTTGCCCTGCACCCAGGGTATGAGGCCAAATCATTAGGTCCCATGGTCAAGACAGCCCTGACTGCCACCGACTGGACACTCACTCCTCTCCCCAAGGTTCAATACTCTCCCTCCACCAAAACCTTCCGCATTCTCTGTGAGGGTCGAGACACAGCTTTTCTCCAACATGACTTAATTGCTAGGCACCATGGTAGGGAAAGGACTGACCATCAAGATGCTAAAGCCATGTTAGATGGTCTTCCCACCACTCTCTGGTCACAAACACCGACTGATGTAGGTTTAGTGCATGTTGCGCCCGCTGACCTTTCACCTTAGGCCATCTCCGCCTGTATGGATACCACAATACTCATGCTCTAGGGAAAAGCAGCTAGGCATTTCAGATACAGTCACAGGATTGATTGAGGCAGGGGTGTTAGAACCCTCTCGTTCCCAGTGGAACACACCTATCCTCCCAGTTTTGAAAGCAGAAACAGGTAAATATAGGATGGTTCATGACCTGCGCGCCATAAATGATCTCATTGTAGACACCACTCTCACTGTACCTAACCCACATGTTGCTCTCGCTGACATAGGACCACAACACCACTGGTACACAGTGTTAGATCTCTCAAATGCATTTTTCTGCCTCCCTCTGGCCGAACATCTGCGAGATATTTTCTCATTCACATACATGGGTCGCCCCATGCGATACACACGCCTACCACAAGGGTTTAACCTCTCCCCAGGCCTGTTTAACAAAGTTCTGAAAAACTCACTGACAGATTGTACCCTACCACCTGACACCGTTCTGGTACAATATGTAGATGATCTTCTGATAGCTGCACCCAGCATTCCCTGTCTGCAGGCTACCAAAGATGTTTTGACCACCCTGGCTAAGGAGGGTTACAAAGTAAGCAGGAAGAAAATACAAGTCTGTAGAAGAGAAGTTACCTTTCTGGGCAGAATCCTTTCAGGCAGTGGTGTAGGTGTTTCCCCTGCACACAGATCAGTTATTTCGGCCCACGAAACCATGTACTGTGAAAGACATGTTGTCATTTTTGGGCTTGACAGGCTACAGCAAATCCTATGTTCCAGGCTATGTCGACCTTACAGATCCCCTCCGGGCTATGGTACGCCAACAGGGCATGCGCAATTTGTCCTCAGCCTTAGACTGGACATTTGAAGGCAATGAGGCATTCATTAAACTTAAACAATCCCTTGCTGCAGCAGCAAATCTGGCCTGCCCAAACTACTCCCTGCCCTTCCACTTGGATGTTTCTGAAACAAAACAAGCAACTAATGGGGTTTTGTTTCAGAAAAAGAGGTGACAGAGTAGTGTTGAACTACATGAGCATCCCATTTGAACAAATTGAAAACGCCAGCCCGCCTGCACACAACATGCTGCAGGGGTGGCAAAATGCATTCAGAAATCATCACACATAGTTATGGGACACCCCTGATAGTTTTGACCTCCCACAGCATAGTGTCCTTTGTTAACTCAGCCATGTTTTCACTCACACCAACCAGACAAAGGCGAAATCAGTAAAAGTTTTGCAGGCCCCAAACCTGACCTTTACACATGAAGGCATTAACATGGCAGACCAGATGGGGGGGGGGGAAGGGCCACATGAGTGTGAGGACAGGACAAGAAAAGTGGAAAAAGTCAGACCAGACTTAGCTGCACAACCACTAGGGGAAGGAAGAGTGCTATTCACAGATGGGTGTTGTTTTAGACATGAGACTGAGGGACTGAAAGCAGCATATGCAGTGGTTGAAGACACAGGAGGGGAAGTGGTAACATTAGAAGCAGAAAGGATGCAAGGTGCGCAGTCAGCACAGAAAGCAGAAGTGGAAGCACTCATCAGAGCCTTAGAGCTAGGAAAAAATCAAGCAGTAACTGTATACTCTGACTCAGCCTATGCAACAGGAGCAGCTCACCTCGAATTACCACAGTGGCAGAGGGCAGGGTTTTTGACAGCAGGAGGAAAACCTATTAAACATGAGGAAGAAATGAAAAGATTAGCAAAAGCTATTCTCCTACCAGCCAAGGTAGCTATAGTCAAATGTAAGGGCCACAGCAATACTCAAGATAGAGTGAGTAAGGGAAATGAAGCAGCAGACAGCGCCGCAAAAACCGCAGCAGGATATTTGGCACACCATCTAATGATGACTGCAGACCTAGAAACCAGGGCCGAGCTTAGCAAAGAAACAATCATTGAGTTACAAGCACGAGCTTCCCCCCAAGAAAAAACAGTTTGGAAAAGCAGGGGAGCTATGCAAAGTGAGGGGTTGTGGCGGGGCCCGGATGGTAGACCTATTCTGCCACCAGGGGTACGGGAGACGGCCCTAGAAGAAGCTCATGGGGTGGGACATGTAGGGGTCAGTCAGATGTTGAGAAACCTACAACATTGGTGGCATCCATTCATGAAACCAATGGTAGAGCAGGTAACCAAGACCTGTCCCCAATGCCAAGCATTCAACCCTAAGCCTACAGTGAAACCAGACGGGGGACAGTACCCCCTTGAGACAGTGGCAGGGAAAGAGATTGTGATTGACTACACTGACATGACGGACAGGGTACAGGGTTGCAGGTATTTGCTGGTGTGTGTGGATTCCTACACTGGATGGCCAGAGGCCATGCCCGCAAAAAATGAAGACGCTCAGACCGTAATTAAATTTCTAATCAACCAATACATTCCCCAGCATGGGTTCCCCGAAAGGATAAAGTCAGATAATGGTTCCCATTTCAAAAACAAAGATTTGCAAAAGGTGGAACTCATGTTGGGGCTAAAGCATAAATTTGGCTCCGTATACCACCCTGAATCTCAAGGCAAGGTAGAAAGGATGAACCTGACCTTAAAAAACAAAATGTCTAAAATATGCAACCAAACAGGGATGAATTGGCTGCAAGCCCTCCCCCTGGCTCTCATGTCGATAAGAATGTCAGTAAACAGTAGGACAGGCCTCTCACCATATGAGCTACAAACAGGGAGGTGTTTCCCGGGGCCCTGGTCTCAGCTTCCACTTACTGAGCCTTCACCTGTAACCATTTCTCACAAAGCTTTTTTCCGCCAGCTACAGGGCACAGTCTCCTTGTTTTCTAAACAGGTGACCCCGCCGCACCAAGCCGACGAAACCAAAACTCCTCCAGACGCTCAGTGGGTGCTCCTGAAAGCAATCAAGAGGAAGTGGTCTGAACCTCGCTGGCAGGGGCCCTTCAGAGTGACGGCGAGAACATCCCGACGGTACAGCTCGAGGGAAAAGGTAAACAGTGGTACCACTGGAGCCAGTGTGCTGCTGCCCAGGAGCCAGGCCGCTCCACCAAGTGCGAAGCAGAGATCTGGCTGCCAGCGCGGAGGGCTCTCCGCCAGACACTAGGGAAAAAGAGGCAGAATAATCCTCTCCAGTGTCCAACGAGGTCCAGGGTAGTCCACCCCTGTGACCTGAAGAGGAGAATCACCAGGGAGAAAGGTGAAATAAGCGCTTTCTCTCCTACATGTAGCGTGGCAGCTACCATCCACCGTTGAACCCAAGTTATTGGGCGTTTTTTCTTTTAACACACGCGCCCCTCAGCCACGCCGTTTCCTTAACCATTTTTCATTGTGTGCAAATTGCAGGAGTTGTCTGGTTTGAGTCTGAGCTGAGGGTTAAAACCAACTTATAAAGCGGTGCTGTTATAAGTAACTTGTATGGGAAGAGACTTGCCAGGGAAGGAATAAGCTTGCTAGATGTGTTGTAAGGTGATCTTAGGGGTACATAGCGTCCCCATTGTTACTTTCATTTTCTGGTATGATTTTGAACTCCCCCGCCAAAACTGCCCCACCTAGGTGTTACCCTAGAAGAACTTAAGTGCCTTGTAATTGTAAATAATATGTTGTGGACTCACTTAGGTGAGTCCAAAAGGGGGTGTGGGAACTTTTTATTCCATAAAAAGTTAACAGAAGTATGCTCTTAATATTAGAAGTGTTTTTCCATTTTCTACATTTTTTACCATCTTTTACATTTTCTACTGAAGTGTTTTACAATTTATCTAGAAGTGATTTTTACCTAGAAGTGCCTTTACCTAGACGTGCCATGTTCTGACTCTATTTTTGTTTTTTGGAATATCTCGTTCTCTGACCTCTCTTCTCTTTTGGTATGTTGAACTCTAGTAGAGTTCAAAAGGGGGAATTGTGGGATATAGATACACACGCTTTGCTGACCAAATGACTTATGTTCCTATAATATACTGCCTAATTATTACAGCAAGCTGCCTAGACTTAACGAGCTAAAAGTATGCTGCACGAGAACAGAGCCAAGGCTGCACACAGGTGGCCTGCATCGTGCAAGGGAGGACATGTTCCTCTGTGGGATGGAGTAAGCAAGGACGGAGGACACCAAGACCTGGCACAGCCACAATCCATCAAAAGCAACAGCCCACTTTGTAGAGACAGATGTTCGTGTGTGATATGTAACTGCCCTTGTTAAACTTCAATAAAAGACAGGCAAAAGAGGAAGAGAGTCAGAGCTCACTGGTGAGAGACAGACTGCGGAGTCTGCCTACGGAGTGATGCTCTCCTCCTATAGGAGCCTATTGTGTGAACTTTAACTTGTGTTTGTGAAGTTATTACTATCTATTGCAGTGAAGAAGTCCTCACCTGGGAGTGCACCTTGGAAGCACGACACAGCACCATGCAGTACGCTCTGGTATGCGCCTAGTTGGTCAGGGGCAGTGTTGGGAACGTTACTTTAAAAAAGTAATTAGTTATAGTCAGACGTGTATAAAAGTACTAGAGACCCATACTTGAGTAAAAGTACAAGTGCTCTATCAAAAAAGTGACTTGAGTAGAAGTAAAAGTGCTCTTTAAGCACAACACTTTAGAAGTACTAAAGTATTCAAAAATTTTTGTACTTAAGTATTGCAAGTAGTTTATTTTAAAATCTACTACTCAAGTACTGAAAGTAAAAGTATTGTCTTATTTAGTTATTAAAGAAAGCAGTCAAAAGTTTGAATATCATATTGTTTATATTATGTCAAATGTTTAGCTTAACTGTAGCCAAAGGAATTAACAAATGTTAAATATATTAAAAACAAATATTAACAAATACTGAAATAAAAAGTACAATTATCACACTGTGCAAGTAAAATGAACATCCTCTCCAGCATAGTAACGATTAAAGCCCCAAAAAACATATCACCCACTAGCTACTAACGTGTGATGAACAGGAAAGTTAGCAAGCTAGCAAAATACAGATAAACTAGCAGCTTCACATCACAGGGTCAAACATCCAGATAAACTAGCAGCTTCACATCACAGGGTCAAAGATCCAGATAAACTGAGCTTCACATCACAGAGTCAAACGGTTAACATTCAGCACTCACTGCAGACTCAAACAACTCAGGACTAGCTTCATCTGCTGCAACAATAGCTAAATAGAAAGAGTACAAACTTACATCGTCTCTGACTTCTGAACGGGTGACCGTAATGAAAAGAAACACGACGCAATCTCTGGGATTTCTTACGTAAATTACGTAATTTTAAAGCGTACGTAACTAACGTACACACACTGTAACCTATCCAGTCTCCGTAGCGTGAGGAATTCACAACCGTAACGAGTAACTATGCAGCACATAAAAAATGTATCGGAGTAAAAGTATTTCATTCATCGAAAATATGTACTCAAGTAAAAGTGGAAGTAGGAGAAAAAAAAAATACTCCCGTAGAGTACAGATACAGCCTTTTAGTACTTAAGTAGAGTAGTGAAGTAGTTCTACTTCGTTACTATACAGCTTTGGTTATAGTTACTCACTACTTTTTCCAAAAAGTAACTGAGTTAGTAACTGAATTACTCTATAATAAAAGTAACTCGTTACCAGGGAAAGTAACTATTTGCGTTACTGTTAAAAAAGTTGCTATATGTCAAAGAATTTGGATTTTTTTGAGCAGTTTTCACAAGTCAGTTGAAATGAGTAGAACAGACAGGTGTTTGTACATAACTTTCGATATTTATTGCAGTCGACAGACAGCAAGAGGTTTATCCTGCACTTCAAGTATTATCTTTGTAAGAAAAGTAAACAATTTCACCATATAAAGTGCATTTAACTCTAGCAAATTAAATCAAACTCTCTCAACCTGAGACAACTGGTCAAGTAAACAACCTGTACTTCCAAGTGGTTTGTTCACAACAAAAGTAAACTTTTAAACAGAGACGCAACGCGAGTCGCATTCTACCAAGCACCACGTCTGAACAAACCCCACATTTACCAGAACTCTACTGGTTAATAAGTAAGTACTACAAACCAAAGTAAAAAACAAACCTGAAGCTGAAGAAACCCTAAACGTTAACGGAAAAGACCCGCGAACCTGAGTGACTGAGGGAGAGAGAGAGAGAGCTGTTCTCTTCTCAGTGTTGAGTGTGTGTGAGTGAGTAGAGTGGGACACAGCAACACAATAAATCTGTATGTGTGTAGGGGAGGGGCACTGTGACTAGCCTATCACAGAACGCAGACACAGTCAGCTACCCAATGAGGATTTTTATTCAATCCAAGCACAGATATTGACTCGTATTACTCGTATAATGTATAAAGTGCTTTATCCGTACCTGATACTCGTTTCAGCCGAGTATCTGGCTCAACTCTAGGTTTGGGATGAACTGGACAGAAAAGTGAAAGGAAAGAAACCTACAAGTGCCACACAGGGTGGGCGCAACTTTAATGTGCGGTGGTAAATCATTCCACAATTTAGGAGCAACTGCTGAAAAAGAGCGGTCGCCTCTGGTCTTCAGCCTGGTCCTGGGCACGTTCAGCCGCAGATCCCCAGACCTCAATGACCTTGACGGGGTATAAATGTGCAGGAGCTCAGAAATGTACTGAGGTGCCAACCCATTTAGCGACTTAAAAACAAACAATAAAATCTTGAAAGCCAGTGGAGTGAGGCCAAGATGGGAGTAATGTGTTCGTGTTTCCAGGTTCCTGTTAGCAGACAAGCAGCTGCATTCTGGACTAACTGTAGGCGTGAAAGGGAAGTTTGGTTCACGCCAATGTAAAGTGCATTACAGTAGTCCAAACGGGTCGAAATAAAAGCATGAATCACTTGTTCAAAAATTTTAAAAGATAAAACAGGTTTAATTTTAGCTAAAAGCCTCAATTGATAGAAACTAGATTTAACCACCATGTTTATCTGCTTGTCAAGCTTAAAATCACTGTCAATTTTAATGCCTAAATTGTAGGGGACTAAGGTTTACGGGAGTGGAGTCACAAACCCGTCTGGGTCCAAACACAATGATCTCAGTTTTCTCTTCGTTTAAATTAAAAAAATTAAAAGACATCCAGGTTTTAATATCCTTGAGACCTTCAAGTAAAGGAGTCAGGGAACCGTTTGCATCTCTTCTCAGTGGTAAGTAGTCATCCGCATAAAGATGGTAGGAAATACCATGTTTTTTTTAAATATATTTCCAAGAGGGAGAAGGTACAAGGAGAACAGTAGTGGTCCAATAACTGAGCCTTGAGGGACTCCACAGAGAAGGGGAGCTATAGATGATGTAGAGTCACCAAGTTTTACAGAAAAAAATCGGCCCGATAAATACGATCTGAACCACTGCAGGGCAGTATCATGAATGCCTACTCAGTGCTCTAGGCGAGAGATAAGAATGGCGTGATCAATTGTGTCGAAAGCAGCAGTGAGGTCTAAAAGCACAAAAATTTCCATTGTAGAAAGAATGCCACGAGTGTGTTCAGCTGTTATATCTGCCAAAGGGGGCTACTTTGATGAGTAAAAAATGTAGAATACATTTTGGTTTATAAATTGATTCCATGATTTCTTTTTTAACTTAAATTGTTAATTTGTTCTATTCTTTCATTTCAGAGTACAATAAGACATTGAACTGCATGAATTTCAATAAAAACCTGGAAAAATTGGGGTGTTCTAAAACTTTTGACCAGTAGTGTAAGTAATGTCTTGAAGCGGATGCGGGCAGCAATTGGTAACCAGTGAAAAGAGTGGAGGAGCGGTGTAGTGTGAGAGAACTTGGGGAGGTTGAAGACAAGCCGAGCTGCTGCGTTCTGAATGAGCAGCAGGGGTTGGATGGCACACGCAGGCAGGCCAATCAGGAGGAAGTTGTAGTAGTCTAGACGTGAGATGACCAGAGCCTGAACCAGAACCTGAGCTGCCTTCTGCGTTAGAAGGGGATGTATCCTTCTGATGTTATGCAGCATGTATCTACATGATCGGGTAGTTGCAGCAATGTTGGCAGTGAAGGAGACCGCTAGAAACCTGGGTGTGACACTTGACTGGTCGTCAAGTGTCACACCCAGGTTTCTAGCGGTCTGGGTGGGGACTACCACAGAGTTGTCAATTGTTATAGTCAGTTCTTGGGCAGAAGAGCCCTTCCCTGGAAGGAAAAGGAGCTCATTCTTGTCAAGGTTGAGTTTCAGATGGTGTGTGGACATCCAAGAAGAAAGGTCAATCAGAAAGGCCGAGATACGTGCTGTTACTTGAGTTTCAGACTCCGGAAAGGAGATAATTAGTTGGGTGTCATCTGCGAGCCATGCGACTGAATGACAGACCCGAGAGAGCTGGTGTACAGAGAAAAGAGGAGGGGACCCAGGACTGATCCCTGAGGAACCCCAGTTTGGAGTGGGAAAGGTTCTGAGCTAGATCCTCTCCAAGTTACCCGGTAGGTCCGGTCTGCCAGGTAAGATGTGAGCAATGAGAGCGCAGAGCCTGAGACACCCAGATTCTGGAGTGTCGAAATGAGGATCTGGTGGTTCACTGTGTCAAAGGCAGCAGAAAGGTCCAGAAGGATGATGATGGAAGAGAGAGAGGTTGTTCCAGCGATGTGAAGCTGCTCAGTGACCGCAAGGAGGGCAGTTTCTGTTGAGTGACCAGCCTTGAAACCAGACTGGTGGGGATCAAGAAGGTTGTTCTGGTGGAGATAGGTAGAGAGTTGATTATAAATGGCACTCTCAAGAGTTTTAGATAGAAATTAGATAGAAAAGAAGGGAGACGGGTCTATAGTTATTTACCTCAGAGGAGTCGAGTGTTGTTTTTTTGAGTAGTGGGGTCACTCTTGCCTCTTTGAGGGCATTGGGGAAACAGACAGTTGACAAGGAGATGTTAATGAGATGGGTAGGCCTGTCACGATAACAAATTTTGCTGGATGACAAATTGTCCCAGAAATTATTGCGATAAACGATAATATTGTCGTTGAGAGACCATTTGCATCTAATGATAATGGCATAATAATGCAGGTACACCTTTTCAAAGATCAATACACTTTTATTTCTAAAGAATATTTAACACTGGAACTGGAAGACATTTTAAATATCCACAATATGTCTTTGATCTCCTTTAATATGTCGTCTTTCACGCTGATGTACAGTTGTGGAATTGCCGTTTGTGACACGTATGTTCTCCAGGCAATTCATAGCCTACTGGCTGTCAAACGTTTGCTGCGTTCCTCGAGTCTGTACAGACTACAGACTCTGTACTACATTTTACAATTATTTAACACTAAATATTAAATTTAAATAATATATAATTAATAAATTCAATCTATATGGCTATCTGCCACATGGCGAGTAAATGTTTGTACCAAAATAGTTCTGTTTTTCAGTCTTCATTTTGGCGAAGGTGCAACTCTGAAACTTTTCACACTCCGTGTCTCTTTTCGATTTGCAACACGGAGTGTTGCAAATCGAAAAGAGGAAAGAAAACACTGAGAAACATCGAGAGATGCTAGTTAGCTTGGAAACGATCTAAGTGGAATAACGAAAGCTGAAAAGGTGTAGCTACACTACAACACTTTTCCTGTCTAACAGCAGTGGTTTAGAACAAACGTGCTAGTGTGGATTTATGTGTGTTTGCTTCACTGAAGATAACGTCCTGCTGGCTGCTGCACGTCCACATGAGCCCGCAACTTTTTTTTCCCTCTCAGCGTGTGTGGGTGTGTGTGTTAACACAGTAGTTTAATAGGTTTTGAGTAAGTTTTACATTGAAACTGCTGTAAGGAGGACTCATTTTGTGTAGCTGGAGTGTTTTAAGTGGAAACTGCATATGTGAAGGGTGTGATTTGTGTTATGTTTTTTTTTGTTATTCAATCTAACGGCTAAATGTTATTTATACATTTAAGTTATTGTTCAGTAAACATTACCTTTTTTGTTAAAGAGTTGTCTGGGGTCAGTTATTCCAATACAGCACAATAGATTTGCTGGTTAAAAGTAGGGTGGTATATGACTAATCCAAAATAGGTCAACCTTCGTGTTAGCTACTTTAAAGAAATGAACCCAAACAGTTCATCATTCCAGTCTGAAGTTACATATTGCAGCTTTGGCATTGCACTTGACAATGCAAGTTTGTCAAGTCAAATATCCTATATGGCTTTAATAGAAAAATGTATTTCGAAGCATCGTGATGCATCAAGATATCGAATCGCTGACCTGATAATCGTAATCGAATCGGGAGATCAGTGAAGATTCACACCTCTAACAGCTGTAGGCTTGCTTCGTACCGGTTAATGTTCTGTGCATTGTCGGACACATTCAGCCACTTTCCTGAAACCGCTTGCGAGACTGACAAGTCCACAGCGGCGTGTATGTCCGAGCCTGTCTCCACCGCCTCCACCTGCAGGTTGTCAGCTGTATGGCTTGGAATGAAAGGGAGAAAACGGGACGCCGAGTAACACGGTTGATATCGCTCATATACTTTCTTTTTTTTTGACGGCGCCTTAACTGCAAAACCCTGCTCCAACTCTCAAATAGCGCTTTCTGTCTCTCTCTCCGCCTGGAGTCCCGCCCACACAAAGACCATGCGACTGACAAGAGGGTTCACTCTTCGTTACGCTAAGGAACCGAGAGTGGTCCTCCAGTCTCTTTGGTAGAGAGACGAGGAAAACAAACAAGCATGCCAATGGAAATTATCGCGGCCGGAAAAATAATCGAACTAATTTTTTTTATCGTGCGATTAATTGATTTATTGACTATCGTGACAGACCTAGAGATGGGTGAGGAAAAGAAGAAGGTCAGGAGCAATAGACTGGAGAAGGGATAGGATCAAGGGGGCAGGTGGTTGGGCGGGCAGAGGTAATCAACATTATGAAGTGTAATATTTTCTATTTTGAAATATTGATTAGAGGTCGACCGATTGTGGATTTTATCGATACCGATAGCTAGGTGGGGCCGTATTTGCCGATAACCGATTAATCGACCGATAGTATTTAGAATTGATACTGGATAAAACAGTTGACAAAATACATACATTTTTTCAAAAAAAGTCCAGACACTTTTGCCAATAATCACTAATAATAATGTCATATTTATTGATATTACACCCACAGCAATGCTACACAAGCATGTGTGTTGTTTAAAACAGTTCTCCTACATATTTGGAGTCATCCAGTGCAAAAATAAACATAATGAGCATTATAATTCATATAAAGGACAAACTATTTACATTTCTTCAAAAAAGGCCCAAATGTATGCCAAATCTCAAAACAGTGACGCCATTCTTCTCTGTAGAACGGTTTAGAACTAGCCTGACGTGGTCCTACTCAGATTCTAGTCAGAATGGGAGTCTGAAACCTTCTACAGAGAAGAATGGCGTCACTGTTTTGAGATTTGGCATACATTTGGGCCTTTTTTGAAGAACTGTAAATAGTTTGTCCTTTATATGAATTATAATGCTCATTCACTGGATAGACCTACAACCAATCAGAGCAACGGAACTCAACGCAACTTTTAGACTTTTTTGAAGCTGGATATATCATTTGTTGCATGTAAATATAAATGTGGATAACGTTAGTGATAGTGACATGCTTGCTACAGTCGCATTTCTAGAGATGAATCGGCGAAAACACGTTTTATTTCAATGAGTCACGGCTTTGTTCTAACGCTGCTGGGCGCTCCCTCTCTTCACTCACACTCTATCTCGCTCCATCATATAACGCTACCGTGCTTTCGGGCAGTTGTTGATGCTCCTCCGCTGAGAATTTTAAAATGAATGCGCTGTCGATTCTACACATCTCAATTCAACAGCGGCAGCCACTAGACGGATTGTGGACGATTTGGGTCGGACTTGCGTTTATTTTTGTCAGTGTTTAACCGCTTGAGGTAAGTTAGCCTACTACTAATGTTTAGCGTCATCTCAGCCTCGATAGCAAACAAACATACTGTTGTGCTGTTCTTTCTCTACTAATGCAGCATCTATTCAATAAATTAATAACTTTATAATGATATGACAAAATGTACTGTATACATACCTTTTTGCTGTCGATGCTTTAAACGCGCATCTGATGTCAGCCTTCTCCGCACAGCATGTGCTCTCCGTGCAGCGCGCAGTAACACGTGTCGAAAATAAACAACACGGGGCATCAGTGATGGTTTTTATTTCGCCTCTAGAGGCCGCTATTGTAATGCATGATGCCAGCAGACCCTTCTCAGCTCTCGTGAACTGTGTAATGAATGACAGCGCTTCTCAGCCGCTTCAGCAACGGACGCAACCAGGAAAAACTATCGGTATGGATTTTTGCTGATAACGATAGTTTCACCAATCAACTATCGGTGCCGATGAATCGGCAAAACCGATGAATCGGTCGACCTCTAATATTGATAAATAAATTGTCAGTGATGTTGAATATCCTGTAGGCCTACAGTAAAGTCACGGACCGCTCCTACAGTTCGGCAGGCATGTGAACCGTGTATTCATTGCAAATGTAACCATCATAGTGTGAAATACAGTTTAACTGCTGCTGTTACGTGAACGGCGCTCAGCAGAGAGAGGCGGAGCGAGACAACGTCTCTGCAGCTTATTCAGGAAGTCAGGTCAATGCCACTAAAGCACTTAAAACGTTGAGTTTCATGTGTAGGCTACTCCCATATGGCTCGCATCAGGTGTTAAAATGAACTGTACCAAAATACGGAAAAACGTAAAGACTTAGACTTAAAGCAAAATACGAGACGTGTTTATTTTTACAGGTTATGAAATTGTCTCAATTTTCCGCCTGACTTCTTGTTTCTTGTTACAGACGATAACGGCAGACGCTTAACGTCTTGCGATTTTAAGTCCTCCACAACGAAATACAGTCACTAATTACACCGTTTTAGCTGTATTTTAACCGGACCTGTCTGGCCGCAGTTTCTCCGTTGTTTGCAAAACTTTCCTCCGCTCCGTTAGCTAACGTCTAGGTATTTGTTGTGCTAACGGCTAGTTAGCCTGCCTGCTAGCGGGAGTTAAAGCGAACCACTCAGGATTTTGCCTCCTGGGAAATCTAATCTATTCCATATTTTGGTAACAGTAACGAGCTATCCACAGCTTGCTAATACAAGCAGGAGCACCTGCATTGTATTTCGACGTGGAAGGTTTTTAGGTTTTTAGGAAAAGGCCTCCATCAACGTTGCTACTAGCTAAACTAGCAAGCTACACGATGCGCCCCCTCAGCTGTTCACCTGGCTGTGACTCGTGCCTCCTGTTCAGCCAGAAGATAGTGGAACTTGAAGCCAGAATATCGACTCTCCACCAGATCAAGGCAAGTGAACAGTTCCTCGACTCCATTATCATTGGAAGTTCTCCTCACACACACACTGTCGGATGTCTTGATTCCACTGTGCCCTGCAATACTCTCACCCCACCACGCACTAATACAACCTCTGTCCCTGTTGTCTCTCCTCGGCTTCTGCCGAGGACCCAGCCAGCTCTGCTGACCAGCTCCACTCCACACCAGCCGGAGCCATGGCGTGTAAGCAAGCACCAGAGCAGGCGGTCAGGACAACGCTCAGCCCCAGCCCAACCCCTACGACTAGAAAACCGCTACAGCATTCTGACGAACGACGAGGAGTTCCCTTCTCTGCCACGTCCCCACGCAGCTCATCCTGGTCCAGCGACACAATCGACGCGCCCATTGAGGGCGGACTCTCCCCCCTCGGACTCATCAACCTCCACGCTGATCATCGGAAGCTCCATGGTAAGGGACCTCCACATTCCCCCTTTACCTAGCGGTCCCTCTAAGGTCTACTGCTTCCCCGGTGCCAAGGTCCGTGACATCCAGCACAAACTTCCCGGCATCCTCGCCCGCCACGCCAAGGTCGACAACATCATCGTGCATGTGGGCACAAACGACATCAGAGAGGGACGGTCGACAGCACTCCGGAGAGACTTCACCACTCTCCTCTCCACCCTGATGGGCACAGGTAAGCGGATTGTCATCTCTGGGCCTCTACCTACCTACAGGAAGGGTGCTGAGAGATGGTCCAGACTGTTCTGGCTCCACACCTGGCTGGAACCACTCTGCACTTCCCTGAGCATTCCCTATGTCGACAACTTCAACTTGTTCTGGGAGATGCCCAACCTGCTGAAGCGTGATGGTCTCCACCCAAACCGACACGGAGCCAGGATGCTATCTGACAACATAACGACCACACTGAAAGGCAAGTATTGACATTATGTTGAAAATATCACAGATTCATGTCCCCCAGGCATTGATCCTGATAGCACTATACAAGTGGATGAATCTGAAAATGTTTTCTGCAGGATAACATGTAGTACTAGTGTTATTCCAGTAACGTGTAGTACTAGTACTATTCCAGTAACATGTAGTACTAGTACTATTCCAATTATAATCAACAACAGACCACACAAAGTGGTGAATAGAGGGGCAATACTTAACAACCTAATTGGAATTAAAACTACCACTGCAATGATAGAAAAGGAGACGAAAATTAGATGTGGATTACTAAATATCAGATCTCTGTCTTCTAAAGCAGTACTAGTAAATGAATTGATATCTGATAATCAAATTGATCTATTCTGTCTTACTGAAACATGGCTGGGCCATGAAGAATATGTTAGTCTAAATGAAGCGACTCCTCCCAGTCATATTAATACTCAAATTCCTAGAGGCTCCGGCCGAGGAGGGGGAGTTGCAGCCATATTTGATTCAAGCCTGTTAATTAACCCTAAACCCAAACTGAATTATAACTCTTTTGAAAGTCTTGTTCTTAATCTTCAACATCCAACACGGAAATCAGAACAGCCAATTATATTTGTTGTTGTCTACCGAGCTCCAGGTCCGTATTCTGAATTTTTATCTGAATTCTCAGAGTTTTTATCATGTGTAGTCCTTAAATCAGACAAAGTACTTATTGTAGGTGATTTTAATATCCATGTGGACGTTGACAGCAATAGCCTTACTACTGCTTTCAACACATTACTGGATTCAATCGGTTTCAGTCAGACTGTGCACAAAGGCGACGCACTGTTTTAACCACACCCCTCGACCTTGTGCTGGCATATGGTATTGAAATTGAGGACTTAAGAATATTTCCGCAGAATTTGGTATTATCAGATCATTTTTAATTACTTTTGAATTCTTGCTACCTGACCATACTAAACTAGATAATGGCTTCTACACTAGATGCCTATCTGACAGTGCTATAGCTAAATTTAAGGAAGATATTACAACAGCATTTGACTCTATGTCGTGCCTTAGAATAACAGAGGACCTCTATGTTAACCTCTGTCCCTCTCGGGTTGATGCATTTGTGGACGGGCGCTGGGACTTGCCTCTACGGATCGGACCTTGGACTCTGTCGCTCCTCTCAAAAAGAAGACGATGAAGCGAAGGAAAAAAGCTCCTTGGTATAACGAACAAACTCGCAGATTGAAACAAGTCTCGCGAAACCTCGAGGGTAAGTGGCGCTCCACCAAAGTGGAAGAATCCCGTCTGGATTGGCAAGAAAGTCTCAAAACCTATAGGAAGGCCTTAAGAAAAGCCAGATCAGACTATTACTCTTCACTAATAGAAGAAAATAAGAACAACCCAAGGTTTCTTTTCAGCACTGTAGCCAGGCTGACAGACAGTCATAGCTCTACTGAGCCATCTATTCCTCTAGCTCTGAGTAGTGATGACTTCATGAGCTTCTTCAATGATAAAATTATAACAATTAGAGATAAAATTAATCACCTTTTGCCCTCAACTTCTAACAGTTCATCTTTAAATACAGGACCGCTAGAACGAACGACTAATCCGGACATATACTTAAACTGCTTTTATCCTATAGACCTTCAACAATTAATGTTAAAGATATCCTCAGCTAAGCCATCTACCTGTCTCTTGGACCCCATCCCAACGAGGCTACTCAAAGAAGCGCTACCCGTGGTAAACACTTCACTACTAGATATGATCAATATGTCCTTATTAACAGGTTATGTACCGCAGTCATTTAAAATAGCTGTGATAAAACCTCTTCTGAAAAAACCGACCCTGGATCCTGAGGTCTTAGCAAACTATAGACCTATATCTAACCTTCCCTTTCTATCCAAGATCCTTGAGAAGGTGGTTGCTAATCAGTTATGTGATTTTCTACATAGCAACAGTTTATTTGATGATTTTCAATCAGGATTTAGAAAGAATCATAGCACAGAGACGGCACTGGTGAAAATTACTAACGACCTTCTAACAGCTGCAGACAAAGGACTTGTCTCCATTCTTGTTTTACTAGATCTTAGTGCTGCTTTTGACACTATTGATCATACAATCCTGTTACAGAGATTAGAACACTTAGTCGGAATTAAAGGAACTGCACTAAAATGGTTTAAGTCTTATTTCTCTGAGCGATCCCAATTTGTTAACATTAACGATAAACCCTCCAAGCACGCCAAAGTCAGCCATGGCGTTCCTCAAGGCTCAGTGCTTGGACCAATTCTATTTTCCTTATATATGGTTCCTCTAGGACATATTATTAGGAAACACTCAATTAATTATCACTGCTACATGAGCGATACCCAATTATATCTGTCAATTAAGCCAGATGAAAGTGGTCAGTTAGCAAGACTTCAAACGTGTGTTGAGGATATAAAATCCTGGATGACCCACAACTTCCTGATGTTAAACTCAGACAAAACGGAAGTTATTGTGATAGGACCAACGCACTGCCGAACTTCGTTTTCGAAAGATATAGCTACTCTGGATGGTATTGCCCTGGCCTCCAGCACTGCGGTCAGAAATTTGGGAGTTATTTTTGATCAGGATATATCCTTCAACGCCCATTTAAAACAAACCTCAAGAATAGCCTTTTTCCATCTTCGTAACATTGCCAAAATCAGGAATATCCTGTCTCAGAATGATGCTGAAAAACTAGTCCATGCATTCGTTACTTCTAGACTAGATTACTGCAATTCCTTATTATCAGGTTGTCCAAATAAGTCCCTTAAGGCTCTCCAGCTGATCCAGAATGCTGCAGCACGTGTTCTGACGAGAACTAAGAGAAGAGATCATATTTCTCCTGTATTAGCTTCTCTGCATTGGCTTCCTGTGAAGTCTAGGATCGAATTTAAAATCCTCCTCCTGACTTACAAAGCTCTAAATGGTCAAGCACCATCATACCTAGAAGAGCTCTTAGTACCTTATTGTCCCACTAGGGCACTGCGCTCCGGAAGCGGGGCTACTTGTGGTTCCTAGAGTCTCTGGAAGTAGACTGGGGCCCAGGGCCTTCAGCTATCAGGCTCCGCTTCTATGGAACCAGCTCCCAGTCTGGGTTCGAGGGCCAGACACCGTCGCCACATTCAAGAGTAAACTGAAAACCCTCCTCTTTGACAAAACGTATAGTTAGGGGGTGAGGAGTTGCAGCGCTCCACCTAACCCGGCCCACCTGCTTCTCCTCGTAGTTAGTTATGCTATTACAATTCTAGACTGCAGGGGTTGCTGTTTCCTTCCTATGACACACTGAGCTGCTCTCTCTTCTCTACTTGTTACTTCTGTATGCATCCTGTCCCAGAATTGCTTGTTACTAATCTAGCTCTGGGGAGTTTACTCCCCGGAGTCCTTATGTTTCTTCTTCGCAGAGCTATGCTCTGTGATTCTCTGCAAATCCCGGCCGCATCCTGCTGCATCCTGCTGCATCCGCCGCATCCACCCATGCTCTGCAGCGCCACGTTTCATCCCGCAACGCCCTGCTGTGATGTTCCTATGCACAGAGTAGTCTGGATCCGGTATAGGGGACTGCACTACTCAGTATGACACGATGTGCCCTGCTATGACATGAACTTCCACGATGACCTTCGACGTCACTGTGACCTTTAATGTGACTATTATCACCACTGTTCATCACACCCCCAACCGGCCCGTCAGACACCGCCTACCAAGAGTCTGGGTCTGCCGAGGTTTCTTCCTAAAAGGGAGTTTTTCCTTGCCACTGTCGCGATAGCCACTGCTAATGCTTGCTCTTGATGGAATTACTGTAATTGTTGGGGTTTTGGAAAGTGTCTCGAGATAACTTTTGTTATGATTTGATACTATAAATAAAATTGAATTGAATTGAATTGAATTGAAATTGAATTGAAATTGAATTAATACTGATAGACGGCAGCGTAGCCCACCGCGCAGACAGACAGCAGTCGGAGCTCCCGCGGACTGAGAGCTCTGTGTCCAACAGCAGCAGTTTCTCGCTGCGCTGCTGGTCCCCAGAGCAGCATGGTCACCAGGAGAGTCCAGTACAGTCTGACTCTGCAAACGGAGATACCATCAGCATTCACCCTTTGCAAACACGTGACCACGACCATGTGACGACGCCATGATAGACAGCAGAATCATCGGAAGCACAAGCTAAACAGTGTAGTAGACAAGCGGAAAGTTTCATTAGTTTCAATCAGTTTAAAATAATTAACACTAAATAAACTGTAATAATAATACTATCCTCTTCTCTATGGCTTCTTCTGTTGAACAACAAGTTGTCGTTATTGGTCGAGGTAGGGCATCTGGTAGGTGCTCACAAAGAGCGGTATTTGGAGAAGTTGGAGATCGCAGGATTGGATACCGACCCTTACCTTCTTCCTCCCTCCGTTTTCACGGACCTAATTAAATTGCCGAGTCTGCCCTTCTTCAGTCCACTGCCCTCTGAGCCAAGCCAACTACTGTATAACCCACCAGAATAAAAACAAGAGACAGTTAAACACAGCTTTGACTCACACGACAGATCATGATCAAACTGTAAATGTGAATAACTTGTACTAACATTTGAATTTCCCTTCGTATTAAAGGCAATCTCTGAGCAGGCTTGTGTATTTCAACAGTTGACTTCGGGTATAAATAACACAAGTTATCTTGGAAGCTAACGTTAGCTAGCAGTCACCTGTTGAGCTCCATGCAAAGCCTGCAGCCAGCAGCAAAGAAAAATTCCCAAAAGAGCCACATAGGGTGAAACTGAAGGGAAGTTGTGCACCATTCAAATACGAAGACAAACAGAGTTGGTGTTGGTCTGTTGTTGTTATCACTTTAAGATAATTAAACTTAACTAACCTAACTAAATACAAGCGGTTTAGGCAGGCTAACGCGCTAGCATTACGTGGCTGTTAGCTAGCTCTACGTTAAGAGTGATTTAATATGGGCCAGTTTGTGATAAATTAAATATCGAAGGAACCTTAGAAGTGTGTTCCCCTTGTTAACACAATGACTCAAACCAGACATAACACAAAGCCTACAGAAGCCTACAGAAGCACAACAGAAAATAACCATTTTATTATATGAGTGAACACGAACGAACACGTACGCATTTGGCTTGCCGTCCGTCTACAGCATAACTCTTCCGCCGTCTGCCATGGCGTTCATAATTCGCGAGAGTAGAGTGTGATGTCACGTGCAAAGGGTGAATACAGCGGAGCGTTCAGATCCAGTCAAATCAGCGCCAGCCGTGTACAGTAGTGACTGTGGATGAGAGGGAGACTGGCTGCTGAAAATCAGACGTTATGGTGCTTGTGATATTCCTTTGACGCTGGCTAAAACGTTAGGAAACGTAAGGAGCGTCAAAACTTTCTCTATGCAGTAAAAACCCTGACTAAATACCGGTAATAAATTCATAATACTAACCGTAAACCAACTAAACTCCAGATGGACTCCAGCCATCTTCTCTGCGGGGGAAAAGATCAAGGTGGGAAAAAGCAACTTCTTCTTCTGTGTGTTAGAGGCTCGCAAACCATGTTTAAGGCTCATGCTGCCACCTACATTACTGTATTGGAGCATGTAGAATAATCAATGGCATTAATTAATCTGCATGGAGGAGCTATTTACAGTCGGGTCTTTTGTGTTTTTGAGAGAGAGCGAGAGAGAGCGATAGCATATATGGCAGTATGTGGTGGTCAACATTGATTGTGTGGCGGGCCGCCACAAATATATCAATATATGGGAAACACTGCAATGGTATATAAAAAAAGGGCAAGTGACACCCTAACCACTAAAGATCCACCTTAATGAGATTGAATTGCCATTTGAATAAAGAGACAAAAATAGCGCGGTGATGAAGTAAAAGTAACGCAATAGACCATGCCTTAGGCTAACCAGCTACAATGTGACTCATAAGCATACAACATATCATTTTGAGTGAAAAAACGAACAGAAAATCCCCAAAAACTCAAAGGTACAAGACTGTGTACATATTTTTAATTATCGAGCGAAGGAACTACTCATCCCATAAATCACCGCGCACCACTGAATAAAGGAAGCTACGTTAGTTTAGCTAACAGCTAATTCGGCTAACCGCTAGCTGAGACAGCAGGTAATAACTTTAAATGACCCTCAAAATAAAACCTGAAAATAACATTAAAATATATAACAGCTGTTATGTCAGCTGTAGCCTGCTTTACCCAGTGTATAGTTTGAGTTAACGTTATTTTAGACTGAATCAAGCTGTCAGCTAGCAGTTAGCCGAATTAGCTGTTAGCTAAACTAACGTTAGCTTCCCGGTGGAGGCTAACGGCAGAAGTGTGGAACAGATTGTGATTCGTGCAGTGTCGTATATCCTTGAAAAACAGGATTATCATCTTGGGCATGCGCATGACGGATCATGCAGGCAGCGAAATTACGAATCCCACTATGGCCACGCCAAGACACGCCCTGAGCTAAATGAGGAGGACACATGCTGCCATTCCGCGTATCGTTATCGTTGTTGTTATATTGACTGTGAAGAGATGATTTATTTTAGTGACCGTTGTTGTTACAGTGATTGTGAAGAGATGTTTTACCGAAATCAGGCTAGTGTGCAGGCCTTTCTTTTGATTTTTATCTTTTCTTTGGTTCTCAACCTTTTTTGTGCCAGCGCCCCCCTATCCATTATCCTGGTCCTTTTTACTGTTGTTACTATTGTTATCAAAATAATCAAAAAATCATATAATTGAATGACAAACAACATATTTATTAGTTTCCCAGGTATCAAAAAAGTTTAAAAAAAGTTTTATTTTGCTTCTGTGCTCGACTTCCTGTCCCGCACTATCTGCTGAATTGCTGCGGAGCTCTCCGTTGTCCGGCAAAAATAGAAGCTCTGCGTATCTGCTCTGGAGGGCTGCGGACCACCGGAGCTGGGACGCAGCCGTTATGCAGCCAGTGGAAATACACACATTGACTTTAATGGAAACCTAATGACTCCGCCGCCGCTTCGGAGCCGTTCCGGAGCCGTTCCGCAGCCGTTCCGCATCTGGTAGAAATCCACGGTAACATTCAAACTTGAATTAGATATTACAAACACTAACAGTAGCCAATCAGAAACAGCAAGCAATTTAATTCAAATCTAAATCTATAATCGAATTGTTCCAACGGAAAACAAGCTAGCACTTATCAAGGGGTAAAAGCAGAAGGATTTACTGCCGAATGGAAATAAGTTTACAACCTTTGAAAGTTAGTGAGAGCCCTTTTTGATGCTTAGAAGAGTATAGGTTTGCTATCGCCTGTCTTGCGAGTAAATAGCATAAAAAAACATTTGGAGAAACGCAACCCCACATCGTGCTGAGTTTTGTGGAGGTGTGAGAATCCTGTACAGTAAACAGTTACATCACTGCCTCTATCGCTTCCCATGGTCCCAAGGTCCCATGGCATGAAAATTTCACTTTATGAGATTTTTTAACATTAATATGCATTCCCCCAGCCTGCCTATGGTCCCCCAGTGGCTAGAAATGGTGATAGGTGTAAACCGAGCCCTGGGTGCTACATTGGGGTTTAAAGAACACAACAGGACGTCGCACCACCCTGCGGCGATTGCTTTTTAAAAATTATCTGAACACAGATTCACGCTGAAGTACAACGCTCATTTAAGATGATGCTCTGAAGTACCGTTTCCGTGAAGGCAGCACAGAGCTGCGCCAAACAAAGCTGACAGAAGCACAGAAGAGAAAAGTTATAATACACCGTCTAATTTCATTTCATTTTATTTTTTTTACAGGAAAAATTTAAAAGCAACAATTAAGTTACAATAAAACGGGCCTGGCTCAGTTTAAAAACTGGTTTACAGCAGGTTCCTGTTCTGCAGCAACATAGAAGATCGAACACAACTTTGACACATCCACACAAAACATCATTATTGACTAGACAGATTAAAACAAAATAAAATAAATACAAAAAAACAAGACTAAAAAACAATACATGAACAATCAGTGTGTGCAAGTATGACTATCAAGAAGAAACAGTTTATATGACTTTTTGAAATATGTGATGGATGATAATGTTCGAATGTGATGGGGAATGTCATTCCAAATTTTGGTGTAAATATAAAAAATGTATTTCTGACCGTAGTTGTTTTTGTATGAGGGAACTGGAATGAGTGCCTGTGAGACTGACCTAGTGAAACGTACTGGTCTCACATTGTGTCGGAAGAAGAACTATAAGCGCTGGTGAAGAACGATTTAGAATCTGAAAAAAAAATGCAATATGACTGTTTACGTAGTTCTGGTAAGTCAGAGCGTTTGTGCGTGTAAGTGCACTGCAATGATGAGACCATTTTGGAAGATTACTATGGATCTTAAGTGCTCTGTAGTATAGTCATGCTATTGGTTCAGTAATTTCCTTAGTGGTAAGAGACCAAATTGGAAGACAGTAGGACATTGTTGAAAACACAATGGCATGTAGGTAGGTTTCAGAAACCGAAAAGTAAAGATATGATCTAATCTTGTTATACACATAGAGTTTCTGATTCAGCTTTTTTGTTAATTTAGAAATGTGTTCCCGATATGTAAGGTGTGAATCAAGTAGCACACCAAGGTAGTTGTAGGTCTTTGTGACAACAAGATCTTGGTTTGCAAAAGTAATAAAATCAGTAAAAGAAAGACTTTTTCTGGGTGAATGAAAATACATACATTCAGTTTTCTTTACATTGATGGTCAGATGATTCTTTTTCAACCAATCATGTAAGAGTTGAAGATCAGATGATAGTTTGGAATTTATGACATTTGGATTTGACTCAGAGAGAAAAATCACAATCATCAGCGTACAGTAAGCATTTTGAGTGTTTACACACTCGTGGAAAATCATCGATGTATAAAAGGAAAAGTAAGGGTCCAAGAATGCTGCCTTGTGGAACGCCCATGTCACAAGCTAAAGGTTGGGATATGACGTGATTAATTTTGACTGTGCAACCTGTTCGTCAAATAAGAAGAAAGAATTTCTAACACAGATGGAGACAGTTCAAATGAGTGAAGTTTGTTTAGCAAGGTCTGTATCGAAGGCTTTACGAAAATCAATATAAATAGCTCCAGTGATGTGACCTTTGTTGAGAGAGTCACGTAATTGTTCAGTGAAGAGTAGTAATCCTGACATGGCTGATCTTTTAGCACGAAAACCGTGTTGACAATCACTGAGCCAGTTATTAGTTTCAAGGTAAGAACTTAGCTGGTTATGCAAGACTTTTTCCAGCAACTTAACATTGCTGGAATTATTGCAATAGGTCTGTAATTTGAAACAAGAGTGTGATCATCAGATTTAAAAATTGGAGTAATTTCTGCTGTTTTCCAGTCAGTAGGAAAGATAGAAAGCCTGATACAAAGATTGGTTAAATGCAGAAAAAGAGGTATGAGGCTATCAGCATGAGTCTTTAAAAATAAGGTGTTTAAACCATAAATATCACGGGCATGAGAATGTTTTAGCAGATGCAATATTTGTATCACCTCATTCTGTGAGATCTCAGAAAATGAGAACTGATCAGATGTTGAGGAGAAAACAGGTGAGGACAAGGAGGGAATGGCAAAATGCATAGCCAATTCTTTAACAGATGATACAAAATAATCATAAACGCACTTGCAATCTTTTCTGAATCTGAGATAAGAGTACCCCGTAGGGAAATTTGAATATTAACATTCTTTCTCTTCTCATTTTCACCGGTGTTAACCTTAAGGGTCTGCCATAATGTCTTTGGGTTGTTAGTAATCTGCTGTTGGAAATAGACCGCCTTAGCCTTATGCAGTTCAAAAGTACCTTTATTTCTAATTTAGAAATAGGAGAAATTAGGAGGCTTGTAGGTGACAATAATGGTAATTGCATGTTGAGGTGTAAAATGTACAGTCAGTTTTAGTTTCGGTTTCAAATTTTGATATTAAGTGTGCATATTTCCGATTCACATAGAAGGGCACTCCGCCGCCGGTCTTACTAATGCGGTCTTTACGATACAGTTCATAATTTTCAAATGAAAGAAAAGAATCAGGAATATTGGGAGTCAACCATGATTCAGAGATTGCCATTACATGTGCTTTCGACTGCGCAAGCAAGATTTTAAATTTGTCTAGTTTGGGAACAAGGCTTCGGGTGTTTAAATGGCAAATTTTAAAGCCTCTGGTGCTACCAAGTTGAAAAGACACTGCTGGGTGGGTTGGGTAGTGACCATTTTTCGAGACTCCCGCGGGACACGGTATTCCCAATCAACAAATGTATTGGGAGTTGTAAGTGGTTCTCTTTTCTAAAACGAAATGCCTCGTAATCTTTGGGCGCACTCACCGAATATTATATAATATATAGCAGTGTCATTTCTTAATTTAATCTCCGGCTCCGTCCCGCCGATTTCTATGCTTGATCCGTCACCGAACATGTAAACAACTCCCGCGGGAATCACGTGACCCGCGGGATTCACGAAGAATTGTCACCCTCTAGTCTGTAACGATTAACACTAATGATAATGATTTACACAGAGACCTGGCTCCAGGAGGATTTTCGGGACTCATTGGTGCAGGTACGAGGCTTCTTGTGTGTGTGTATGTATAGAAACAATGACTCAGGGAAGACGAGGGGGGGAGGGGTATGTGTTTTTATTAATGACTCTTGGTGCAATAATTACACAATAAAACACAGGGTGTGTACTCCTGATCTTGAACTCGTTTGCATTAGCTTAAGACCCTTTTATCTACCTAGAGCAGGGGTGTCCAAACTACGGCCCACGGGCCAATTGCGGCCTGTGGTCCATTTTTAATTGGCCCGTAGCAAATTCTAAAAATATAATGGCATATGGCCCATACATGAAACTCGTGCTTGACTGTATTGTACTTCTTAGTTTTAACACTATGGGGAGCTACTGTCTTGAACAAGACAGCCTCTCCACAAAACAAGAGCAGTCATAAAAAAACTATGCAACTAGTGACCCAAAAATGGCAGAACCGAAGAAACGAAAAATAGCGAGTGCAGGAGATTTCAGACAAGGTGGGAAAATGAATATTTCTTCAGTGAAGTCAAGGGGAAGTGTGTCTGTTTGATTTGCAATGAAACAGTTGCAGTGATGAAAGACTATAATGTACGACGACGCTATGAAACCAAGGGGTTCCGCCATTCATTCCAACATACCCCTACTCCGACATTGACGTCTAATTGACAAGAGTGGCAGCACTTCCATTGTTTTCAAACATCCCACCACTCCGATAATTTTTGTTTCCATTAGGGTTAGGGGTTAGGGAATAGCAGCATGTCGGAATAGCGGCATGTCGGACTGGCAGCATGTAACCGAAACCAAGCATCCAAACTACGTGTCCTACACTGGTGCTGAGAGAGAACAGAAAGTTCAGCAAATGGCAGCGAGCCTGCTATCTCAACAACAGTATTTTTTCCGTACTAACAAAACATAAAAAAATGCCACAATAGCCAGTTATGAGGTAGTTCAACTCATTGCCCAACACGTGAAACCTTTCTCAGATGGTGACTTCATAAAACAGTGCCTCACTAAAGTCGCAGGAATAATGTGCCCGGAGAAAATTCAGGAATTCAACAATGTGAGCCTGTCCATAAACACAGGTGTGCTGCGAATCGAAGACTTGTCAGCTAATCTAAAGCATCAAGTGTCAGATAAAGCTTGTGATTTAGATTTTTACTTGATTGCATGTGATGAGAGCACCAATGCAACGGACGCCGCACAGCTGTTAATTTTTTTGTGGGGAGTTGATGATAACTTTTGCATTACGGAGGAGCTGCTTGATCTTAAGAGTCTAAAGGGCACAACAACGGGTAAGGACATTTTTTAAGCTGTGTCAAATGCAATTGACAAAATGGGACTTAAAAGGGACAAACTGTGTGGATTTACAAAGGATGGGGCTCCAGCAATGACAGGTGAGCGCAAAGGAATGGCCTCTATGGTGTGCTCCAAGGTGCAAGAGAGTGGAGGCACGACTTTTAAAATGCACTATATCATCCACCAAGAAGCCCTCTGTGCCAAGACAGTACAGCTTGGCAATGTGATGAACACCGTTGTGAAAACTGTCAACATAATTTGAGCGTGAGGGCTCTACCACAGACAATTCCAAGCTTTTCTATCTGATGTTGATGCTGAATACGGGGACGTACTCTACCATTCTGATGTGCGCTGGCTAAGCCGCGGCTCCGTGCTGCAGTGTTTTTTTTCCCTGAGATCAGAAATCAACCAGTTTTTGAAAGAGAAGGACCGGCCTCTTCATGAGCTGAGTGACCCTGTGTGGTTAGCAGACCTGGCTTTTTTAGTTGATCTTACTAATCATCTTAACACACTGAACAAGAGCCTACAAGGCAAAGACCAGCTCGTGCCACAACTTCTACGTGATGCTCTATCTCTTTGAGACGCAACTACGCAACTTCAATGTTGCACACTTCCCCACACTGTCCGAAATCAAATCTGCTTTTCCAAATGCCACGCTTTCTGCTGAAAATGGGAAATACGTGTCTGTGATCACATCTCTCATCACAGAATTCAGTCAGCGCTTCCAAGATTTTTCTGTCATTGAGAAAGACATCAAAGTGTTCTCAACTCCCTTCCTGGTGGACGCAGCAGTAGTGGAAAAGAAACTGCAATTAGAACTTATTGAAATGCAGAGTGATAATTCTCTGGAGAATCAACATCAGCTTCTCTCTTTACTCGACTTCTAACAGAGCTTGGAAAAAGACAAGTTCCCTCTGATGAGACGCCACGCAAAAAGAATGAGTCTGTTCGGCTCAACATACTAAGCACAATTACTTAATTAATTCACTCAATTAAAGTTGATCATATTTTCTAACAAACTATAGTTGGTGTGTTAACAAGCCCAATAACTTATTTGCATAGCAAGCCTAAAATATACACATGCCCTTATGTTTCCCCCATTATACAGGGCTGTGAAGGGGATCACCACCCTGACTGAAGAAGCAATCTGAGGCTGTTTTGAGAATCTCACCCCTACTCAGTGGCCCAGCCCTTTCATATATTTTTCTTTATGTGGCCCTTGGTAAAAAACGTTTGGACATCCCTGACCTAGAGACTACGGGAACATCTTTATATGTTCGGTATCATCTAAATCAGCCCCTTTGTAGCAGACTGCGTCCACCAGCAGTTAAAAGACAAGCCCGATTCCCCTATATTTGTTCTCGGAGACTTCAACCAATGCAAACTGGAGCAGGCTCTTCCAGGATTCCAGTAATATGTTAAAAATAGCACACGGAAAAATAGGACAATAGGACACTTTACACTGGATGCTATGGCAACGTTAAAGATGCATATGCTGCCAGAATTAACCCCCCCCTCTCAAACTCGGATCTTAATACCATCCACCTAATCCCCGCCTTTAAGTGTGCCATTAAAAAAAGCAAACCTGACTCAAAAACTGTCAGTGTGTGGCAGGATGAGAGCAAAGAGATGTTGAGTGGCTGCTTCCTGGCCACAGATTGGGATGTCTTCTATATATACAATATATATATATATATACATAAAATATTGCGGAAACGGTATATTCATTTCTGTGTCGACACTGTTATGCCAAAAAAGACGATCACAATATATCCCAACAATAAAGACTACATCACACCTGAAATTAAACATCTGATCAGGAGGAAAAAGCAAGCATTCCAGAACAATGACTTAATGGAGCTGAGATCAATTCAAAAAGACCTGAGGGGGAAACGTAAGAAGCACACATACAGCACACGTGTTAGGGAAGCCCTTTCAACAAATAATTCGAGAAAACTTTGGGACACTGTGAAAGAAATGACTAACATGAACTCTGGAAAGAAGGAATTGAATGTGTGGAATGATTTGGACAAGGTTAATGATCAACATTTTTTACAAATGTTTTGACCTGGATTATGAAAGTAATGTGACCCCGCTGCAGAGACATGTCTAGGTCATTACCATGTGACCCAACACAGGACAGAATAATAATTAACCCTAATGCTGTCACCACCATTTTTAAAAAGCTGAACAGAAATAAGACCAGTAGCCGGATTGTATTTCACCTTTTATTTTGAAAACATTTTCGGATGAGCGGACTCCGGCTTGGAGCCCTCTATTCCAGCTCTCTGTCGATACATGTACCATCCCTACTATTTGGAAGACATCTGTTGTCATTCCTGTGCCTAAAAAACCCTGCCCACAGCATTATAATGATTATAGACCAGTAGCGCTGACATCAATAGTGATGAAATCATTAGAACGTATAATGGTTGGTAATTTAAGGAGCGAGGTACAGCATCTCTTGGATCCTTACCAATTTGCCTATAATAATGGCAGGTGTACTGACGTTGCCTTAATCACAACTGTACACTCTATCTTAAAGCACCTTGAAAATCCATCAGCTTATGTTCAATTATTATTTATGGACTTCAGCTCTGCATTCAATTGTATTCTCCCTCAGACACTGTTATGTAAATTACAACAGATGGAGGTGAACCCCTTCATTATTAGATGGTATGGTTCTTTTCTGACAGACAGGAAGCAGCAGGTAAGAGTCAACTCTACTCTTTCTGATACTCTGAACATAAGTAAAGGTGCCCCTTAAGGCTGTGTAATATGGAGGAAATATTTATTCATAATTCAAATTGAAAGTCCAAAGAGAAATTGAAAGTCCAAAGAGAAAACAAAGCAAGATCAAATTAAAAATATTATTTTTTTTTTTTTAATTTTCCATTTGGCTTTGGCTTTTGAATTTAATATTTGGCTTTTGAATTTCAATTTAACATTGGCTTTTAATTTTCATTTAATATTTGGCTTTTGAATTTCAATTTAACATTGGCTTTTAATTTTCATTTAATATTTGGCTTTTGAATTTCAATTTAACATTGGCTTTTAATTTTCATTTAATATTTGGCATTTCAATTTCCATTTAACATTGCCTTTTCGTTTGGACTTGACACATGTCAATGTAAATGAGGAGGTGTGGCCCAAAGGCTGGTGGGAGGGTCTGAAACGAAAGGGGTGCAGAGGCACCTTATGAACAGCAGGGGGAGCTTACTGCTGGGGAGCATCTGTCTGCAGCTTCAGGCTTGATGGCTTATTTCACATGATAGAAAATGATGATGTAGGCTAAACACAAACGACATTTCATGCAACAACAGTGAAGTTTTCATGTAGTTACTATAATTGGGCCCGTGTTAGTGAGGACTAGATTAGGACTGTATTTAAAGCTGATTCTGGTTCCCAACTTCGCCCCAGGTGTGTCTGTTTAAAACACGGACTCAGACAACTTTTCTCTTTTGATGTTTTATTTAATTAAGCAACAGTAGAAACATGGGTGTGGGTAGCTCTGCGACGTGTGTTTGTGTGTGGTCAGATTTCGAGGACGCACACACACACACAATCTCAACCGGATAGTCATCGTCCGAACTGCGACCTCTCCTTTTTCTTTCTCTCACTTTTTTCTCTGGGTGGTGCGCGTGGTGTGAGGTGCGTGTCCGCACTATTCTCCAACATGAAGCCTACTCACAACAATCACTCCTGATTGACGGCCTTTTGTACAGCCCGTGTACTTTTTCAGACTTCCAGCTGTCAGCGGTGTCTGTAAGCATCACTGGCCGGCCAGCAGGGAGGCGATCCCGGCCGCCACCAGCTGGCTGTCCCGTCAGACTGAAGCTTCTGACAATATCGGAGAAAATGTGCAGTTGGCCATCAACGTTTGTAAAACTGCCCATATTCAAACTCTACACAGTTAATTTATCGCATAAAAAAAGTCTCAGAAGTGAATTTAGTGGTGAAAAAGCAGATGAAAATTGTAAAAAGTTTCCAGTTGTTTGCTGCTGCTACTACTGCAAACTCCCGATCTAGATTATAGAATCGATTGCTTTTTTATAATTTCCATCTGCTTTTTCACCACTAAATTCACTTCTGAGACTTTTTTATTCTTGCTTTGTTTTCTCTTTGGACTTTCAATATCTCTTTGGACTTTCAATTTGAATTATGAATAAATATTTCCTCCATATAACCTGCAGCTTAATGTAAATCAAACCAAAGAAACTATTTTTGACAAATCTCCAAATTGAAGGTGTACTTGTTGAGCAGGTGACAACATATAATTATTTAGGCATAGGCATTAGGTCAGTTGCAGTGGTCCCATCAAGTGGAGTATGTTTGCTCAAAGATAAGTCAGCGTCTATATTTTTTAAGACGACTTAGAGTTCATGGAGTGGACAAAGTTACGGACTACCGGCACATCCGGGAACTTAACTGTGAATTTCATCAATTCAATTAAATTCAATTCAATTTTATTTATAGTATCAAATCATAACATAAGTTATCTCGAGACACTTTACAGATAGAGTAGGTCTAGACCACACTCTATAATTTACAAAGCCCCAACAATTCCAACAGTTCCAGTAATTCCCTCAAGAGCAAGCAGTGCGACAGTGGCGAGGAAAAACTCCCTCTTGGGAAGAAACCTCGGCAAGACCCAGGCTCTTGGTAGGCGGTGTCCGGCGAGCGGTTGGGGGTGTGAGGGGTGTGATGAACAGTGGAGATAGTAGTCACATTAATAATGGAACAGTGACTGGATGTAGCGGGAAGCTGCAGGGTTAGCAGCGACGCAAGCACTTGACATTGCAGGGCATCACTGAGTTCAGCAGGGAGTGCAGCAGGACCACGCGCGACAGCTGCGACCAGGATCTTGGTGCCAACGTTCTCCAAGGAAATACGCGCTGGGGAAAAAGCATAAGGACTCCGGGGAGTAAACTCCCCAGAAGCTAGGATTAGTAACTTTAGTAACTTAGTAATGTTGTTTGGACGGGCTGCACACAAATAGTAATAGTAATAGTAATAGTAACAGTAATAGAAAGGGAGAGGAGAGAGCAACTCAGTGTGTCAAAGGAAGGAAGTCCCCCGGCAGTCTAGAACTATAACAGCGTAACTATAACAGGTAACTAAGAGAGACAGGTCATAAGGAGAGGTAGCTTTTTCGGGCTTAGAACTCTCCCCCTGCCGGATCTGGCTTGGCTGGCCTGCCTCCCTCTACTTTGTTATGTATTATTAATCTAACAATTATGAAGAGAAGCAGTTGGGCCAGTTAGGTGAACACTGCAACTCCTCACTCCCTAACTATAAGCTTTGTCAAATAGGAGAGTTTTAAGTTCTCATTCTTGAATGAGGTGACAGTTTCTGCCCCCGAACCCAGATCGGGAGCTGGTTCCATAGGAGAGGAGCCTGATAACTGAAGGCTCTAGCTCCCATTCTACTTTTAGAGACTCTAGGTACCACCAGTAACTCTGCATTCTGGGGGTGCAGTGCTCTAGTGGGACAATAGGGTATTAGGAGCTCTTCTAGATATGATGGTGCTAGACCATTTTAGAGCTTTGTAGGTCAAGAGAAGGACTTTAAACTCAATCCTGGATTCAACAGGAAGCCAATGCAGAGAAGCTAATACAGGAGAAATATGATCTCTTTTCTTAGTTCTTCTGAGAACACGCCTGCAGCATTCTGGATCAGCTGGAGAGTCTTAAGAGACTTATTTGAGCAACCTGACAGTAGGGATTTGCAATAGTCCAGCCTGGAAGTAACAAATGCATGGACTAGTTTTTCAGCGTCGTTTTGAGACAGGATATTCCTAATTTTGGCAATGTTACGAAGATGAAAAAAGGCTGTTCTTGAGGTTTGTTTTAGATTGGCATTAAAGGATATATCCTGATCAAAGATAACTCCTAAATTTCTAACAGTGGTGCTGGAGGCTTTCACCACCCCTTTTTTTGGGGAAAATAAACTAGACTTCCCATAGACTTCAATACAAAATAGCAGCACAAAACGACGTCCGTTCACAGTCGGCAGGCATGAATAACTTAAGAAATCACTAATATTAAACATGTCAAGTAATTATATGTCCACCCTGCCTGCCATAGAGCACGACAGGTACATCCATAAACTTAATTTGGTCAATTTAAAAACATGTCCCTTCATTCTCCCAGCGTCAAATTGGTGTAACAACCCCACACAGTGGCCAGAGGTGTCTTACCCGGACATTTATCCGTACCTCATCGAGTCACCAGGTAAGCCAGTGAATGATCTTTAAATTATGTATTTATATTTAGAGTACTGAGTGCACTTTTCTGTCCAGCCATACAACTAGCCTGACTAGGCTTTCGATAAGCAAGTTAGGCTAAATTAGCGTTAACATAGGCTAACGTTTACTGATGTTACTCATGTTATGTGGGCTTCTGTCAAGTAGCATGCTGACCTCCATCTATCAGCCAGGTATCTCTGTTATGTCCTTTTATAACGGAACACTTAGGCCTACTGTACTGGCTATAAAGAGGCAGAATCATCCATAATTCATGATATGGATGATGCGGCAGGTAGCCTGGTCTAGTTGGTAACGGACATACACTAAGACAGCCCAGCAGTTATCTATCTAAAATAACACAATGATCATGATAGGTTCTAAAATGTTAGGAGTTGTGGGAAGCTTACATAACTTAAACGGTATGTTTAAGGTTGCTAGTATCCTGCTTTCTAATCAAGCTTGAGATGTCATGTAATACATTATTATTGAGATAATATTGTTAACTCATGTTTTGCCTGTCTGTGCTGTGAAGAGTAGATCATGCTTTATTTTAATGATGGTGTTTCATTTATAGGAATTTACATGGCAAGCAAAATGAAAAACTACAAATCATTAGAAGCGCACAAATTTTTACAGATGGATGGGTGCAGACAATCCATCATTTTAAACCTGAAGGATCTGACAGTACAATTTTAAGACCCAAGTCAAGCCATCTTATAGGGTCACAAAGAAGCCTCACAACACCTGGGTTGCTGTCAAAAGTGATGGAAATATCCTGGCAGCCCATTGTGACTGCATGGCAGGGTAAGACCGAAATTATAGAAACAAAATAAATGTATGCTCCTTGTAACACTGCCGTTTTTTCTGCTGTCTCATTTGTGTGAACAAGCACCAAGCTAAATATGCGTGAATGTACTTGGTCAGTAAACTGCGATTATGGTTCTTTTACAAACTTGGGGAAAGCTGTTCACATGTTGTGACAGTACTGTTTAAGCTGGAAGCATGTGTCCACCTGGGTTACAACAAAGTTGCATGCACCAGCTATGCCTGGAATGGTGTTTTAACCAAAACAATTAAGCCAGCAATGATTAAAAACATTGAGTTCTACAGTAAGCACACCAAAAAATAAGTGTCAGGAACCAGAGACCCATTCCAAAAGCTTCAGCCTCACAGCAAATTCAACTACTGCAAATGCTCTCTAACACTAAGGAGCTTCCCATTGGGCTCAGCACTTTTAAGAGCCATGCTGATGTTTTCACCCCCAAACCCTGGTACAACAACTTAGAAGGCTTTACAGAAGAGCAGTGCTCCCAAGTGGGAGAGGAAACAAAGGCCAAGCTGCCTGCAAGGCGCGCATCAACATTGGGTGGGCGGATCACAGGCTCTACTGCACACAGAGTCCTGCACACATCTCTGGAAACACCATCACAAACATTAATTAATGACATCTGTAGTCACTCATCGGTCACACTGAGAGTGCAGTCTTTGCAGTGGGGTAAGGACCACGAGGTGGACGCCATAGACACCTAGAAATATGCTCTATGCCTGTGCAGTGCCACATCCAATACCTCACTCGTGCAATGGTGACCGAGGATATTTTGAAGACCCACATCAACCTAAAAGTGGCTATAGCTAGAATTTCAAAAGAGAGGCCATACATTGGGGTGTCTGTCTTGATGGGGTATGCTTCATGCACATGCTGTGGCAAAGGAGTAGTTGAAGCCAAGTGTCCTTTAAGATGGGCAAACTATCCCACTATCAACTGGACAGAAGATGGTAAAGGACATCTGGACACTTTATTCTCCTTGAAGAAGAACCACTCATACTACACATTATGATTAAAATCAAAATATAAAAAAAAACAACCTTGGTATAGGTGTCAATCTGAGAACACACTATAACTAAAATAAACATGTTTTATAGGTGCAGATGCAGATGTTTACCTGTCATGCAAGCTATGCTGACTCCATAATTTGGACCCCACAGCAAAGCACCATCTTCCGTGTTGCAAGAGATGAGGATTTTATTTATAAAAGTATAGATACAATTAGCAGGTTATGGGCAAGGCAGATATACCTTGACAGGAAATATTCAATCCAATTAAATTTTATTTATAGTATCAAATCATAACAGAGTTATCTCGAGACACTTTACAGATAGAGTAGGTCTAGACCACACTCTATCAATTCCAAAACCCCAACAATTACAGTAATTACCTCAAGAGCAAGCATTAGCAGTGGCTATTGCGACAGTGGCAAGGAAAAACTCCCTTTTAGGAAGAAACCTCGGCAGACCCAGACTCTTGGTAGGCGGTGTCTGACGGGGCCGGTTGTGTTAGGTGTAGCAGGGAGGAGTAGGGAATAGTGGACCCAAAATGCAGAGGCAGGCAGGCAGGCAGGAGAATGTAGTGGCGGAGGGTTTAATAGTCCATAAAAAACAAGAGCAAAAAACCGGACACCGGGAGACGCGACAGGAACACACAAACACAAACAATCATCTGACACTGGACAAGGGGAACACCAAGACTAAATACACAGACTAATGAGATGACACAAGACAGGTGACACAAGGGCTGGGAAACAGGTGAAACACATTAGGCAGGGCAGAGCAATCAACAAAAGGAGGGAAACAAGACAGGAAGTAAATAGTACAAGACAGAAAACCAGGGACTTCAAAATAAAACAGGAAACAGAGCACAAAACAGACTACCAAAATAAGACTAGACACCAAAACCATAACAGTACCCCCCCCCAAGGGACAGATCCCAGATGTCCAAAAAAACAAGAAAGGAGCAAAAGACAAACCAGGGAGGGAGGAGGGGCCCGGAGGAGGGACGACCCAAAAAGTCAAACTAAATCAACCCCGGAGGGGCGAGGAAGGCACTGGAGACACTCGGGGCAAGGGAAACAGAGAGAGGCCAGAGGGAAAAGAGAGTCCTGGGGCACGGAGAACAGGGAGTCCAGGAGCACAGGGAACAGAGAGTCCCGGGGGCACGGGGAAACACAGAGCACTGGGGGCACAGGGGGCCACAGAGAAGAACGGGTCAGCTGAGCTGGAGCCAGGCGAAGAGTCAGCTGAGCTGGAGCCAGGCGAAGAGTCAGCGGGGCTGGAGCCAGGCGAAGAGTCAGCGGGGCTGGAGCCAGGCGAAGAGTCAGCGGGGCTGGAGCCAGGCGACAAGGTAGCAGGAGCAGAGGTCGGCCGGACCGCCGACAAAACCCGGGGGCAGGAGCCGGCTGATCCACCGACAAAGGCACAGTCTCTGGGGCAGTCACCGGGGTGCCGGAGACCGACAAAGTCTCAGCGAGAGCGCTTTGATGTGGACTCTGAGAGGTCTGGGAGGTCGGGCGACGCAGACTCTGGGAGGTCTGGGAGGTCGGGCCGAAGCAGACTCTGGGAGGTCTGGCAGGTCGGGGCGACGCAGACTCTGGGCGGTCTGGGAGGTCGGGCGACGAGACTCTGGGCGGCTGAACATCAGCGGCGGTTCTTGGGCGGCTGCACGTCAGCGGGCGTTCTGCGGGCGGCACGTCAGCGGCGAACCGGGCGGCTGCACGTCAGCGGCGAATCCGGGCGGCTGCACGTCAGCGGCGAATCGCCGGCGGCTGCACGTCAGCGGCGAATCCGCGGGCTGCACGTCACGCGACCGAGAGGCCGCTAACCAGCCGGGGTACTGAGAGGCCGCTATCGGGCCGAGGTTCTGGAGGGCTGCTAGCCAGCCAGGGATTAGGAGGCCGCTGGCTAGGCTGGATTCAGGGAGGTTGCTAGCTGGCTGGGACTCGGGGAGCCGCTAGCTAGCTGGGACGCGGGAAGCTGCTAGCTGGCTGCGAATCGGGGAGCTGCTAGCTGGCTGCGAATCGGGGAGATGCTAGCTGGCTGCGAATCGGGGAGCTGCTAGCTGGCTGCGAATCGGGGGAGCTGCTAGCTGGCTGCGAGTCGGGGGAGCTGCTAGCTGGCTGGCGAGCCGGAGCTGCTAGCTGGCTACGAGTCGGGGAGCTGCTAACTAGCTGCGAGTCGGGGAGCGCTAGCTGGGCTGCGTAGTCGGGGAGCTGCTAGCTAGCTGGCGAGGCGGGGGAGATGCCAGCAGCTGCGAGTCAGGGGAGATGCTAGCTGGCCTGGACTCAGGGGAGATGCTAGCTGGCCTGGACTCAGGGGAGATGCTAGCTGGCCTGGACTCAGGGAGATGCTAGCTGGCCTGGACTCAGGGGAGATGCTAGCTGGCCTGGACTCAGGGGAGAGCTGCTAGCTGGCCTGGACTCAGGGGAGCTGCGCTGGCCTGGACTCAGGGAGCTGCAGCTGGCCTGGACTCAGGGGAGCTGCTAGCTGGCCTGGACTCAGGGGAGCTGCTAGCTGGCCTGGACTCAGGGGAGCTGCTAGCTGGCCTGGACTCAGGGGAGCTGCTAGCTGGCCTGGACTCAGGGGAGCTGCTAGCTGGCCTGGACTCAGGGGAGCTGCTAGCTGGCCTGGACTCAGGGGAGCTGCTAGCTAGCCTGGACTCAGGGGAGCTGCTAGCTAGCCTAGACTCAGGGGAGCTGCTAGCTAGCCTAGACTCAGGGGAGCTACACGTCAGCCCAGGGTCAGGAGAGCAGCACGTCAACCCCGGGCCAGCAGAACTGCACGTCAGCCCGGGAACAGAAGGGCCGCACGTCAGCTCGGGAACAGAAGGGTTGCACGTCAGCTCGGGAACAGAAGGGCCGCACGTCAGCTCGGGAACAGAAGGGTTGCACGTCAGCTCGGGAACAGAAGGGTTGCACGTCAGCTCGGGAACAGAGGTCAACAGGGGTGCCGACAAGGCACAAGGGGCAGGAGCAGGCCCGACCACAGACAGGACACGGGGACCAGGAGTCGGCTCGTGGCCACTGGTAGGCCTGGGAACACCAGACAGCACTGGGAAAGTCACAGAGCGAGGTTCAGGCTCACCGTTAGGAGACTCCAGGAAGTCTTGAATCCAGTCTGGGAGGGAGCTCCGGAGCCAGGGATGAGCGGAGGCGTCTCGGCGAGCAGCCTGGAGAACTGCCTCCTTGGCCTTCCGACCTCTGGTGAACCTCCACTCCCCAACAGCACAAACAAGCCTGCAGGTGAGGTCACTGAGGTCGTATGCCATTGTCTCTGCTGGGTCCATGGTGGTCAGATCATTATGTTAGGTGTAGCAGGGAGGAGTAGGGAATAGTGGACCCAAAATGCAGAGGCAGGCAGGCAGGCAGGAGAATGTAGTGGCGGAGGGTTTAATAGTCCATAAAAACAAGAACAAAAAACCGGACACCCGGAAGCACGCCGCGACACAAACAAACACACAAACAATCATCTGACACTGGACAAGGGGAACACCAAGACTAAATACACAGACTAATGAGATGACACAAGACAGGTGACACAAGGGCTGGGAAACAGGTGAAACACATTAGGCAGGGCAGAGCAATCAACAAAAGGAGGGAAACAAGACAGGAAGTAAATAGTACAAGACAGAAAACCAGGGACTTCAAAATAAAACAGGAAACAGAGCACAAAACAGACTACCAAAATAAGACTAGACACCAAAACCATAACAGGTTGGGGGTGTGATGAACAGTGGCAAATAATAGTCACATTAAAGATAATGGAACAGTGACTTGAGGGTCATAGTGGAAGTTCATGTCATAGCAGGGCACATCGTGTCATACTGAGTAGTGCAGTCTCCTATACCGGATCCTTACTACTCTGTGCATATGAAGATCACAGCAGGGCGTTGCAGGATGTAACCAGGCTTCAAAATTAACTTTTTCGTCTACCAGCCAAATGGCTAATGAATGTTCAAATATTACCAGTCATTCAACAGATTACCATTGGGTTTTTTGGCTGGTGAGTGAAGCAAATCTACCAGCCACTTGCATATTTCACCAGCATTTGGCTGGTAAACGGTGCTAATTTAGAACCCTGGATGTAATGTGGCGCTGCAGAGCATGGGTGGATGCGGCGGATGCAGCAGGACGCAGCAGGACGCGGCCGGGAATTGCAGAGAATTGCAGAGCATAGCTCTGCGAAGAAGAAACATAAGGACTCCGGGGAGTAAACTCCCCAGAGCTAGGTTAGAAACAAGCATTTCTGGGACAGGATGCATACAAAAGGAAACAAGTAGAGATGAGAGAGCAGCTCAGTGTGTCATAAGAAGGAAGGAACTTCCCAGGCAGTCTAGAATTATAATAGCATAACTAAGAGAGGCAGGTTAAAGAGAGGTGCCTGGTCGGGCTAGAACTCTCCCCAACCGGATCGGGCTGTACTGGCCTGCCTCCCTCTACTCTCGCTATATTATTGATTATATGATAAATAAATCTGATGACTACGAAGGGGAGCAGATGGGCCGGGTTAGGTGGACGCTGCAACTCCTCACTCCCTAACTATAAGCTTTATCAAAGAGGAGGGTTTTCAATAGGTATAGATATACCTATGATATACCTATGACAGGAGCCTCATTCACCAGGATGGACCAGGAGGCAAACCAATTTAAATCACTGTTAAACACTAATCGGAGAGACAGTGGGTATTGTGCATATATATTTAATATAATAAATAATGCACTACAAATAATACATTATAATAATATTACCAGAGAACAATAATGTATTTTAAATAGGGATGGGCAAATTAATGCATCATCGCGTTAACTAATTAATTAATTAACTTTTATCATTGTAAAAGTCTGTTGCTCACTGGCTTTTATTTTGAAAAAGTCTGTGCTGACTGCTGCTGCGCTTACAGGAGCCGGAAAAGGAAATAATTGGTGGATAAACAAACCAACAAACATGGAGAAGGGTACAGAACTTTTGCATGGCCATTTTCACTTTAATGTTCTTCCAGACGGCGCAGTAGACAGAACCAAAGTTATTTGTAACCACTGCAAAGTTGAATTTTCTTATCACCGGAGTACTTCCAGTCTGAAATATCACCTAAATGCAATACACACCGTTGATGCCAGCAAATCATTCAACTTAACAAACAGTGGCGCGTCAGCAGACTACGTCAGATGCAGCGCGTGGGAGAAGTATAGATAAACAAAGACAAGAGAAGCTAACAAATGCCATAGCAAAGTGGATAGCTACAGACTGCAGGCCGATTGACGGAATGACGGCAGTTTGAGATTCCCTCAAGATCCACCATCACAAGAAGAATACACGAGTTGTATGAAAAGGAGAGGACCGCAAAAGCGACACATTTACAATGTGTTACTCTCACTGCGGACTACTGGACATCACTGGGTAACCATAATTACCTCGGAGTTACAGTGCATTATATTGATGAACAGTGGGCGCTGCATTCACATGCTCTGACTTTAACGAAAACAGAGGAGAGACATTATGCTGAAACGTTTGTGTTTCACCTCACTCTAACAGGGACATTTGGTACTGAACATAGACTGGTTATGCTACTCCCTGATAAAAAACATTGCCTGTTTTAATGTTATGATTGTGGCTCAGGATTTTGTGGGCAGTTTTATTTTATATATAACAAACAGGATAACATTTTTGAAAATGTTACAAAAAAACAATTTTGTATTTGCTTTGATTACATTGTTTAAATTGAGATTTACACTAAATATTTTATTTAACTGCTACTGTATAAATAAAATGCTGATGTTAACTGTTTGCAGAACAAATGTTATGGCACTCTCGTTCATATGGCAGAACATTTAAAATAAAATTGCGCTATACACTACTTTTGAATTGATTATTGGATTTTGCGTATAACAATGCGATTAATCACGATTAATCAGGGAAATCATGTGATTAATCACGATTAAAACTTTTAATCGTTGCCCAGCCCTAATTCTAATGCTAAATACATGTTTTCAGATGATGGAGGCAGAAGCTACTGACAGTGCAGGGACAGCTTTATGTTGAGGTGGATGCAGGTAGTTAAGGGATACAGCGTATAAACCAAGACACTACATCATTAAGATGATATTGCCTTTATATTGATTATTTCTCATCCCCCACTCTGTCATGGTTAAATACAACACTTGATGACATATTAAGTAAAGCAGCACAGATATGCACAATTGTGTCTATTGTTGCCACCTCTTTGTCTTCAATTTCATCCTTCAGGGACATGACAAACTGCACAGGAAGTGGGCCATCGAGGATGTGATACCTGTTCTTCAAGACGCCGATCACACGCTCTACAAGCAAAAGCACAGAGATAACAACATCTGCTTGTTTGTGAAATTAACACGACCCGGGGTTGGGAAGAAAATCTCTTAGAGAAATAAATTTATGGTATATCAAAAAATATATACATATATATGTCAGACTCTACAACACCTGCACCATCCAATAATGTAGTTTTCTGGTCCTGTTTCAATGACCCACCACTCATCATGGCTCTATGTATATCTTTATTGTTATTATCTGTATTTATATTTTTCCGTCTGTATTTATATTTTTCCACTCCGAGTACTTACTTTTTCAATATTATTTATATTATGGGCACACTTCAATATCATTTATATTATGGTTAATTACTTTTGCTATGTTATTTAATTACATATTATTCAATCTAATTTTCATGTAAATTACTTACTTACATTACAATACTTTTCACACTATGGTCACTTTAAAATACTTTTTACTTTTTATATAATGCCACTTTACATTCATTCAGTACTTTTTGCACATTGTCTGTTTGCCTGTTGTTTGTTTGTTTGTTTGTTGGTTTGTTTTTATTGTGGAAACACTGCTGCTGTAACAAGTGAATTTCCCCATTGTGGGATGAATAAAGTATTGTCTAATCTAATACTTTGTTATACTTTGTTTTGGTTGCTATATAATATTGCACTATTTACTGAAATGTTCCTTATATACAGTTTAGTTAATAACCATTTAACCGAATCAATCATACATGATGTCTTCATCTGGTAAACTTACCAATATGTATTTGAATGTTGGAGTTCACTCTGGATTCCTCAACTTCTCTCCCTGACAGCTGTTTCCTCCCTTTTGTGAATGTTGGTGTGATTAGGCTGGCACCTAACAGTGACAGGTCCTCTTGAAGGGTAAATCCCCGATCAGCCAAGATCTGTAACACGTGTATAGAATCCAAATTATTTGTTATATATGTACAGTATAAAGGATATCCAGAGCACCACTATCTAGCCTCATTTCCCCCCATTTATGAAAGGTTTAAATTAAATAGTCTACATTACCTGATCATCCCATGGGCCCACCACCTGTGGGAGGAACCGCTGGGGTTGTGTGCGCTGCCACACGGCTGGCAGTGAAGGTCAGGGGCCTCGACGGACCAGACCCGGGCAGCAGACACTGGCTGTGGGGACGTGGAATGTCACCTCTCTGTGGGGGAAGGAGCCGGAACTGGTGCGGGAGGTGGAGTGCTACCGGTTAGATCTGGTGGGGCTTACCTCTACGCACAGTCTCGGTTCTGGAACCATACTCCTGGATAGGGGTTGGACTCTTTTCTTCTCCGGAGTTGCCCAGGGTATGAGGCGCCAGGCGGGTGTGGGGATACTCACAAGCCCCCGGCTGAGCGCCGCTACGTTGGAGTTTACCCCGGTGGAGTTTATCCCTATGCCTCCGGGTTGTGGGGGGGAAAACTCTGACTGTGTTTGTGCATATGCACCAAACAAAAGTTCGGAGTATTCGGCCTTCTTGGAGACCTTGAGTGGAGTCCTGCATGGGGCTCCAGTGGGGGACTCCATAGTTCTGCTGGGGGACTTCAACGCACACATGGGCAATGATGGAGACACATGGAGAGGCGTGATTGAGAGGAACAGCCTCCCTGATCTAAACCTGAGTGGTTGTTTGTTGTTGGACTTCTGTGCTAGTCATGGATTGTCTATAACGAACACCATGTTCGAACATACGGATGCTAATAAGTGTACTTGGTACCAGAGCACCCTAGGCTAAAGGTCAATGATCGATTTTATAATCGTTTCATTTGATCTGAGGCCATATGTTTTGGACACTCGGGTGAAGAGAGGGGCGGAGCTGTCAACCGATCACCGTCTGGTGGTGAGTTGGGTCACGGGGTGGGGGGAAGACTCTGGACAGATCTGGTAAGCCGAAACGAGTAGTGCGGGTAAATTGGGAACGTCTGGGGGAGGCCCCTGTCCGACAGACTTTCAACTCACACCTCTGGCGGAGATTTTCATGCATCCCTGTGGAGGCTGAGGGCATTGAACCCGAGTGGACAATGTTCAAAGTTTCCATTGCTGAAGCTGCAGTGAGGAGCTGTGGTCTTAGGGTCTTAGGTGCCTCAAGGGGCGGTAACCCACGAACACCGTGGTGGACACCGGTGGTCAGGGAAGCCGTCTGACTGAAGAAGGAGTCTTTCCGGGATATGTTATACCAGAGGAATCCGGAGGCAGTTGCAGGGTACCGAAAGGCCCGAAGGGCTGCAGCCTCTGCCGTGAAAGAGGCAAAGCAGCGGGTGTGGGAGAAGTTTGGAGAAGACATGGAGAAGGACTTTCGGTGGGCACCAAGGTGCTTCTGGAAAACCGTTTGCCACCTCTGAAGAGGGAAGCGGGGAACCATCCAAGCTGTGTACAGTAAGGATGGGACACTGTTGACGTCAACTGAGGAGGTAATAGGGCAGTTGGATGGAGCACTTTGAGGAACTCCTGAATCCGACTATGTTAGAGGCAGAGCTGGAGGATGATGGGGGATTGTTGTCAATTTCCCAGGTGGAAGTCACTGGTGTAGTCAAACAACGCCACAGTGGCAAAGCCCCTGGGATTGACGAGATCCATCCAGAAATGCTCAAGGCTCTGGGTGTGGAGGGGCTGTCTTGGTTGACATGCCTCTTCAACATTGTGTGGAAGTCTGGGACAGTGCCAAAGAAGTGGCAGACCGGGGTGGTTGTTCAGAGTGTGTGTGCCAATACAGGGGTATCACACTTCTCAGCCTCCCTGGTAAAGTGGTATAGTCAAACCTCAGATTGAAGAGGAACAATGTGGATTCTGTCCAGGGGCCTCATTTATAAAACCTGTTACGCAAGAAAAAGTTGCGTGAAGCAGGGAATTTGTCTTCGCAACATTCCTCGCAATAGTCGGGATTTATAAAGAATTTCCATGCGTAAAAATGTTCCCAGTTTTCCGCAAACTTTTGACCACACGTGTGATCGTGCGTAATACTCCCAAGGTTTTGTAGACTGCGTTTTAGTGAACTCCGATGGTATGCCCGTTTTCCGAACCTAACCCAGTTTTTGTTTTCCTGAACCCAACAATTGCCGTTCTTGCTAAACCGACCCAGAGCCGGTCGCGGCGCCCGGTGAGGGGCTGCCAGCAACGGGGGAGAGGCAGGGGCTTCTCCCACACCGTGCAGCGGAGGAAATGTGCTTTTCCTCCGCTGCTCTCCCCTGCCTTTCCCCGGGAAATGCGTTGTTTGTTTGATGTTTATCTGTGTGTGTGTGTGTCTGTGCGTCTTTATGTGGTCGTGTCTGATTGTAGGTGTCTGTGTGTGGGAATGTTGTCTTTCTGCACCTGCTATTCCCACACAGTTACCATACAAGTTACCAAATTGTCACATTTCAAGCACTTTCACCTGTTTTGCACCAATAATCATCCAAAATCTTGTTTCTATTTTTTACCTTTTTAATAATTGAATTTTCTTCCTCACAAAAAACGAAAATGATCATATGATCATAAATGTGATCTCACAGGGGTAAATGGCAAATATGAACAATAAATGCTGTATATCATTGGTAATTGAGCTAAATCTGTTAAGTATTAAGGCTGTGTAACAACAATATGAACACTACACAAGGGTTACGGCTTCCAAACAGGATTTTGTTTCGATGTTCTACGTCTGTTAGGAGCACATCGATCTCACGATCACTGAATCGTGTTTTTTCCCCATTTTTCCGTTTCGTGATTGGTGATCAAGGGCTCCTTTCGAGGCTGGAATATTCATTGATTGATTAACATGGACCTTATTAGGACAAATATGGGACGACCTTGGGAGGAACGTGAGGCTCGTACACGACCGCATAAGGTAACGCACGTCCGTATTTATAACGAGAAAAAAAACCAGAATATTGTTTTTGCGTACGAAAATTCTGACTTTTTTGCGCGCAAAATCTTTCAGAATAGAATCTACGCACAGTTTTAAAAATGAGGCCCCAGGTCGTGGAACAATGGACCAGATTTTCACTCTTGCAAGGATCCTGGAGGGAGCCTGGGAGTATCCCATCCGGTCTACGTGTGTTTCGTGGATTTGGAGAAGGCGTTTGACCGTGTTCCCCCGGGAGATACTGTGGGAGGTGCTGCGGGAGTATGGGGTGAGGGGGTCTCTTCTCAGGGCCATCCAATCTCTGTACGATCAAAGCAAGAGCTGTATCCGGGTTTTCTACTCCAGGTAGGGAATGAGTCCTTACCCCAAGTGAAGGAGTTCAAATACCTTGGGGTCTTGTTCGCGAGTGAGGACGAAGATGGATGGATGGATGGATACCTGATCTCCAGGTTGGTGGTACAGTGGGGATATAAATCCTGATTGTCAGACAATCTTTACATCAGATGCTCTGCCACCCCAACCCTTTGATGCGATACTTCCAGCTGGGCTACAGGCAATGAAGTACTTAACCGTTGTCCATTTCTTGTAGTGCGAGTAAGTCTGTGTTAAGCAAAAAAGTGTTACATTGTTCTATTATAAATCAATCAGTTAAATAATGGGCTGTATAAGTTGCCATCATGTCTGACACTGTTTTAGGGTCTGTGTTAAAAAAGTATGAATTGTTTCATAGTAAATAAAATTCATATTTCACTGTTCTGTTTTTCTTTGTAGGCCCTACTTACCTTGCCTTTAGTTTTCTGGAGTATTTGATGCAAATTTCAAAACAGTTAACTATTGAGGTTAGATGGTTAAACGTTGCTCTCATGTGAGGTGGTGTTGTAAAACTTGGTCAGAAGCCTCGCTAGCTAGCTGTCGTCTGCTGGATTCTTGTTTTTTAGTCGAGCTTGGATCTTTTCTTGCTGAAGACATATCATTAGTTAAGTTTAATCTTTCTCCAAACCAAATGTATGCTGTCTATGAGTCCCGATAAACAAGAAAAAGACAGGGTTTTGAGTCAGAGCTCAGTGACCTGCTGCCATTTGCCCTGTGCCTCACCGGAAGTCCCCCTCGAAGCTCATTATATAAATATATAGCTACTCTGGATGACATTGCACTGACCTCCAGCACTACTGTCAGAAATCTCAGAGTAATTTTTGATCAGGATATATAAATGGTGTTAGCTGCCCCAAGCGAAGAAGTTCAAGTAGGCCGATCTCTTAGAGATAGCATATTTCAAATAGTTCTAATTGTTCAAACGCATTAACCACTAGACTACTGAAACTTCAGAAGACTGGGCTTCAATTCACTGACAGAGATAGTTATCTACCAGCTGTGATTATTCATCAACAAAGACAAAAGTTGCACAGCAGCATGAAGCAGTCCTTCCAGAAAAAAAAAAAAGTTTTTTTGTGATTGTTGCGGGCAAAAATCCTTGATCATACGGCTTTCTTATAAAATACAATGGAATATGCAGGATATTTATGCAATTTTATGCGATGAAATTGCAGGAACTTGCAAAAATTGTGGGAACTTGCAAAAACTACGGTTTGATGAAAAAGAGAAAAAGATTTGATTCGCCCCCCCCAACCATAGACCGTATATAAGAAGCACCCAACACCCTGCTTTTCGAGGATGTTCACGTCGCGTAATTACGTCACTTCATAACGTTCCCATGGCAACAGGGGAAAATGGCTGCTCTTGTGTGAAGTAAACGCAACATTTTTCAACTTTCTGCTAAGATATATGTGACTTTTTGCAACGAAAATGCGGGGATTATAAAATCATGCAAGGCCCGCATATTTTGCGCAGAATTCAGCAATTTATCCGGCGAAAGTGCGGCGTATTTGAAAAATGCGGCCTCCGCATAAATACAGTGCCTTGCGAAAGTATTCGGCCCCCTTGAACTTTTCGACCTTTTGCCACATTTCAGGCCTCAAACATAAAGATATAAAACTGTAATTTTTTGTGAAGAATCAACAACAAGTGGGACACAATCATGAAGTGGAACGAAATTTATTGGATATTTCAAACCTTTTAAACAAATAAAAAACTGAAATATTGGGCGTGCAAAATTATTCAGCCCCCTTAAGTTAATACTTTGTAGCGCCACCTTTTGCCGCGATTACAGCTGTAAGTCGCTTGGGGGCAGGGTTCTATCAGTTTTGCACATCGAGAGACTGACATTTTTGCCCATTCCTCCTTGCAAAACAGCTTCGAGCTCAGTGTGGTTGGATGGAGACGCGTTTGTGAACAGCAGTTTTCAGTTCTTTCCACAGATTCTTGATTGGATTCAGGTCTGGACTTTGACTTGGCCATTCTAACACCTGGATATGTTTATTTGTGAACCATTCCGTTGTAGATTTTGCTTTATGTTTTGGATCATTGTCTTGTTGGAAGACAAATCTTCGTCCCAGTCTCAGGTCTTTTGCAGACTCCATCAGGTTTTCTTCCAGAATGGTCCTGTATTTGGCTCCATCCATCTTCCCATCAATTTGAACCATCTTCCCTGTCCCTGCTGAAGAAAAGCAGGCCCAAACCATGATGCTGCCACCACCATGTTTGACAGTGGGGATGGTGTGTTCAGGGCGATGAGCTGTGTTGTTCTTTACGCCAAACATAACGTTTTGCATTGTTGCCAAAAAGTTCGATTTTGGTTTCATCTGACCAGAGCACCTTCTTCCACATGTTTGGTGTGTCTCCCAGGTGGCTTTTGGCAAACTTTAAACGAAACTTTTATGGATATCTTTAAGAAATGGCTTTCTTCTTGCCACTCTTCCATAAAGGCCAGATTTGTGCAGTATACGACCGATTGTTGTCCTATGGACAGAGTCTCCCACCTCAGCTGTAGATCTCTGCAGTTCATCCAGAGTGATCATGGGCCTCTTGGCTGCATCTCTGATCAGTCTTCTCATTGTATGAGCTGAAAGTTTAGAGGGACGGCCGGGTCTTCGTAGATTTGTAGTGGTCTGATACTCCTTCCATTTCAATATTATCGCTTGCACAGTGCTCCTTGGGATGTTTAAAGCTTGGGAAATCTTTTTGTATCCAAATCCGGCTTTAAACTTCTCCACAACAGTATCTCGGACCTGCCTGGTGTGTTCCTTGTTCTTCATGATGCTCTCTGCGCTTTACACGGACCTCTGAGACTATCACAGAGCAGGTGCATTTATACGGAGACTTGATTACACACAGCTGGATTCTATTTATCATCATTAGTCATTTAGGTCAACATTGGATCATTCAGAGATCCTCACTGAACTTCTGGAGAGAGTTTGCTGCACTGAAAGTAAAGGGGCTGAATAATTTTGCACGCACTTTTCAGTTTTTATTTGTTAAAAAAGTTTGAAATAGCCAATGAATTTCGTTCCACTTCATAATTGGGACCCACTTGTTGTTGATTCTTCACAAAAAATTACAGTTTTATATCTTTATGTTTGAGGCCTGAAATGTGGCAAAAGGTCGAAACGTTCAAGGGGGCCGAATACTTTCGCAAGGCACTGTATGCGGACTTTGGCTGATTATGCATTGAATTATGCGATCGCATAATCGTGTTTTTCTGGAGGGACTGATTAAGCTTGTCAAAAGAGAGCTTTACAGTTTCCAATCTGGGACATTTTGCGTGTTAGGCGATTGTGATTGTATTGTGATGACTAATGTTATTCACACAAATTCCCCATTACCAACATATTATTACATGAAGTTATTGGTCCATGAAATGCCATATCCTACAACATGTTGATTTCTGGGGGAGACTACAGAGGACTTTCGCTTGGCCTCAAGGAAGTTTTGGCAAACTGTTAGACAACTAATGAGGAGAAAGCAGGCCGTGGCTCAGGCTGTGTTCAGCAGAGGAGTTGAACTCCTGACAGTGACTGGGGATAGTGTCAAGCGATGGAAAGAGCACTTTATCCCATTTACTCCTAAAACGCCTTCCAAAAAAACGCCTATAAAAACCTATGTTATTCTATGATAAATATCCTTATCTCCTGAGGGTTTTCTGAAAAAATACTAAGAATTGTCAACGTCTACCAAAACCTTAATATCTAAGCCTCTGTAGCACATAGAAACATGAAATAAAATACATTGTAAAGGTAAGAATCACAGGTTTTATTAAAACATGCTCCCTTAGCAGTAACATACCAACACATCTTTCTAAACATTCTGAAAATCAGATGGGGAAGAAAAAAAATATAAATCAATTATATAAAATATAACAAATAACATTTTAAACATCCCAACACTGAACAGGGCATCTTGTTATGAGAGAGAGGTGGGGAAAAGTCCTGAGGTGGCGATTATTTGTGGCGAAGGACGTGGTACATGAAGAACTCGCGGTGCAGAGGAAGGTTACACTGCCTATACCCCATCAGAGTTGACCCAGGAAGCACGTTGGTGCCGCAGTGCTTTAGAGAACACTCCCTGCAGGTCTTCTTCTTGTTGTTGATCTGGACCAGGTCATGCTCAGCAGAAGCTCCAGTTGGGCTGGTGGGGAGCACATTGGGAGCACTTCTCGCAGTGACGGGGACGATCAGCTCCTGGGTCAGATCCTCCAGCCAGTCGCCCCTCCTGTACTTCCACTCAGCTCCTCCCGCAGACCTGGCAGCCACAAAGGCATTGTAGCACGCCACCGTAACAAAGTAAACAAACAGCCTCCTCCACCACTTCGTAGACCGATGATGGATCTGGTAGTAGCCCACCATCTGGTCCAGAAGATCGACTCCTTTCATATGTTGCTGATAGTCAGCAAGGCATGCTGGCACCCGAACCTCCGTCTGGCGTTGACCATTGGGCTTCCTCCTCACTAACCCATGAGCTGTCGGGTCATGGTAGTTGGAGAGGACCATCACTGCCTTGGTGTCTTGCCAGACGCAGAAGGTCAAGTCATCCCGCTGCGCCACATTGAACTGATGCTTGTTCAACTCAGCCTTCTTTGTGAGCTGCTTATTCTTGGGGAGGTCCTTCCTGTTGGCACGCACCATTCCACAAGCTTGCACCCCCCTGATCTTGAGGTCCACCATCAACTTCACACTAGTGTAAAAGTTGTCCATGTATACGGACAGGTTGGAACCGTAATAAGGGGTCACCAGGTCTGAGACTATGCGGTGAGCCAGGTCTTTCTCCGTCTTACCCTGAAATGCCCCTGTGTACACCTGGAAATGGGTGATGTAGCCTGTTTTGCTCTCCGCCATGACCCACACCTTTATTCCCCACTTCACCGTCTACATGGGGAGGTACTGCCGGAAGCCCAGGCGTCCCTTACACTTCACCATGGACTCATCCACGGTCACAAAGCCATTGACCTCATAGAGCGCCTGGAATCTAACCAGGAGGAGGTCCATCCATCGCCGGATCTTCCAGAGCTTGTCTGTTTTGTCCACGGCAGGGTCCATGTTATCTTGGAGATGGAGATATCTGAAAATGCATGATAAGATTAATGAATTTAGTCTAGATAAATGGACAGACCTGTCTATTAAAGCTGCGGTAGGTAAGATTTTGAAGAGCCAGGACTTTGCTAACAAATTTGAACACCTTTCTGCTGCGGCCCAAACCGTCTCCTAAGCCCCTCCCACACAAGGGAGTTTGACAGAACTGCCGGCATGTCAGACAGACAACATTTTCAATAACTAAACACTAACACAATGTTAACTTTACTCACCAACAGTAAAACGATGCTGACTAGCAGGCTAGCGTTAGCCATTTCAGCATCATATCAGACCGACCACTGTGCAAACGTTACTATTCTCCTCACCAACGTAGCTTTGTGGACTTTTGACTACTAATAACCAAGTGAAAGATAAATCATTCATGGTAATTATGTTACCTGTCGAGAAGAAATGTGGCTACGTCTGCATCGTTATTCAGATCTTTAAAATCCCGGAGCTCACGCCACCTCTGAAAAGCCACTCCAATATTCACCGGAGTTTTGGGAAACCTTTTGCAGCTCGTGCACGGGGAAGGGGGAGGGGAGAACGCTATATATGCGTGTACGTGCCTGAACAGTGATTGACAGGCAGATAGACACCCTCTGTGGCCCTGATTGGAGAAAATCAACCGGGAGCGGTGGAATTTTACCAATCGCAGTACAGGCTGTAGGTGGTGCCAGAGGAGCTGGATTTTTTTTATATTACATAATTCATGTAGTTCTACTGGAACATAGGGTCAGTTTCAGCAAATGTGACAGAAAGCTAGTTTTATAAGACTTACCTACTGCATCTTTCATTTAATTGGTAGAATTAATTTGCTTAAAATGATATGGCTTCCTAAATTCCTGTTCATCTTCCAGACAATACTAGTGATCCCCCTAAAGGATTTTTTTTTTTAAACAATTAATAAACTATTCAGTTCTTTCATCTGGTCAAATAAGGCTCATGGATTTAGTAGGAAACTACTTAAGGAATAAGAGAAAAGAAAGAGGACTAAACTTCCCAAATCTTGAGCTATACTATTATGCTGCTATATCAATAAAATCATTAATAGATCAGAGGGAGATATGTGGATAAATATAGAGGACCATCAGCTTGGGGAAAAAAACCTTTTTCTAGCCTTATTCACGAAGCGGAAAATTAAAAATGTTAGTTTTGTCACAAATAGCACATTAAGAACATGGCATAGATTAAAACATATTCTAGGGATAGAAATGAATGTTCCAAAGAATACACGCTTGTGGAATAACCCATCCATCACCCTACAGAAGGAGGAGCTGAAGTGGAGATCATGGAATGACAAAGGAACAACAACTATTGGAGATATTCTTTCTCATATCAATATAAAGCCATTTGAACAATTGGTAATAGAAATTAATTTAACTAATAAGGAATATATAATAGGACTACAGAACCCTCAGTTACTCAGAGGCTATTTCTAAACTCAGGAGATTAATAGGGAAAGTATACAAACATCTTATAGAAGCACAGGCAGATAATTATTCTCTCCAAAAAATAAATGAGGATTGGAACAAAGAACTTCAAATAAATAATTCTGATATAATCTGGAAAGATTGCCTAAATATAACCAACACCATTACCACCAATGAGAATCTGCGTCTCATACAATATAAGCTAATGACAAGGATATACTACACTAAATCAACATAGTTTTGAGCAGTATCTTCCAAAATACTGACGAGAAAAGCCAACAATTCAACAAGGTGTGGCAGGACATATATGAAGCGTTGTAATTGTAATTTAATGGCTAAGAAATAAGAACTTCGTATGGTGACTGACAGCTGGAAACCAATGGGATGTGTGGGTGTGGGTGTGTGTGTGTGTGTGTGGGGTCGGGTGGGTGGATGTGGGTGGATTTGTGTAAAAATGGGTGTGTTTGGGTTTGTGTGTCAAAAATGTGGAGAAGAAGAATACTGATACCGGTAAGAAATGTATCCTGTTTGGAGTGTGAAATTACACAGTATGTTGATATATGTATTGCTTCTTGATGGAAATAATAAAAATTATTATAAAAAAAAAGATTAATGAATTTAAGCCTACCATTAACATGTATTTAACAATGTATTTATTTACAGTATATGTATTGTGTTATGTTCATTATGCCATAATTATATTACTATTTATTATGCTATTTATTCATTATGGCAGTATTGTATTTATATATTAACATTATTGTATTTATTATTATCATTATCAACCATCATCACCATTAGTGGCCATTCAGAACGGAACTCGGAAGAGAGCACAAGAAACAAAACACAAGTCATTAGCTCTAGATCACGTCGAAGCGGTCCCTTGCCATGGCCTTGGGGACGTTGGTCTAGTACAACCATTTTGTCTGCCTCCAGAAATCCCTTCATGCTGGCAGCTTAAAAATACCGAAGGCAAGACATAGCCCGACAAATATCTTCATCTCCGTTTTGGAGACAGGGTTCCACTTCGAGTTGGTGGAGATCTGACCGCGCGTCTGTTTGGCGTACTGATTAGTTTCCGTCACCAACATGTCCCAAAGCTCATCGGTAAAAATATACGAAAAGACATCCAGGGGGCTAGCATCCATGGGGATCGGCTGTTTCACCCCCGGTTTGCGGTTGAACTGCTTCGCCCTGTGCGGCTGGTAACCCTCAGTTTTCCAGTCCACCTGGAATCCATAAAAGACATCCTCCTCCTCTCCTTCTGTGTCCCACAAATCCAGAGGTGTCAAAAGTATTCACATTCATTACTCAAGTAGAAGTATAGATACTATGGTTTGAAAAGACTTCTGTAGAAGTTGAAGTATCAACTCAAGCTTTTTACTTAAGTAAAAGTGTAAAAGTACTGGTTTCAAAACTACTTGAAGTATAAAAGTAAAAGTAATGTAAGGGGGAAAAAATGCCATTGAGGACAAAAGTGTACTACCCCACCTCCACAAAAAAAACATTTTTCTAAAGGCCATACGACTATAATAATTAGTTATATTAAAAATCATACCTGGTGACACATCTGTTCTGTGTTTTTCAGACAACGGCAGCTACAGTCTGGTATTAGAATCCTGAAATACAGAGACACTTTTACACCGTTTAGCTGTCAGCATTTTAACCGTGGTTGCTCCCGCTGCTAGTTAACAGTAGGCTAATGTTACCTTCTGCCAACTGTAGTGTTAACTAGCGTCCCGTGCGGCGATGTTTCAGTTCCCTCTAACGTCCGTTTTCGGAGCATCAGAGAGAAGCGCAGGCATTTAAGTTGCACCTAAATAAGGCACCGAAATCCGCGTTGCTATTCGGTCCGGTAGATAACGGTCGTTAAGGCACCGGTGCCGTATTAGCACCGGGTCTGTGCAGGTGCGATGGATCGTGTACAAACCAATAGGGTGTCGGAATGGTATGTTTATACTTCTCATCCAACCACAATCAAATTCACTCTTTTTTGTGTGTTTTTTTTTAAACGATGACAAGCCGGAATGAAAACAAGCCGAACTTAAATAGGAGTAACGAGGCTATTTTTAAAATGTAAGGAGTAGAAAGTACAGATAATTGCGTGAAAATGTAAGGAGTAGAAGTAAAAAGTATGCTGTAAAATAATTATTCCAGTAAAGTATAGATACCCAAAATTTCTACTCAAGTAAGGTAACGAAGTATTTGTACTTCGTTACTTGAAACCTCTGCACAAATCCCACTCCTGTGCTCTATCCAAAGGATCATCCGGCATGTTTTCATCATAACCATCCTCTTACCACCTCCTCCCTCTCAAACTCCTCACTATCTTCCAACTCAATGTCACTGCCCTCGCTGTCAAAATCCTCCTCTGTCACAGCCATTTTCTCACTCGCGTCTCTCAAAGAAAAACCAATGACCAATTTGAACCCATGACTCCATGAAAAGGAAGCCCCTCCAAGTCTGAAGCAGTGGTTGTCTGTCGGAAATCAGGATTACTCCCATCGGGTTTGAAGTGAGTTGCTGTCCCAAGAGAAGAAGTTCATGTATCTCGTAGAGATAGCATATTTCAAATAGTGCTTTATAATAGTACAATAGTACTTGTTTGAATGCTTTAACCACTACACTACTGAAACTTTGGAAGACCGGGCTTTGATTCCCCAACAGGGATACAGTGCCTTGCAAAAGTATTCACCCCCCCCCTTGGCATTTTTCATGTTTTGTTGCCTCACAACCTGGAACAAACATGGATTGTTTGAGGATTTGCATCATTTAATTTACAGAACATGCCCACAACTTTGAAGATGTTTTTTTTTATTATTATTATTATTATTGTGAAGCAAACAACAAATAGGACAACATAACAGAAAAAGTCAATATGCATAACTATTCACCCCCCTAAAGTCAATACTTTGTAGAGCCACCTTTTGCGGCAATCACAGCTCCAAGTCACTTTGGCTAAGTCTCTATGAGCTTGCCACATCTTACCACTGGGATTTTTGCCCATTCCTCCTTGCAAAACTGCTCCAGCTCCTTCAAGTTGGATGGTTTGCGGTTGTGAACAGCAATCTTTAAGTCTGACCACAGATTTTCTATTGGATTGAGGTCTGGGCTTTGACTAGGCCATTCCAACACATTTACATGTTTCCCCTTAAACCACTCAAGTGTTGCTTTAGCAGTGTGTTTGGGGTCATTGTCCTGCTGGAAGGTGAACCTCCGTCCTAGCCTCAAATCACGCACAGAGTGGTACAGGTTTTGCTCAAGAAAATCCCTGTATTTGGCACCATCCATCTTTCCCTCAACTCTAATCAGTTTCCCAGTCCCAGCGGCTGAAAAACATGGGAATTGTTCTTTGGTGATGTGATGTGTTGGGTTTGTGCCAGACATAGCGTTTTCTTTGATGGCCGAAAAGTTCAATTTTAGGGCGTTTTCACACATGAAAGTCCGGACCAAGGTTCATGTTTTTGTCACATTGTATACATTTGATCTGGTAAGTTTTGGTTTCACACTGCAGTTATGCAAGCGCACTAAAGATCTATACGTGACAAAACTATGTCCTGCCGTCATCACATACGTGAGCTGCCCCAGATACTTATAATTGATTGGTTTGTTGACGGGCTTCCCCATCCTCTCGTATCCTCTCTCTGTGTCTGAGTTTTTTTCAACTGACCGAATTGCCGTGCCTCTTTTTGTTTTGTTGTGATGTTGAGAAGCAAGACACGGGAACTTTCTTTTTGGAGCATTTATTCAGAGACAAACGGAAACATACACTGTAGCCTACATTTACTACCACTTAACAAATCAACTGCTGATGTATTCTCTGCTCTGATAGCCGACAGCTGTCGGTTCTGAGCACATTCACCGTCACTCTCTCTCAATAAGCACTGAGCTATTCCTTAAAAGGAGCTTTCCCGGTCTTGTAACACAAGGAGAGCCTGCCAGAGCTTCCTGTATTTGGTAACATCAAAATGACAACTTGAATTAGACAGTAAAGAAGCTAAATCAGAATGTTTGTTTAGACTTTTAAATGTAACAATGAATAATTATATATATCATTTAATGGTTTTAAGTTATCAGGGTCAAGAACATTGCAAGTAATATTGCCACCCATATCAATGCAGTGTTGAGAATCTCCAACGATATTGAAATCATTAAAATCCATAATATAAACAGTACAAATTAAACAGAGTTTTCTGGGATTACATAAAAACATTGGCACGGTGATAGCCGCAAGCACACTCGGAACAACCGAACACACACACATACACACATCACACACACAAGGAAGTATTCACGTACCACGCCGCGGTCATCGCCGCCAACTCGCAAAAATTTAGTCTCTTGAAAATAAAATGAAAAAGAAGTGTCTCTCAGCTCTCACCCTCCCGCCTGAAAAAAAGAAAAGAAAAAAGAAAAGTTTGAGTCTTCCATAAAGGGGAGCAGGCTATTGGAAACATTTAGTCATAGTAGAGAGACTGACTTCCATAATAAATAAAAATATAGACAAACAGATCACCGCTGTCAATGGAAAACAGAATGAAATAGAAACTCTACTCCATTCAACAGTAAGCATACTGGCCTGGGGCTTACCATCTTCCAGAGAAAACACTGTTCAAACTGCTCCAAACAGCTCTATTGTAGTCCAGCCTTTACTTCTGTGCAGTGACGGACTGGGATCAAAAAACCAAGGGGGTAAGCTTCGCTTCAGAACTCGAACCTCCTATGGCACCATTTTGATGCTACAAAGGTATCACCTCCCGTTAGCATTCCACTGACTAGCATTAATTTTGACGTCACTTGACAGCGAATAACTTTACATCTGAAGCGTTTAAAGACTCTATTTGTCCATTGTTTAGTTCTAAAGAAACACGACAATGTATAAAAGGCTCCAATACCTTGTACCTCATGTTATGGCTCTGTAGCAGACGTTTTTGGAAAAATAGGTTAACGATTGTGTCACATAGTGGAGGAATTACCGTATAGTACAGGAGAAGCTCGCAGGCAGTTTCGACTTACATGAGGTGTTTAGGTTTAATTCCTAATGTTAACTAGCATTTTAGTTAGCAATAATTAGCCTGTGCCCATGTTATCTCCTTACATATACCTACGCTCTCTGTCTCTGTAAGATTGGGAATGATTGAGATTTATCTTGGCACAGCTACCAGAAGACTTACAACTTTCAGACACGTTGCTCACGTCACATTTACGTTGTCTCTCTCAGTTGGAGGCTGCGCAGTAAAGCAAGAGATCACCGGAAAAGTGCTTCTAATAGCCTTCACTGGTCTCCGTCCAGAGCAACGGGGTCTATTGGTCCATTATATACTGTCTATGCAAAAAACAGCCCTGGCATTTGCAACACACAGGCCCTATTTTCAAACCACATCAACCCACAGAAATAAAATGGATAGAAAGGCCATTTCTATTCAAATCAACGTAGCAGAAAGGTCAGAGCGGCAGCCATATTAATGTGTACCATTACCATGGTAACATATAAACTTCAATAAACCATGGAGTAGTCACGTTACAAGGCAGAGAACCAGCCGCTACATGAGTCAAATGAACTTCATGCCATTTTATTTCTTTGCACAAATGTTAACATAAAAAGCAAAAATGTGCCAACAACAGTTTAACATCTTAAAGCGTCCATATTTTGCTCATTTTCAGGTTCATAACTGTATTTTAAGGTTGTACCAGAATAGGTTTACATGGTTTAATTTTCAAAAAACACCATATTGTTGTTGTACTGCACAGCTCTCTCTCACTGCTGCAGATCCTCTTTTCACCTGGTTTCTGTTTTAGCTACAGAGTGAGACCTCTTTTCATCTTCTTCTTCACTAATATCTTTGACTGCACTCGCACATGCTCAGTAGTTCAGATGTAGAGCATGTCAGCTAGCTAACTCTAGAGACAGTAAAAGAAAGGCTGTTTCTCCAACTTTGGTCAGTTACAAGGCAGGATTAGCTGGGAGACTTCTAAATGAGGGCACACATGTAAGTAGTTCTTTTGTAGATTATGGTGAACTTGTGTGTGTTGTAGCAGTGCTTTGCTATTGAGAACGACGTAGCATGCTAGCGTTAGCATCAGCATGCTAGCATTAGCATCAGCATGCTAACGGTTAGCATGCTAACGAGCTAACGGTTGTGGTTAGCCAGCTCATTTCGGACTGTGACGTCACATTTTTGAACAGCTCACTAGGAGACTGAAGGCAGGACACATTCAGAAACCTGTATCTCACTCAAAACAGCATGGATGGATTTTTTTCAAAGTTTGTATGTGTGTGGAAGCACCAGAGACACAAAAGAACACCCCAAATACCAGAAAAAGTGATTTTTTCATAATATGGGCACTTTAAAGCATCTGCAGACCACTAGGTGGCGGTGCTACACATGATACGCTCCACTAAAGGCACATCCAGCACAAATACAAAGGCTCTACGTTAAAGTACAGTACATAATACAACAGCTCCACCAAAACATGGAAAGAGCAATGCACGGCCACAGTTCAAATAACAACAGTTTCACCAAAATATGAAAAAAGCACCGCATAGCTAGCCACAGTATAATAAAAAACATATAATGAATCAATGTGTCTTACCATCATGTAGTTAACAAGCTACGAAGGAGTTTGCGTTTCTCTGCAACCTTGTCAATCACATCCTCAGAGTCCAGGTTCATTAGGATCTCTTTCTCTGTCTCCAAATTTTCCTGTGACATTCTGCTCCTCAGGCGATACAAACTTCAATATGAAGAAACTTCTTTCACATGCCACTTGTGTGCAAGAGAGGGTCAACAAAAATTGGCAGCTCCCTCCGGCTGCCTCAGACCCTGTTTCTGCTTGTAATCCACTTTCCCAGACTTTGTTGTTTTGCGTCAGTTTCTGCCACAGGTCCAGTGTGCAAGTCTAATTCTTTCTCTTTCTCTTTGTTTCCCTCGTCATCTTGTTATTCTTCCTGGTCTGGCTCAGCAGGGTCTTCAGCACCCAGGCTAACATCAGCACTGCAGCTGCTAACATTAATATTAGCTGAAGCAACACACTCTTTCTTTGGAAAATAAATCACTTAATTTAGCATATTTTTCACCCAAAGCCAACAGTGCTTTCTTTGTTATCGCACTCTTTTTCTTGGCTCCCCCCTTTGGTTGTTTCGTGCCGCGATTCATTTTCTTTTATCTTGGTGGTGGTCAGTGATAATGGATTAGACGCAAAAAAAACATTTTGAAACCATCAGACTTCCATTGTCGTTGCTCGCTCTCGCCGTTCGCGGATACATGGTACTGTAAACATTTCCATGGCAACAGCGACTTGGACCAATCAAAGACGTCGTTGTTACGCTTAGGATTCTGGATAATGTAGTTTATTTTCCATAAGATTGCAAATAAAAATAACTTTTTGAAAAATAACAAGACAAATTATTGTTGTTATTATTATTATTATTATTATTATATTTTTTTTTTTTTCAGTAGCAGCCCATAGAGGGCAGCCCTTCTGGCATTTGCCCAAATTCCAGATGGCCAGTCCATCACTGCTTCCGTGACAAACATGCGTCACTTTGGAACACACGTTATAATGCTTGCCTAGCTGCTAGCATGGCACGCCCTCATACTTGCTCTACTTAATGGCTAGTTGTCCTTACCTAGCTACTGAGCATGTGCATCTCCCAACAAAGATGGAACAGAAGTGAGATGCCTCACTCTGTAGCTAAAACGGAGAACTCAACACACAGAGTGAAAAGAGAGGCTGCAGCAATGTGCAGTACAACTAAAATATGGTGTTTTTTGAAAATTAAACCATGTAAACCTATTCTGATATAACCTCTAAATACAATTATGAACCTGAAAATGAGCATAAAATGAGCACTTTAAATAAAAGTATGGATGAGTAAAGTCATTAAAAACGGCACTCGGATTTGACTGAACCGTTTGATTTTATTACTCAGAATAAAAATAAGAAAACAATTGTTTCTATGAAGAGTTTTCTATTAGCTGGTGATTATTTACCAAAGCAGAGAATTGTTTCCACCATGTGAAGGAAAGACGAACAAAGACATGTGTTGGCGTAAATGTAGCAACATATATGTGTTTTTAATGTGGATGTAGTCCAAGAAAGGTTGTACAGCAGCATTGAGCGGGGCCGGCTCAGCCCACTCAAACGTGTGTCTTGCCCACCCAATCAAAAGTTAAGAAAAGGAAAAATAGCACAGAAAATAAATACTAGTATAATTTCTAACTTCTGATTGGATTGGGTGGTGCAGCCTACAGCCCACCTCCAAAAGTTGCCAGGCTTTTAGTCAAGTCAGGCTGTCACGTCTCTGAGCAGCCCAGTGGCAGGAGTGAGAGAGACGCGCCGATAAACTGAGCCGCCAGGTCGGCCCAACCATCCAGCCCTTCGTGACTGAACCAAGCCAGCCTTCTTTGAGAATTGTGTGTCATTGATCCTACTCTCGTGTTCTACAAGGTAAAATCCTGTTTTTGTCAATGGAGTCATATAAGCATATTTCAATCAGGAGAGACGTTGTTGCAGATATGCAAACATGTATTAGTAAGATACAATTGCACAGTAAGACAATACAAAGAATGTTTTTGGAGACTAGACTCCATCTTAGAAGGGGTATATATCCCCTTAACGCCGACTGTCGCTAATTTGCATCAAACCCCTTCCATTCCGACTGCAGGCGAGATAGCGTGTGTATTCCCCCCAATGCCGGTTTGTTTACATGCGATACATACCTCGGAACCTTTTGCATGCACTGGTTTCTCGTAGGACCGGTCAGAGTGGGAGATACAGCCGGTTCACGGAAGCGAAATTAAACCTACCCCTACCCCTACCCCTGCCCCTACCCTAACCCTAAAGAAACTACTGTCAATGTTAGGGAGTAGGAGAGTGTTTTCTTTCTTGCCGTTGTCAAGATCCATGTATTTGTCAATTACAGTTTAGAAGTTCTAACAACTTTGTGACATGAATGAAATCTACTATGTGTTTTATTAATTTTACCATTTTGTAAAGAATTTTACCATAATGCCTGTTGTCGCTAATTTGCATCATACCTAAATTTATATCTATTCCATATGTTATAGACAAATTAACAATCTCAACTTAATTTAGCATCAGAAACACACATAATATTTTGTTTATATAAGTGTGAATAAATTCATGCGTCAAGGGGATATACATTATTGAGGTTTAGAGACAACCAAACATATGCCCCAATGGAGTCTAGGTGGTGGCGACTAAAATCCGTAGACCGGAAGCACCTTAAGGGAGCCGTCAGCCGATAAGACCGAGACACCCTGGGCGAAGAAGCCTGGAGGCAGAAGGGGAGGAGGCGGGTCGCACTCTCGTCTGAAAAGACAACTGACAGAAGCAGGAGAGAGAACAGCTTTAAAACACGTTAGTCATGCTGTGATTGGCTTGAACATATGTGCCCGATTCTGATTGGACGGAATCCGCATTGTTCCGCATTGTTCCTCCTCAACCTGAGGTTCGACTATCGGCCGAACCCTCCTTTCCAGCACCTTGGAGTAGACTTTACCAGGGAGGCTGAGAAGTGTGATACCCCTGTAATTGGCACACACCCTCTGGTCCCCCTTTTTAAAAAGGGGAACCACCACCCCAGTCTGCCACTCCTTTGGCACTGTTCCAGACTTCCACGCAATGTTGAAGAGACGTGTCAACCAGGACAGCCCCTCCACACCCAGAGCCTTGAGCATTTCTGGGACGGATCTCATCAATCCCCGGGGCTTTGCCACTGTGGAGTTGTTTGACTACATCAGTGACTTCCGCCCGGGAAATCGACGCCAATCCCCGTCATCCTCCAGCTCTGCCTCTAACATAGAGGGCGTATTAGTCGGATTCAGGAGTTCCTCAAAATGCTCCTTCCACCGCCCTATTACCTCCTCAGTTGAGGTCAACAGTGTTCCCCGCTTCCCCCTCCTGAGGTGGCGAACAGTTGGTATAATATGAAAATGGCTGGTGGATTTAAGACCAAAAAATAATACTTTATTGAATGAATCAAATTTGAAAATATCTATGGCTTGTTGATCTTTACATTGTTAGTTCATTTCCTAACCTGGCCTGGGACTCACATTCATACAGTTTGATAAAGTACTGACTTTGACTTATCATTGCACTTACAATAACGAGCGTAGCTGTCCTCAATTTAGGTCATCGTGTCGTCTCATCTCCTTTTTCTCCTGCATCCACCGTGTGTGTGTGTGTGTGTGTGTTTGTGTGTGCAAGCGTCAGTCGCGGAGGGAACGGAGCAGTAGCCCCACCCGCTGCAAAGCCGACAGCCAGGATTGAAACGGCAGCGACTTTTAAATCGTTAAAGTCTAAAACGTTGCACGTCTTGCAAAACAGTTTACCCCCGCTTTCGTAAAGAACATCTGGATACTGTTTTTCACGGTCCTTTGCTGTTATTTTTGTAGGTAAATGTGAGACGTCGGCAGCACACATGTCTGCTGCGCATGCTGCTGCATCTTCTGAACAAAACAAGGAAGTGAGTTTGCTGACGTATGACGACGCTTTGCAGGAGACCGCGATGATTGGTCAAAGTTGCAGAAAAGTTGCAAATGAAATCTGAGGCCTTGTACTATACTCTTAACAAAATAATCCTACAATATGCAAACATTTATTAGTAAGATACAATTGCACAGTAAGACAATACAAAGAATGTTTTTGGAGACTAGACTCCATCTTAGAAGGGGTATATATATATATATTATTGAGGTTTAGAGACAACCAAACATATCCCCCACACTTGAAAAGAATTTAGTGATTGAATGACTTCAATATACATACCTTATTGCTGCACCCGAGAGAATATGGTCCACAAACACAGAATTAGGATAAAACGACAAATGGCAATGCCTGTACATTTGTTGGAGTTGAAGGATGCATCTTCAAAATGTCTTTGAACCAAGTTGACTCTGTAGCCGGGCCCTCCGGGCCGGAGCCGGGCACCGGGGTCAGACTGACCTGGGATGTGCGTCCCAGCAGTCACTGCAAACGTGAAGGAAAATGCAATTGGGGAACGTACAAACACCGTCATTAAAGTTATTACAAATGGGAGTATAACCAGAACTATGAACCTGACGCCCACGGGAATTCACACCAGGAACAGGATGTCTCAGAGAAGGACGCTGCACAGGAACTGCACATCGCTGCACAGGGTTTGAACTCTGAAACACCACAGCAGGGCACATAGTGTCCCGCAACACCGCAAGTCGAGCACGACAACACTTGAGAGCCCCCAGCGATCATGACCAGAAGCTCTGTGTCCAAAATGGACCAGTTCAGGCGCACATTAGACCGGGCAATATACAGGGCAGATTTGCTAGAAAAGGCTTTGCAGTACTGATGGAACACACTTCTACCGTAATTCAGATTGAGATCAGCAATAAGAGCCAATAAGAGTCAAACTCCTGTCTCCTGTCCGGATACACGGAACACCCAACATCACGGTAGATCCCGAAAGCTACCACAAACTGCCTGATAGAAAGCTCCTTACAAAGTCTGGGATCCGCAGATTTAAACATGGCAGAGAAACTATCACCCGAGACGAGACCTATCACACTCAGGGTATGGCAAAATAAGGCGCACCAAATTAATGTCTTCACCCAGCTAAATTTTAGACCTCAACCGGGCCGAGATATTAGCCGCTTCAGGAATATAAGGCCTACCTATGACCGATGAAGCCACACTTGAAGCCAGGGAATAGGTGGCATCGACCGGGGCCGACACCGATGCCTGAGGGAAACTGGGCACCAGCCGTGCCATAGAAGCTAGTGCGGCATTGACGGTCACCGAAGCGCCGACAGCTTAGGAACACTCCACCGCCAGCAGCCGCGCCTCCAAAGACTGCATAGATCTACCCAGAGATTGCAGTGACTCGAGTATCAGGCTGGAGTCCGATGAACTACTAGGAATAGCCAAAGCAGCCGCCGGGCTGATAGAACCTCCACCGCGGCGTTTCGGCGGGGCGCTGGGAGGAGGATCCGCCTTCCTGGTCCGCTTCCGACCACGAGCAGCCACAGGGACAGACAGCGAAGGCACCGGCGAGACACATCCGGCATGCTCAGCCAGCTCTCGAAGCTCAGGTGAAGGCAAACCTAGGGTGCAAAGCCAGGTGGGAACTCCTGCGAACCCCATCCAGAGAGCCAGCAGAAACCACCGGAGATAAGGAACGTACTGGACCCGGTAGCTCCAAAGGATCAGAGTAGGAGGCCGACATGGTAAGAGCGCCAAACCAGACGCAACACCAAAAAAACACTAGTGCCATAAGCCAACACCCACTATCGCACTCTCGTCTGAAAAGACAACTGACAGAAGCAGGAGAGAGAACAGCTTTAAAATATGTTAGTCATGCTGTGATTGGCTTGAACATACGTGCCCGATTCTGATTGGTTTACACAAACGTACACCCACCCACCAGCTGATCAGTTTAAGAGAACTGAGTAAAGGTAAATGACTCTTCCTGACAGAATTTAAGCTGAGCTACATAACTGCTTCAGTTCCCCGTCGGAAACAGTTGTTTGACGGCAAGGCAAAGCAGTGAAAATATTCTAAATATTTTTAGATGGCTAAAATATGTTTTGCTGCTATCTTGTCCACAGCCACCAGACACGTCGTTTGACATAAACAGTGATTTTACCGCGCAGAACATGGGAGTTGCTGCTGGTCTACCATTGTCTTGATCCAAACTAAGCGGCAACATTACAATGCTTAGCTTCCATGTCGGTACTCTGCTTCTCTAAACTGGGGGCGTGCTACTGTAGGTAATACACTAACTGTAGATCTATAAATGTGTTAAAATACAAGAATAGTAGGCTATATACATTCATCAGTCAAGGTTTATTTTTATAGTAGCACTGTTTAAACAATTGCATTGTCACAGAACACTTTACAGATTACACATAAAGAAACAGACATATCCTTAAAAATGGAGAGAGAGCAAGCTCAAATAGCAGCAGTGGCAGCTTCCGTTGGCAGATGAGCCTCCCGCCATTTGAGCTTGCATTTTTAAGGATATTGACTTAGAACAATGTTCAGAGCACTTTTCTGACACATTGAAATTAAGGCAAACAGCCATCACAATCCCTATGACATTTGCAGAATCAGAGAGGTATTTCAGTACACTTAAGAGGATCAAATAATATCTCCGGAGTACAATAGGACAGGATAGACTGAACACACTTGCTATACTATGATTGAGCGGGACCTAATGCAAAAATCACTGGACTTCAATGACAAAGTAAGTAAGTAACCTCTCTGCTTCCCAGAAAGGTTGTAGATGTGAACTTCTCTTCAAATAAGGTAGGCCTTAGCCTATAGACCTTTTAAAAGACCACTACACATGTTGCGTTTGCTTTTCTGTCTATATAATGCCTTTCTCTCTTCTCTTTATTTTTGCTGTGGTTACCAGATTGTTTTATCAGGACATGCAACTTGAAACAATGTTCAGCGATTGTGATTAACAGTTGTAGTATCCATTGACATTTTGTAGTGTATCCCTGGCTGGACCCACATAACATGAATGGATTCATCTTCTATGGGTATGCAGATAATAGCCTAATAGTCAATTAGTGTGTGTGTGTGTGTGTGTTTGTGTGTGTGTGTGTGTGTGTGTGTGTGTGTGTGTGTGTATATATGTTGTGTGTATTTGTAGTCAGTGTATGACACAAATACATTATTTATAGCAAATTATAATGTAGTTAAAAGAAGATATTTTATGCATGAGCTATACCAATACCTTATTGAATCCAGCAAATCAGAGATTAAATAGCCTTTAAAATGCTGCATGTACTTTATCAAAAATCTTAAACAAAGCCAATGATCCCTGATGGACAGGAAGCTACAATAATAAATTCCAGGATGAGTTACTCTGCATATTTGAGCCTTTTATCTGATTTCCAGTGACGTGGGTATAGAAACGGTAAACATCTGTCAGCAACGATTACATCTGTGAGGCCCCACATGGACACATTTGTAGATGTGCAGCAGAGCAGAGCTGGCCCGGGTTTCCTCTGCAGTGACAGATGGTGTGGTCATGGTGTTAAGTGCTCGGGAACCTGCCCCGTTCCCTCAACCAACTGACCAACCAACACACAACACACACACACACACACACACACACACAGACTCACAAGGTGAAGACAATAGTAGCCTTGCTGCTGCGGCTGGTAATTATATATCTAGTCGTGAACTACAACTTGGTACTCTACTGGAGCATGCTGGATTGCTCCCTTTGCATAGTAAGTGAGTCACTGTCCCAAGTGGAATTTAGGAGATCTGCGTGGGTACAGTTTTGCACCCACTAGTTTGGACCGACGACAATTCATGTAATGAATAGTTTGTTTTAGGAAACAACAACAAACTTTGAGCTAGTAAGCTACATGCTGAAAATGGCAAGTTATGAAGAAAAATTGGATCGTGCAACAAGGCAGGCCTGTTGGTTCTTTCGTGAAATACTAATTGTAAAGATTTACAAAGAATATGTTTAACGTTGCGGAATTTACTATCCAACTGGGACATTTTGGGACAGATTGTAGCAGGATTGCTGTGGACGAAGTAACGTTACACAGGGTGATACACAAATTACGTTTAACCATGTATACATCTAATTTAAATAGCTCACGTTACTATATTGTGTAAACCGTTAACTTCATTTAATATTGTATGAGACGTTTTATTTTATCTGGGTGCTAATGTTCCACCAAAACAAGTTCCTTCCCGAGACCATTTTACAGAACCAGCGTCACTGCATCCGGAACTTAGCGCCCCTAAGGCGATTGTGATTGGCTTTAAGAAATGCAAATCCTGCAATGTATGTGTGGAGGAGCCAGACATTGGTCTGGCAATGCAAGACTATGCACCTACCCGCACCCTCAAAGCTCAGACCAGAACCGCAGCATTCTCCGCAATTATCTCCAAGTCAAATCCTGACCCGACCCGTCAGTATACACTACTGGTCAAACGTTTTAGAACATCCCAATTTTTTTGTTTTTTATCAAAATTTTAGCAGTTCAAGTCCAATGAATAGCTTGAAATGTTACAAAGGTAAGTGGGGAACTGAAAAATAATGTACATTTCAGTATTTTACAAAAAGGGCTTTTTCAGGGAACAAGAAATGGGTAAACAATGTAAAGCTGTTCTGCAGCAATGGAGGTTGATCAAGCTTTGAAAGTTGGTGCTACCAGTTCAGGTGTTCCAACTTATCTGGATTACTTACAAACCCCTCTGTTTGTATGTAAAGAGAAGACTTCGAGCTGCAGGTTTGATAGGTCGAGTTGCAGCAAGAAAGCCATTGCTAAGACGTCAGAATAAGAAAGAGGTTTGCCTGGGTCAAGAAACATCGTCAATGGATTACTGAAGACTGGAAGAAGGTGCTATGGACTGATGAATCAAAATTTAAAATCTTCGGTTCATCACGCAGGATTTTTGTATGCCGTCGAGTAGGCGAAAGGATGGTTCCTCAGTGTGTGACATCAACTATCAAACATGGAGGAGGAAGCATGATGGTCTGGGGCTGTTTTGCTGGATCCAGGGTCGATGATTTATACAGAGTGAAAGGCACCCTGGACCAAAACGGCTACCACAGCATTTTGCAGCGCCATGCAGTACCCTCTGGTATCCGCCTAGTTGGTCAAGGGTTCAGCAAGATAATGACCCAAAACATAAGTCCAAGCTATGCCAGAACTACCTTAGCAAAAAAGAACAATATGGTATGCTTAAAAACATGGATTGGCCAGCACAGTCACCAGACTTAAACCCCATTGAGCTGGTTTGGGATGACCTGGAATGAAAAGTGAAAGCAAAGCAACCTACAAGTGCCACACATTTATGGGAACTTCTGCAACAGAGTTGGGAAGAACTTTCTGAAGAATATTTGATTTCCATTGTAGAAAGAATGCCACGAGTGTGTTCAGCTGTTATATCTGCCAAAGGGGGCTACTTTGATGAGTCAAAAATTTGGAATACATTTTGGTTTATAAATCGATTCCATGATTTCTTTTTTAATTTAAATTGTTGATTTGTTCTATTATTTCATTTCAGAGTACAATAAGACATTGAACTGCATGAATTTCAATAAAAAGCATGAAAAATTGGGGTGTACTTTTGACCAGTAGTGTAAGTCCCCACCTGTCACCGGTGATGTTGGTAATGTAATGCAAAGTGACACAAAGATTTTGCAGTAATCATCTGTCCTCATCCAAAGTGTCGGCCCTGGTTCTGTCAGTCAGCTATATCCTCAGCCATAGAATGATGTTTTGTTGAATGTCCTCTGCATATTTTGTCAGTCTGAGTGATACAGTTGTCGAATCAGGCAGAAGATCCTGAGCGTCCATACTGCCAGCCCGGTCACCAATCTCAATCATCTGTCAAACCCACGGGTACCCGACCCGGTGCTGGACTGTGATCTGTGTTCATGAGTAAGAGTAAGATGGAAAAGTTATACAAGTTAGTCTCTGTCACAGGTTGGCTGGATTTACCCTTAGGAACATAGTGGAGCTTAGATTAGAACCACTACTCTTTAGCTCTTTTAAAGGGTTGAGGTACTTAAGGCATCTGATCAGAAAATGTATGTTTCTAGCACGTCCAACAATCTGAAGGGATTTTCTGGATTATCCTCCCATGCCACCAGGGATACATGGCCGGTGGCATGGGAGCCCTAGAAAGGTGTGGTGGATTTAGCTGGAGAGAAGGAAGTATGGGCTATCTTGCTTACCACCGAAAACACACTTAAAGGTCCCATGACATGGTGCTCTTTGGATGCTTTTATATAGACCTTAGTGGTCCCCTAATACTGTATCTGAAGTCTCTTTTTCACGAAATTCAGCTTTGGTGCAGAACTACAGCCACTAGAGCCAGTCCTACAATGAGCTTTTCTTAGTATGTGCCATTTCTGTGTCTGAAGCTATTGAGGAGGAGAGTGGGAGTGGCAAGGTGGATGGTGGGGGTGTGGCCTTGACCAACTGCCACTTTTCTCGTTTGAAAGCCATGATGTCTCTCTCTCATGGGTTGGCCAAATTCTCTGGGCGGGCAAAGCAGAGAAAGGGGAGGTAACCTTGCTTGTTATGACCTCATAACAAGCAGATTCCAAAACGGCTCATCTGAGCTTTCATTTTCTCAAAGGCAGAGCAGGATACCCAGGGCTCGGTTTACACCTATCACCATTTCTAGCCACTGGGGGACCATAGACAGACTGGGGGAACTCATATTAATGTTAAAAAACCTCATAAAGTGAAATTTTCATGCCATGGGACCTTTAACACATCTTAGGTCACCTGACCAAAATTTTGGATTGATCCTCAATCGAGGGTGAAGCTTGTGTAACCTGAAATGAATAGTGTTGTTAATCCACTGCCCTTTTCTATAGTGCTGCCATGATGACATTTCCAATTGTGTACCAGAATAATCAAAAGAAATAAAAACTTGCTGTTGGAAACGAGGATGATGGTGTTTTAAGCCCTCAACATCTCCTTCCAGGCAGCGCTGCAACTGTTGACTTCAAGCCATCTAACCCTAACCTTAACCATTGCCTAATCGACTTCAAGGCAGCGCTGCGACCGTTGACTTCAAGGCACCTAATCCTAACCCTAACCATTGCCTAATCCTAGCCTGGAAGGAGACATTGGGGGCTTAAAACACTGATAAACGTTGATGACAGCTGTGAGACCAAAACAGTAAAGTTGTGGGCTGTAAAAAAGAAAAAGTAAAAAAGAGCTCTGAAGAATAAAAATATTGATCAGAGCAGCTTTAAATATTTCATTGCATTTGCATTTTAATGGTGAAGAAGTCATTGAGTACAATGATAGTTCACTGATTCTTGAAACTTTGGCAAAAACATGTCCCACTAAGAAAAGTGCCAATTCTGTTGGAAATGAATAACATTTTCATGAATAAAAAGAATCAAGGTTATAATCAGGGGGTCCTTTGCACATATGTAAGGTTCTTTTATAGGTTTATTTTAAATTTTTACTAATTTAATGATTATTTGCTGGCCCATTGCCTACAAAATCAGTTGTCCTCGGATAGGAGATAATCATTTCAACTTGATTGAAAATATTAGATGAGATTATAACATAAATGTATACTTTTTAAGAAGAGGTCTGAAGTAACTAGCAGTAGAGGGGAAATAAGATGGCTAATGTGAACAATTCTTGCATATCATGTGAAAGAGTAGGTTTCCACCGTAAGGTTTTCGTGGATATCCTCACGGCTGTGGTTCGGCCCATATTTATTGTGATCAACAATTATATTCTAGCCTCCGTTAAGGACCATTTGGAGGTTTGTGTCACCACCGTCAGACTGTACGTCACAGAAAACCTGAGGTTTAGGCTTAAAGCGTAACTCTCGCCAAAATGCAACCTGGGGTATTTTTGTGAATGTACCTGAGTCAAACTTTCGTTTAAAAGCATATTTAGGACGGAAGCGCCACTTTTAAGATTTACCGTTTTTTCACTTTTCGGTCAAATGGCCTTTTGAATGGGAGTGATAGGTAAAATAGCTATTTTTAAAACACTAAGAAGGCTCGACACAACATGAAACTATGCTCGAAGTATCACCAGGGGCTCTACACCTTAACGAAAGCATTGACAACATTGTTTGTGTACCCAGAGTTTACTAAAAAGAGAGGTTTTGAACAACTCACCGTAGCTCTTGTTGTTTCCAGCCGCAGCCATTCTATCAGTCAAAAACAATTGATTTCCGAATGCAACATAACAGGGAGGAGAGTAAAGACGGAAAGCTCCTAAAGCTTAGTTCCATATAAATGCACAGATAAGTCGTTGTTTTGTCGTTATTGAAAAACAATATTGACCTGGTAGTTGAAAAAGGAGCCTCATATGGAGTCTGTTCATTCGCACGGATCGCTCGGATATCGACTCGTTTTGACTGCCAAGGTGGTAGTGGCCGGAAACAGCTGCGGTGAGTTGCCATAGTGGGTTGCTCAGAAACTTTCTTTTTGGTAAATCTGTGTACACAAAGAATGTTGTCAATGCTTGCGTTAAGGTGTAGAGCTCCTGGTGATACTTGAAGCAAAGATTCATGTTGTGTCGAGCCTTCTTAGTATTTTGAGTCTAGCATGAGAGTGCCCCTAGCTCTCCCATTCAAAAGGCCATTTGACCCAAAAACGAGAATACGGTGAATCTTAAAAGTGGTGATTCGGTCCTAAATATGCATTTAAACTAAAGTTTGACTCACGTACATTCACAAAAATACCCTAGTATGCATTTCGGCGAAAGTTACACTTTAAAGTAAACGTAAACGTGAAAACTGTATAAAAAATTAACAAAAGTGAATATTCAACATTTAACAGCATATATGTGTACTACGAATGCCAGATAATGATTTAAAAACTCTAAATACATATTAGACCAAATAAATAAAACATAATTTGCCTTTTATTGTCAGACGGTGTTGACAAAAACAAAGTAATAACTGGAAAAACGTCTATTTTATGAAAAAAAATACTAAATGAGGAGGTTGCACCATTACATTGCTGAACAGCCAAGACTTTGGTCTATAATGATATACCTTCAGATTTTGTAATTTAACTACATTTTTATTTTCAAAATTAAAATCTGTTTTATCTAAATTCCCAAGAATCAGTGAAGTGAGTTATATGTGACATTGTATGCTTTTCTTTTTAGCAAATTCACTAAAAGATGCTGTCTTGATTATAAAGTACAAAGTATTTGTTCCCTTTCACTTTCCCAAGGTAAACTTCTTTTATATATGGCATCACCATATTGCATCTGAAAATAATTTGTCTGCTCAGGGCCTGGAGGAAGGGGGGTTAGGCGTGGTAAAAATACATTCCCAGATTCACTTAAAAAGACAATACCAATCACATTTGGCAGCGCTGCCTGGAAGGCAATGTTGGGGGCAAAAAACACAGATAAACAGCAGAAAGGCAGTTGTGAAGTGACAGCTCTAACAGAACAATGTAGCCTATGTGATGTTTGGGTGTTCCAAGGACTGTTTCACATGGTGGGCTGCTCAGAATCGAGCAGATGTCTCTTGAACCTTTTTAACTTTTGGCTGTGTTGTCTGCAAGTAATTGTTTTCCACTCTAAAATGTAAATTACCAGGAACAATGTAAGTGTTTGGAATGATTTATCTGAACTCAGAAGCTTTTACTCTTTTAAAAGCAGTGTTGGTAACAATAATACAGATGAAGCCCACCCGCCCGCTGACGCGGTTGAAATCAGCTGATCTCTTATTATGGCCATGAACACTAACTGCATGGAAATAAAGCAATATTGAGGAAAATTAATGATAAGAAATAGCGGCAGGCTTCAGGCTGGAACAAACTTATTTATAGTGTCAAATCATAACGAGTTATCTCGAGACACTTTACAGATAGAGTAGGTCTAGACCACACTCTATAATTTACAAAGCCCCAACAATTCCAGCAATTCCAGTAATTCCCTCAAGAGCAAGCAGTGCGACAGTGGCGAGGAAAAACTCCCTCTTGGGAAGAAACCTCGGACAGACCCAGGCTCTTGGTAGGCGGTGTCTGACGGGCCGGTTGGAGATATGATGAACAGTGGCGATAATAGTCAAATTAATAATGGAACAGTGACTTCAAATGGTAGTCGTAGTAGTTCAGTTCATATCAGGGCACTGCAGGGCGTTACAGGATGTAGCGTGGCCCAGCAGAGCATGGATGGACGTAGCAGGAAGCAGCAGGGTTCAGCAGGACGCAGCATGACATTGCAGGCCACCCCTGAGCTCAGCAGGGAGTGCTGCAGGACCACGGCGACAGCTGCAACCAGGATCTTGGTGCCAACGTTCTCCAAGGAAATACGCTGGGGGGAAAAACATAAGGACTCCGGGGAGTAAACTCCCCAGAAGCTAGGATTAGTAACAAGCATTTCTGGGATGGGATGCACACAAATGGTAATAGAAAGGGAGAGGAGAGAGCAAGTCAGTGTGTCAAAGGAAGGAAGTCCCCCGGCAATCTAGAACTATAACAGCGTAACTAAGAGAGACAGGTCATAAGGAGAGGTAGCCTGTTCGGGATTTGAACTCTCCCCTGCCGGATCAGGCTTTGCTGGCCTGCCTCGCTCTACTTTTGTTATATATTATTAATCTAACAATTATGAAGAGAAGCAGGTGGGCCAGTTAGGTGGACACTGCAACTCCTCACTCCCTAACTACAGTATAAGCTTTATCAAATAGGAGAGTTTTAAGTTCATTCTTGAATGAGGTGACAGTTTCTGCCCCAGATTGGGACCTGGTTCCATAGGAGGGGAGCTTGATAACTGAAGGCTCTGGCTCCCATTCTACTTTTAGAGACTCTAGGTACCACAAGTAACTCTGCATTCTGGGAGCGCAGTGCTCTAGTGGGACAATAAGGTATTAGGAGCTCTTCTAAATATGATGGTGCTTGACCATTTAGAGCTTTGTAGGTCAGGAGAAGGATTTTAAATTCAATCCTGGATTTTACAGGAAGCCAATGCAGAGAAGCTAATACAGGAGAAATATGATCTCTTTTCTTAGTTCTTGTGAGGACACGCGCTGCAGCATTCTGGATTAGCTGGAGAGTCTTAAGGGACTTATTTGAGCAACCTGACAGTAGGGAATTACAATAGTCCAGCCTGGAAGTAACGAGTGCATGGACTAGCTTTTCAGCATTGTTTTGAGACAGGATATTCCTAATTTTGGCAATGTTACGAAGATGAAAAAAGGCTGTTCTTGAGGTTTGTTTTAGATGGGCGTTAAAGGATATATCCTGATCAAAAATAACCCCTAGATTTCTGACAGTAGTGCTGGAGGCCAGGGCAATACCATCCAGAGTAGCTAAGTCTTTAGATAATGAAGTTCGGAGGTGTTTAGGGCCCAGCACAATAACTTCAGTTTTGTTAGAGTTGAACATCAGAAAATTATAGGTCATCCAGGATTTTATATCTTTAATGCACGCTTGAAGTTTAGCTAACTGACTGGTTTCGTCTGGTTTGATTGACAAGTATAATTGGGTGTCATCCGCATAACAGTGAAAGTTAATTGAGTGTTTCCTAATAATATTACCAAGAGGAAGTATATATAATGAGAATAGAATTGGTCCAAGCACTGAGCCTTGTGGAACGCCATGGCTAACTTTAGGGCGTTTTCACACATACCTCGTTTGGTCCGGACTTTCGGACTTTTTAGTTTGATACGAACCAAAATTACAGGTGTGAAACCTCCCCCGGACTATGGTCCGGATCAAAAGACCAAATTTTGGTCCGACAAAAAGAGGTGGTCTCGGTCCGGACCAAACTGAACCATGATCCGGTTCGTTTATAGTGTGAAAGCATTTTTGGGATGGTTCGGACTTTCGGACCAAATACAGGAATCTCTGGCAGGCTCTCCTCGTGTTACAAGACCGGGGAAGCTTCTTTAAAGGAGCTGCTTCGGTGCTTAGTGAGAGAGAGACTGTAAATGCGCTCAGAGCAGACAGCTGTCAGCTATCAGAGCAGATAATACATCAGCAGTTTATTTGTTAAGTGGTGTAAATGTAGGCTACAGTGTATGTTTCCGTTTGTCTCTGAATAAATGCTCCAGAAAGAAAGTCCCGTGTCTTGCTTCTCTACATCACAACAAAACAAAAACAGCGCCGCCGTAGGGGAGAGCAGCGGTCAGTTGAATAGCCTAAACTCTGACCCAGAGAGAGGATACGAGAGGAAGGCCCGTCAACAAACCAATCAGTTCTAAGTATCTGGAGACGCAGCTCACGTATGTGATGACGGCAGGACGTAGTTTTGTCACGTAGAGATCTTTAGTGCGCTTGCAAAACTGCAGTGTGAAACCAAAACTTACCGGATCAAATGTATACAATGTAACAAAAACATGAACCTTGGTCCGGACCTTGGTTCGGACTTTCATGTGTGAAAACGCCCTTAGTGTACTTGGAGGATTTATCATTAACATTAACAAATTGAGATCGATCAGAGAAATAGGACTTAAACCAGCTTACAGCGATTCCTTTAATGCCAACTAAATGTTCCAATCTCTGTAACAGGATTGTATGGTCAATAGTGTCGAATGGAGCTCTAAGATCTAGTAAAACAAGTCCTTTGTCTGCAGCAGTTAGAAGGTCGTTAGTAATTTTCACCAGTGCCGTCTCTGTGCTGTGATTCTTTTTAAATCCTGATTGAATGTCATCAAATAAACTATTGTTATGTAGAAAATCACATAGTTGGTTAGCGACTACCTTCTCAAGGATCTTGGAGAGAAATGGAAGGTTAGATATAGGTCTATAGTTTGCTAAGACCTCAGGATCGAGGGTGGGGTTTTTCAAAAGAGGTTTTATCACAGCTATTTTAAATGACTGCGGTACATAACCTGTTAATAAGGACATATTGATCATATCTAGTAATGAAGTGTTAACCACCGGTAACGCTTCTTTGAGTAGTCTCGTTGGGATGGGGTCTAAGAGACAGGTACATGGCTTCGCTGAGGATATCTTTAACATTAATTGTTGAAGGTCTATAGGATAAAAGCAGTCTAAGTATATGTTGGGAATAGTCGTTCTTTCTAGCGTTTCTGCGTTTAAAGGTGAACCTTTAGAAGTTGAGGGCAAAAGGGGATAGATTTTATCTCTAATTGTTATAATGTTATCGTTAAAGAAGCTCATGAAGTCATCACTACTCAGAGCTAGAGAAATAGATGGCTCAGTAGAGCTGTGGCTATCTATCAGCCTGGCTACAGTGCTGAAAAAATACCTTGGGTTGTTCTTATTTTCTTCTATTAGTGATGAGTAATAGTCTGATCTGGCCTTTCTTAGGGCCTTCTTATAGGTTTTGAGACTTTCTTGCCAATCCAAACGAGATTCTTCCACTTTGGTGGAACGCCATTTACTTTCACGAGATTTGTTTTAATTTGCGAGTTTGGGAGTTATACCAAGGTGCTAGTTTCCTTTGCTTCATCATCTTCTTTTTGAGGGGAGCAACGGAGTCTAAAGTCATCCGTAGGCAGGTCGTCGCACCGTCTACAAATGTATCAATTTGAGAGGGACTGAGGTTAACATAAAGGTCCTCTGTTATGTTAAGGCATGACATAAGAGTCAAATGCTGTTGGAATATCTTCCTTAAATTTAGCTATAGCACTGTCAGATAGGCATCTAGTGTAGAAGCTTTTATCTAATTTAGTATAGTCAGGTAGTAAGAATTCGAAAGTAATTAAAGAATAATCTGATAATACCGAATTCTGCGGAAATATTATTAAATCCTCACACACATGATTCAAACAACATGCAAGCTCTGTGGGTCCAGCGGTAACGTAACCACCAGCTGTTAATCCGCAGATTGAGTCATAAAAATGAACATTCTGATTAGTGAATGGGTTGTGGGTGAAATCAAGTATAACTAAAACTGCAAGCAGTTATGACGGGGCCCAAGACTCCGATGCCAGTCGCCCCGGGGAAGTGCGGCACTCGCCCCCGATGACCCGGGGAGCGCGCCAAAGCGGGACCCAAAGCGTTAAGTGGGGAGGCAAACGGTGGTGAATATCGAGACGTGTGATCCACAAGGTCTGCGGTAGCCTGGTCCTACCAGACTCTTTACATTTTATTTGTACAGAGAGTCTGGCCTCTCTCCATTGACAAGCGTTAACTTCTTTGAAGGCGGGTACTCTGTTGAAGTTTAAAACTATTGGATCTGCCCAGAGCTACTCTGGATCTGCCATAACCAATCGCTAACGTTTGGTCGTGACATACAGTCCAGGCCAAAAGTTTGGACACACCTTCTCATCAATGCATTTCCTTTATTTTCATGACTATTTACATTGTAGATTCTCACTGAAGGCATCAAAACTACGAATGAACACATATGGAATTATGTACTTAACAAAAAAGTGTGAAATAACTGAAAACACGTCTTATATTTTAGATTCCTCAAAGTAGCCACCCTTTGCTCTGATTACTGTTTGCACACTCTTGGCATTCTCTTGATGAGCTTCAAGAGGTAGTCACCTGAAATGGTTTTCCAACAGTCTTGAAGGAGTTCCCAGAGATTCTTAGCACTTGTTGGCCCTTTTGCCTTCACTCTGCGGTCCAGCCCAAACCATCTCAATTGTGTTCAGGTCCGGTGACTGTGGAGGCCAGGTCATCTGGCGCAGCACTCCATCACTCTCCTTCTTGGTCAAATAGCCCTTACACAGCCTGGAGGTGTGTTTGGGGTCATTGTCCTGTTGAAAAAAAAATGATGGTCCAACTAAACGCAAACCGGATGGGATGGCATATTGCTGCAGGATGCTGTGTTAGCCATGCTGGTTCAGTATGCCTTCAATTTTGAATAAATCCACAACAGTGTCACCAGCAAAGCACCCCTACACCATCACACCTCCTCCTCCATGCTTCACGGTGGGAACCAGGCATGTAGAATCCATCCGTTCACCTTTTCTGCGTCGCACAAAGACACGGCGGTTGGAACCAAAGATCTCAAATTTGGACTCATCAGACCAAAGCACAGATTCCCAGTGGTCTAATATCCATTCCTTGTGTTCCTTGGCCCAAATAAATCTCTTCTGCTTGTTGCCTCTCCTTAGCAGTGGTTTCCTAGCAGCTACTTGACCATGAAGGCCTGATTCACGCAGTCTCCTCTTAACAGTTGTGCTAGAGATGTGTCTGCTGCTAGAACTCTGTGTGGCATTCATCTGGTCTCTAATCTGAGGTGCTGTTAACTTGTGATTTCTGAGGCTGCTGACTCGGATGAACTTATCCTCAGCAGCAGAGGTGACTCTTGGTCTTCCTTTCCTGGGGCGGTCCTCATGTGAGCCAGTTTCGTTGTAGCGCTTGATGGTTTTTGCGACTGCACTTGGGGACACATTCAAAGTTTTCACAATTTTCCGGACTGACTGACCTTCATTTGTTAAAGTAATGATGGCCACTCGTTTCTCTTTACTTAGCTGATTGGTTCTTGCCACAATATGAATTCGAACAGTTGTCCAATAGGGCTGTCGGCTGTGTATCAACCTGACTTCTGCACAACACAACTGATGGTCCCAACCCCATTAATAAGGGAAAAAATTCCACTAATTAACCCTGACAAGGCAAACCTGTGAAGTGAAAACCATTTTAGGTGACTACCTCATGAAGCTCATTGAGAGAACACCAAGGGTTTGCAGCGCTATCAAAAAAGCAAAGGGTGGCTACTTTGAGGAATCTAAAATATAAGACATGTTTTCAGTTATTTCACACTTTTTTGTTAAGTACATAATTCCATATGTGTTCATTCATAATTTTGATGCCTTCAGTGAGAATCTACAATGTAAATAGTCATGAAAATAAAGAAAACGCATTGAATGAGAAGGTGTGTCCAAACTTTTGACCTGTACTGTATTTCATGGGCAACAAGAGGGGAGACTGTCAAGGCTATCATGCAAGGCTATTAGCAATAACACATAGCGTTAGCCTTAGCCAACTCCTTCACCAGTAACAGACCGAGCTGGAAAATCAGACTTTTCCCGAAGCCTGTGTGGAGGAGGGCCACAACATCATGGCCACCAACAAAACTCAGCAAAGATTGTTCTTCCTCGGGCTTTAACTTCTGGATATTCAGCAGCGTTGCCACAACGGACCGAATGGCTTCGCTCGCATCTTTCTCCGCCGCAACTCTAGCGCACGGCCTCAACGTCATCATTCTCAGCCACTCCCTCTGTCCGCTGATTGGACCGCCAAAAACTTTGGTAGAGAAAACCCAAGACTGTACCGCAACCCCAGACGGAGTACTGAAGCAAAATGAAAATTGAGTGGAAGTACGTAGGAGGGCGGAGCCAGGCTAGGTCTGCGGTACTCTGCCGTTGCAAATATCCCATTAACATTGATTGAGAAGAAGGGCCAAGACTGGTCTACGTTAGATACAGCGCCCCCTAATGGCCGATCTTCACCAAATTTGGTACAGAGCCTCAGGGCGACATGCCAAACGACCATCACATCTACAGTTCTATATATTTGGAGTCATCAAGATCAAAAATAAACATATTGAACGTTAATAACTCATAAAGGACAAACTATTAACATTTCTTACACACAGTGTATCAATCTTGGATGTAACAGTATGGATTAATTGTACACGAAAAACTCTGGACTTCTAGGCTGGATGCAAAACCTTCTGTAAGGGCTAGGAAGACAACAAAAACATCAGCAGAAAGGGGCAACTGTTAGCTTTTAGCTCCAAAAGACCCTACGTTTCTACTATTTATAATTATAAAGTTATGAATCAGAAGTGCTGTTTGGCGTGGTATACAACATGCTCGACCTCAGAAGGGGTTAAAAGGCCCAAACTGGTCTATGTTGACTATAGCGCCCCCTAATAGCCGATCTTTAGCAAATTTGGTACAGAGCCTCAGAGCGCCATGCCGAACAAGCATCCCAAGTTATAGCATTTAGTTATAGCATTTTTACTGTGGCAGAGATATTGCAATTGCAAATTTCCCATTTAAATGCATTGAGTTATTGGCCAAAACAAATAAACATTGATTATAGCGTCCCCCCTTATGGCCCCCAAGTTCTTTGCTGATAACATTTAATTTGGATGAGATATGATATGATTTGTGTGTGGTAGCTAGCTAGGAAAATTTATTTGTTCGTCAAATGCGCATACTCTATGTAGCAAAATTCTTTGAGTAACTTTTGGTCGGGTCCATCTGGAGATGCTTTGTACCAGGTTTCGTGCTGATCTGTCGCACGACCTAGGACAAGTTCGAAAAAGTTGGTTTTACGCATTGTGCGATATTGCAAAAATGTAAGCAGAAATGGTGGCCTATATCATGTGGATGGAATCGGATGAGCTGTTCATGAGATATAAACTTTTTGTACTTGTAGCGCCCCCTAGTGACCAATGTTCATAAAACGCATGGGGGACCTTCAGAGGTTCATGCAAAACAAGAATCCAACGTTTGGCGTTGATAGCATTTATTTTGGCTAAGATATGGCAAAGTTGGTGTTTTCATAGTTAGCTACACAAATTTGTTTGTGCGTAATATGCGAAATTTTTATCCTATCAAAATTCTTTTTATTAACTTTTTGTCAGGCCCATCTGGAGATGCTACCCGCCAAATTTCGTGCCAATCGGTCACACGGTCTAGAGGAGATCAAAAAAGTAGTTTTTTGATAAATCGCGATTTTTCACGCATAAAAGTCTAGGCGGAAATGGGCGTCGCCTATATCTCGTGATTAAGTTGGATCAAGGGAACGCGTGCTGATATGGTTATTGAATATCCGATGTACGGTATGTTATAGGGACAAATGTGTTTTTTTTCTGCTATAGCGCCACCTAGTGGTGGAAGTGGGTCAATTGCTGCGCCTGAGGTCCTTGCGGAGTTTCGGACCAGTCCTGAAAATGGCACCCCCCCACCATGTACTGTTTAGGCTGTGGTCGGAATTTTAGGGGGAGAATAATAATAATAATATGATAGAAAATAATAATAATCTGTAGAAAAACAATAGTGTTCCACAGCTCCGCTGGAGATGTGAACCGCGTTGCCTTGCATACACGGTTCCCATGCATACACGGTTCCCATGCCCCCTTGGGCTTGGACCCCTAATTAATGAGGAAAATACAGAGCAGAGAGCAGAGCAAAGCTCCTGAAGTTTAGTTTCTATATTATATATGTGCTTTATTTTACGTTTTAGAGCAGAGCAGGCAGCACAGGAACAAAACAGCCAGGCCTGTTTATTGAGCCCTTCATTAGCATCTGAGTGAATGTTTTTTGTACCTCTCGACTGTCCTATTCACGTTTCACAGTCTCGCACACAAAAAATAAGATCACAAAAAGGGCACTGTTGATACTTTACACAGTGTAGGCTGACTGACACACAATATGAGATACTGCCAGACAGAGTTTTTGTTGTTGTGAACTCCAAAGTCATTTAGGTGGAATTTGGAAGACCTGTATTCAGTGAAATGCAAAACGATTCCTGCATGCAAGAATAAAGTTAAATTCCAAGATATCAGCCTGTAATAACCTTACAAAATACAAATAAACACATGGCTGAATCCCATTTCTCTGTCTTACCCTACAGTCACATTAGCTACAAGAGACAGAGACAAAGCGACAGGCTACCATTCATTTTCAATGGGGGTGGCCGTTTGCCAGCGACAAGCGACGAGCTGCCACGAGCAAGGCGGGGCCAAAATAGACAAGAAGTCTAGTATTTTATGCAAATGCTGAGCGATGCGACAAAGCGACTGCCAATCGGAGTGAAGGCAGCGTGAGGGCAGCGTGACGTATGTCAGTGGCTCAAGTCGAAGAAAATAATTCAAGATGGCGGAAAACGCTTTAGGACATCGTATTTATGTATATATCTGATATGTTTGGCATTTTATCTCATATTTTGTTACTTTTATCGAGAAATAAATACTTTTAAATCCAAAAACATCGTTCTTGTGACTTGACAATACCTCTGAAGTGACTTGTAAGATGTGTTTGAAGGTAGCAGTGGAGAATTTCTGTTTACTGTTGCCAAGCAACCAGGAGTAGGGTAGGCAAGCCCAGGAGCGCCCGCAAGCCAGTGCATGTCGCTCTCTTTTGTAGCTAATGTGACTGTAGGGTTACCCCTTCCCCTATCCCTTCGTCTTACCCCTAGCCCTTGGGGTGAAAACATACCCCTATGAAATGAGACACCAATTGGTTACGGTTACGTTATCATACATCATCGCTAAGTTGCTGCTACACCACCAGAGGCAACAAGTGTTGATCACGAACTTCCAAGATTCCAAGTGTGTGTATGTCGATTGCATGGGTTTTAGTGATGTTTTTGCGATTATCTGCAACAAATCGCAGAAATCAAGGGAGAAGAAGAGGTCTACAACGCCTACGAATGCTGGTGGATGCCAGGGCTGGACTGGCCATCTGGCATACCGGGCATATTAACATTATTTGACTAAGGTCTACTGCGTGAGCGTGGCGTTTCTGTTGCGTGTCAGTTGCGTGGTGGCTGCGTGGCGTTTGCTATGTCTTCGCACACCAGAAACGTGTCTGACGCGGCGCTGCTGCTACTAGCCTTGTCTGTACACATGTATGTTTCCCATTGATAAAATGAAATAATAGTGTCTTCTTCAACTTTATTTTGTCAATATTTTTTGTCAGTTTGTACATTTGTTTGCACATATTTCTATATATATATATATATATATATATTTTTATATTTCAATTCCCTTTCCTGAGATGATAAAGTCCATGTTATTGTTTTATCAGAATCCAATTGAAATACAATTTAAAAAGGAGTTCAACAGATTTTGCTAAATTGTTAAAATGTTAAAAGCATAGACTATCCTGGAGTCCAGCATCCTTTTTTCTTTCCCTGATTAAAAAGCTGAAGGTGACATATTTCCAGGGAGGGCTATCTACGGACATAGGTGCCGACAGACAAGTCTACATTTGGATTTGCGGTGTGTTGCTCTTGCCTTTACAACAACAATTTCAACTGTTATCACACATCTTTAAAAAAAAATAAAAAATGGGTAAGTGGGCTGTCTGTTTATTTCAATAAAATTAACATCTCTGTGTAGCTGTAAAGAGCCTATATTGTAACAACTTACTTAAATCACCTAGCCTACCTGATGTTGGACCGTCAATCAGAAGACACTACGTTGTTATTGTAACCTATGCTGTCTTTCGATTATACATATATTATTAAGGAAAATTAAAACAGTATTTGTTGTTTTTTAGTTCGAGTTGTTGACAGAAGAAAAGCCCTTCTTCTATTAAGAAGTCAATGGAGGCGAAAAAGACGATGGTGGGTTCACCCCATGAATCGGAGGAGAATTCCTTTCGGAGCTTATTATCACCTCGTTGCGGAGTTGCCACTTGATTCCGAAAAACATCTGAATTACTTTCGGATGTCAGCGGAACAAATGGAGGTGATTTTGTTCCTTGTCGGACCCGTCCTGACGAGGCAGACAATTAATTACCGCGATCCTATCGAGCCCAAGCAGAGGCTTGCCATTACACTCAGGTAGGCTAATTGTTATTCTCTGTATAATAAAAGAACCAAAGACAGTTGTACACAAATCACTTTTTAAATAAACAATTCAACATTATAAACGTTTATACCAAAACACTATTCTTTACACTAAATGAAAATAACTTCTATTTAATGCCATTATTTAAAAATTATGTGTGGGTGAAGGGTCAGACATGGGAGGGTCATCTTGGTAAGTAACAGGATGCTATTGGGACCAGGCTTGGTGTGTGGGGCGGTATGGGTGAAATGCAGTGGAGTGACTTCCTATAGGGCCTGGGGTGTTCCTCTGTCTGTCCTCTAGTTCAGTGAGGTATGTCAAGAAGTGAGTTTGGGCCTGGGCCTGTGCCTCACGTGATAGCCTATTTAGCCTAGGCACCAAACTCAAAGCAAAATAGTACATCTCCTCTTGCGCAGTAGGGACATGAGGGGGGACATTTGAAGGTGGAATGGAGATGATGTCCAGTAGCTGTTGCTCAGTTTTAGTAAGTAGTTGTCTTCTCCTGTCACGTGCAGGCCTTGTTTGAGATGGTGTGCTTTGTCTAGTCTCTGACAGAATAGCTTGAATGCGGGGGTGGGCTGCAGAGGGACTAGCTCGGGGGTGGGGTGTTGATGTGATTGGCCCAGACGGTGGGGTGGGGGTGTTGTGTGATGTTGGAGTTGCTGTGCGCTCCACATCCTCCTCTATTGCGCTCATATCAATGGGGTCCTGTGTGTCGTCCACTGGCTTTACTGGATCCAGTGAACATCTTGAGCTGAAATGATAGTAACAGTGGTCAGTGTGATAATCAAATAACACTTAACTTTCTACAATTAATAAACAACCTGTGTGTATATGGTTGCAATAGACTGAGCTCCGCCACTCACCTCCGTATTTCACTAAACCAAACTGACTGAATTTATATCAATTAATACCAACTCAGTTTCTGACCCTGCATATACATGCATGGTCTTCTGATGCTCTTGTGAGCAGGATGTTATGGCTCACGGTATCGAAGGCTGCACTCAGGTCGAGGAGGATAAGGATGTTGAGGGAACCGGTGTCAGCAGAGGTGAGTAAGTCATTGAGAACTTTGAGGAGAGCGGTTTCTGTGCTGTGGAGGGGGAGAAAACCAGATTGGAGAGGTTCAAATTGGTTATTGGCATGAAGATAATAATATCTGATGTGATAGGATGTCGACTTCCTACTGACCCAATTGTTTTGTTACTAAATGACGACTCTAAGTTACACCTGCTTCGGAGACAGAGGAAAGTTTGGTTAGCTGGCTCAACTGCAACCAAGAAAATGATAGCTCAACGCTAGCTCCCCCTCCACCAGAGGTGGGTAGCAGTGCTTAATTTGTAAAGTGGGAGGTCCCGGAGCGCAGAGGGGGGGGTGGATCCGGCGACTCAAAACGGGGGTTGGAGGTAACGGAACAAAAAAATAAAAATGACACTGCCTAGTAGCTTCTCTGACTAAAGAAACCTAAACAACGCTGTGTCAGGGCAATATTCATTTTTATTTCAGAACATGCACTTCATCGGTGCGAAATGTAAAAAAGTTTTCACAAGCAGCAATAATCCATCGGACTATTAAATTAACCAAAAAAACCACCGTGGTCCCCACATTCTTGATCGGCAGAAACGGTTTTTGCTTGTTTGGGATCCGACTGGCCAACGTATTTGAACAAGTTAAGCAAACTTTGTTGTCTTTTTGAAATTTTTCCCGAGTGAAATAGGGCTATAACAGTAATCTCAACCAGCACAAGCGCTTGTGTCACCTGAAGTGCAGCGCCGCAATGTTGAGGTGCCTCCCCTCCCTGTCCCTCTCCCCCCTCCGTCTTACCCTGAAAATTCACCTCAAAACGCATCGAAAATGCAAACACAAGATTTTTGTGGAACTTCAATGGGGAATAACGACTAACAAAACAGATAACAACATTGAACTCTACAAAAACAGTAGGCCTAGTTTATTTATTGATTTAGGCGATTCATTTTTCCTGGTGACACAGGAGGTGCCGGATCCAATAAAAAAGGTTCTGGATCCATGTTCCGGCGTGTTCCGGCTCAAATTAAGCCCTGGTGGGTAGTAACGAGTTACATTTACTCCGTTACATTTACTTGAGTAAGTTTTTGAAAAAATTATACTTCTAGGAGTAGTTTTAAATCACTATACTTTTTACTTTTACTTGAGTAGATTTGTGAAGAAGAAACTGTACTCTTACTCCGCTACATTAGGCTACAATGAGCTCGTTACTTTTCTTTTTACCTCTTTGGTATTCTACGGGTCATTGTTTTTATCCCCCCGCGTACGCCTCATTTTAATGTTTTATTTTGACAGAGAGAGAGACTTCCGCTAAAGGCTCTACCACGTGGCTGTGTTTCACCAATCAAACGTAGTTGTGCAGTCTCGTCACGTGACCGTACTCAATCTCAGCGGCGGGACAGGTTAGCTTTACAGCCGCAGCAAAACAAAAATGACAATGTCAGAATCAACCGTCGCCAATGCAGACACAGACGAGGAGGAACACCCCAGAGGCCAGATCAACATGTCCTGGATTTATTTCAGTTACCCGGCTTCACCTAACCTAACCACCGCGGTCCCGCAAGCTGTGTCACGACGGTGGTTAACAACTACTTCAATCAACCATCAGGGTTTCCCAATCTAGCGGCGTGTGTTCACATAAAAGAGGCGATGTTTGCACAACATGACCAGTAGCCACATATTTTACATAAGAAGAGCAAACTATAATTCTACATAAATATGAAGAACACAGACACGGTTTTACAGACAAAACGCAATACAGCCACTGCTTCCTAAAACAGGAGGACAGCTGGCAAAAAACAAAAATAGGCAACGCTGTAGATGTGTAAATCACAACACTTATCAATATCACTTCCCCATCAGTCAGGCACAAGATTTGACCATAATTACACTTGTACTTTCCATAAACTGCCGTTGCTTTAGCCAATTATTTCAGTTGCAACCCTGGCAGTGGAAGCGATCGTGAGAGCAAATAAAAAAAATATAAAAAACATAATTAAAACTGCTGTGCGCATTACACACGGCTCAAGAAGCTGAGCAATAGCCGATATGTAATTCCCTCCCATTAAAATCTATATATTTCATAAATATACCCATCAGGGAATGTTAACGGGTCTCTAAATGTTTTTTGTATGAGCGCACCCCTCTCTCACCCCCCCCCCTCTCTCTCCCTCTCTCTCTCTCTCTCTCTCTCCTCGCACCGAGCTCCGCCTGTATTGATTGGTCAGTAGGCGGTGCTTTTACAACGGTTGATCTCTCATCTCCAACTTAACCTGCTCCCGACCAGGTTAGGCGTCCAGCATAAGTTACTACGGCGATTGAACCCGGTAACAAGTGATCCACCTTCGTGATAAAGAAAACCGTGGTGAACATGAAGTTACCTCGTTAACCCCAAATCTTGCTTCGTAGTACAGGCCTCTGGCCTCATAATGAAAGCATGTTTACCTTAGTAAAAGTGCCAAACGGCAGCTACATTACCTTGTTCTAGTTCTGCCTGCAGAGCCTGGTAAAAAAAGTATAAAGGTTTGGAAATTTGTGTTACTTGTGCTTATTTATTTTTTATGTATTATTATTTTATTGATTTTATTTTTTAAGTACTTGAATTTACCTGGATTATTTTAATTTAAGCTATTTTGTAATTAATTAATTAATTAATTAAAATGTATTAATAATTGATTGGATGAACTATAATTTGCCTAAAGATGATTATTTAGTATTTTTGTCCGTCTGATTGAATGCTTGTCTTAAAAAATAAATCAGACGTTACTCAACAGTTACTCAGTACTTGAGTAGTTTTTTCACCAAGTACTTTTTTACTCTTACTCAAGTAATTATTTGGATGACTACTTTTTACTTTTATTTGAGTCATATTATTCTGAAGTAACAGTACTTTTACTTGAGTACAATTTTTGGCTACTCTACCCACCTCTGCCCCCACTCGCTTTGTATAAAACAGTGGTTGGCGTATTTTCTAGACATAGTTATGCTTGAGCTCTCTACAGCAAGGATTAACAAAGCCAAGTCATCGACTATCAACCTATGGAAAAACACAGCAGCACAAGCATCAGTCCTAATGACCTCAGCATCACAAGAATTAGATAGATAGATAGATAGATAGATAGATAGATAGATTTTTATTGATCCCAAAAAAAATGGTAAATAACGATGTTGCAGCAGCAAAATATCACACAGCTCACATACAGAGTATACATTAAATAATAGGAAACAATATACATTAAATAATTGAATACTACACGAGCAATATTTAAAATATATACAATTTGTAAATAAAATGTACAACTGTTTCAATAAGTTGGGGAGTAAAAATGGTCAACTGTTTCCCTAGTAATGAGAGGATGTAGATAAACCTGTTGTGCAAGGTTGTGCAAGGTGCATTCAGTGCAGTTTTGATGTATATGAGTCTTATCTCACACTCAGTGATGAAGTGTTAAAAAGTTTAATTGCCTGTTGTAGGAATGATTTCCTGTAGCGGTCCGTGTGACAGAGTCACAGAGGAGCGTGACTAGGCAAGGTGTGATTTCTGTTTTTGTTTTCCTCGAGACCGCAGAGGGTGGGAGGTGGGAGAGGGTTTTTGTTCTTGTTCAATCGTATTTGTATGTTCTGTGTGTTCTAAAAAAAAAAAAAATGGGTAAGGTACTGTTTTTTTTCACAAATTCAAGCAAACTGCTAAAACTATTTTTTACAACTTGTCTATTTACTATTTAAAAAAAGTGCAATGATAATATACATTCCACTTAAGGGGCTTTCACACCTGTCTTATTTAGTTCAGTTGAATTGCACTAGAGTTTATTTTCCGAACCAAGGTAAAATGCTGATGATGATGAAACTCTGATCAGTGACCTCTGGTTTCAATGGTTTGATGGTAGACTATACCTAGCCAATATGCACACAACTGTTAATACAACTGGTTATTTTTAACTGATGTACACCTAAGTATTATGCACATGTGCACACACACACACACACACACACACACACACACACACACACACACACACACACACACACACACACACACACACACACCATAGTCACAGTGTGATTACAGACTAGTTTATATAGCTCTCGTAGCAATCAACCTGACTCAGAACAGGCTTATACTGTAGTATATGCTAATGCATAATCGGGGGGGGATTAAAGGCTTGGCATTATATAATCTATGAGCTGAGCCCATGACTGTGATGGTTCCTTGCCCAGTTTACAGTTTACAAGAAACAATCAATCTTAAGGTACTATCCTGTCAGCGCCCCTTCCCTACACTCATAAACGTTTGTTTCAGGGGAGAGAAAACTGATGATCAAACTCAATACCTGATTCTGTGTAAGCAGTAAAACACTAAAGGGATTAATGATGAAGTGACCAGATGACCCTGTGTTCCTTACAGAGGATTAGTTAAAACATATTAAAGCCTGTAGCTGATCTGCACAGCTAACATAGTATGCATTATTAGACTTTGGTCATATATACAAATTTTAAATTATGAGATAAAAATGAGTTGTCAAAAATTGCAAGTGATTATCACCAACACTACCATCTGCATTAAATGATCCATAAAGCTTTTTGTATATCTAATTCTTATCTTGATAATCAGCGACCTTCTCATATGACTACTGTCTGCAGTGCTAATCTCTATCACTAATGCAGCTTGGCATAAATTCAGTCAACAAGATTATTTTGTTACTCATTCCACTTCTTTCTTCCTCTTCTCCTGCTTAACCTTATCAGCTGAATAGGGGCATTTGCACTTTTAGTTAAACCAACAAGACTTCAGCTAATCACATCTTTGCTGTTGATATTTAATGTTCTCCTCTCTGTTGTCAGCTGTCACTCCAGCGTAAATTGTCACAGGATGTGAAAATGGCCAGATTTTACTAGTGGAACCCTGCACAAAAAAAGAATCACCAAAAACTATGAATTTAACATCATTTTGGACCATCATTCACATATTTTTGAAATAACAACATCAGTCTTTGTTTGTAAAAGACAAATGACAGACAATGAAAAATAATAGTTAATTAATAATGTTAGGCTACAAAATGAAGAATACTGACAACAACATCAAAATAGGGTGGTCATGTGGCCAGGATGGCTCAGTGGGTAGAGCAGGCGCACATATACTTATAGGTTGAAGCCTTGACGCAGAGGTCCAGATCCTGCATGTCTTCCCACTCTCTCTCTCCCCTTTGTCACCTGGGGGGGGGGGAGAAAACAGAACATGCATGTTAATTTTGACAGTACTACATCAAATAAATGTATATTTACCTAGTAAAAAGTGAATCACACGACATCTCCACTGGCTTCACATTCTGTCTCCAGTCACTCAACACTTAAGCATGCTCGCCGCATAACTCCATCTGGATCCCTCACAGCAATACAACTGGCACGGGTCAAGTCATCTGTTAAACGTACATACACACCCAACAATTTAACCTGAAAAGGGGAACCAGACAATGATGCCCCCTATCCAGGGTTCGAGTTACATAGGAGCCAATGGGAGCTGAGCTCCCACAAGGGGGATTGAGAGTCCCTAATACATGATCAACATCCATTTAGCATTTTTCCGTTGAAAAAAATATTATTTATGTTAATGAGATAAATAAGTTAACATACATTGGGTACAACATTGGGTAGCATTTATAATGTGTTATAATCTCCTTATAGTGCTGTATAAGTAGAGTTATAAGCACTCATAATTATTCATAATGCTTTATAACTATAATCATAACACATTATAAAGCATTTTCATAATGACTTACAAGTTCAAGTACATAATACCATCTTTTTTTCAAGCCCATGTCCATAATGGTTTTAACTATAACCATACTTATCATGTGCTATAATTTCACATATTGCACTGCATAATTATAGTTATAAGCCCTCATAACTCTTCATAATGCTTTAAAACAATATTCATAACAAATTATAAAGCATAAATTTATATCACTTACAAGGTCAATTATCATAATTTGTTTTGTTTATGGGAACACAGTCCCATAAACAAATACTCCCCACCCCCCGAAACATAATGATATAAAAAAATAAATGGATGATAAGAAAAAAATGTGATCAGTGATGGGAGTAACACGTTACAATTCAGTGGTTGAAATGACTGCAGAGATGGATACATTTGCGACACGGACATTATTTTCCTGAGTTTTTTACGCTGCGTTGAAGCGAGCTGTCCCGTCACTGTTCCCGTGGTCAGAACCAGAGACTGTAACTGACAACATCTGTGTCCTGTCAGTGGAGACAGCAATGTGACCGAGCAACTGACATATAGTTTTAACAGGAATTAATGTTTAGTCTTGCTACACGTAATATTACATTTTATCAGCGGTGGAAAGTAACTATAGCCTACCGTCGGCTACTTTGATTCAATTTTAATTGGGTATTTTTCATTTAATCCTACTTATTAGGCTACTTCTAGTCCACCACAATTCAGAGTCAAGTAGGCTGTTGTACGTTTTACTTAACTATTTATTTTATAGCTTTAGTTACTTTGCAGCATCAGATTAATAATACAAAATAATATGAATAAATTATGATGTATTAAAGTGGATAAAGATGAGTCTTTGTTGACCCCGTGGTGAAATTCACAAACTACCTGCCAAGAATACTCCCGCTTTTATTTTGGTGAAAGTAACTCAAAAGTAGTGTAAGCATTACAATTCAGTGACAGTAGTATTGTAATATAACTAATTACTCTCAAATGACAGTAACTAGTAATCCATAATGTATTACATTTTGGAATTAACTTGCCCAACACTGGTGTCAAAAGGCTAGCCTATCACACCTGCCATCCTTCCCATTAGTTGGGGGCAGTTAGAAAAGTGGTGGAATGGCTAGAAAACTAAAAGGTTTTAGATAGGCCAGGTGCTGATTAACATAAGATAGAGGTAACAGTTAGGCTATTTATGTGATGTGATGGCAACTGACATAATGCAATGTCACCCATGTCAAATTTTTAAAAGCGTATCTGAAAATATCAGACCCATGTTATTTATTAGCCTATAATCGTGTCTCTGCCAGGCTTCAATCTTATGCTTTTTTAGTAGTTGCTTTAGGCCTATTTAAAGTTGCTTTATGAGTAAATTATTACTTAGACTACTTAATTTCCCTTCAGTAATCAGAAGAAGGCTATGTGTTAACCTGGTCTGACTCTCATCTTTAACAAAGAAGTACTTGTAAATGTATTAGCTCTCTCTGCCTCCTGTTGGTTAGACTAACAAATATATGGGCACAAAATATTGGATAGCATATAAGAAAACATTTGTATAGTAGTTTAACTACGCGTACAGCCATTCATCCACTCCTCTACACAGTAATAATAATTTATTGTAATCTAGAAGGTAGTGATGAGCCAAACAATGTATTTTCAGGTGGAAGAAGTTTCCATGGGCTATGCCTCCTGTACAACAGTTCAATTCAATGTTAGGAGTGATAGCAGTAATTGTATAACATTTATGGTGTACTTGTATATGGTTATGGAGTAACTAATAAATCTTGATTGGTGAAAGTATATTATGTAGTGTGGTGTTTGGTATCTCATAAGTTTCTCATTGGTGAGTGTGCAACGGTGGAGCGTATATTGGCGGTGGGCTGGCGGTGATTGGTGCACGCGGGGGGCCCGGTAGGGGGGCCGGGGGGTTGTCCTCATAACATTTCTTCAAGGTTGGCAGGTCTGCGTTAGCGTCTTAGTTGTTCATTGTAAATGGATTAAAGCAATAAGCTCTCGGTTAGTAAAGCAAATGCTACAGAGATACCATGTTGTTCAGTATTATAGTATAATCATTTTCGAAGAGATACATGTTAAACTGTAATATTCTACTCTGGGGAATGTGATGTGATTATATATGCAACCGTGCGTCAATGTATTTGTACTCTCACTAGAGAGGGGGCATTGCAAATATTAGCAGGGCCATATGTTACATGCCTACATACAATCCTTCCTTTTAAAGAACAACAGACAGTGGATTGATGAAACAGACATTGAAAGTGATTTTACAGACTATCAACAAAACTAAAGACTCTTATTTGAATAGGCCTTTCTTCATTCATATGTTATTGAAATGTTTGAGTTATCTGCAAATTTAAGCTACTACATAAATGTTACATTTTGCAATTTACCTTGTTGTCTTTGTACTTTCATTCATTGTTGTTACAGTCCATGTTCCTTAGCTCTTACAAACCTAGAGTAAAGGTGAACTTACCAAAATGGGGGTTACTTTAGTGTTTAGAGTGGGGAAAACATCACATTAGTGAAATACAAACGTTCAGTTGTGTTAAATTGGAGTACCAGTACTACCAGTAGAGTACTTATTGTCTGTTATGCTGTTAATTACAGCTACAGGTGAATTAGAAATGGTTTCAGGTATAATCTATAATTTGTGTACATTAAGTCTTTACATTTGTAAAATGTCCATCATTCAGTTATTTACCAAAAAGTTCTTTCAAATTGGAGTTCTCAATTTCTGTTATGACCTGTTTTCTGTGTTTTTCTTGCATAGATTTAAATATGTTTTTCACTTTACTTAAAGCAAACAATGACCACTTATAGTGACTTATAACCAGCTTGTAAGGTATTATATCTACCTATACCTTAGGAATTTCATTACTTTACTTGAAGCACACAATGACCACTTATAGTAACATAATCCCTATTATAAGCACTATAAGATGTATTCAAATCATGAGAATTATAATACACTATGATCCTGGAAAAACGAGCAATTATAGAGTATTATGATACTTTACCTTATAAGTCATTATAAAATGCTTTATATGTTATGAATATTGTTTTAAAGCATTATGAAGTTATGAGTGCTTATAACTATAATTATGCAGTGCAATACACAAAATTATAGCACATTATAAGTATGTTTACAATACTTGACATTATAAGTCATTATAAGAATGCTTTATAATGTGTAAAATCAGATTTGACACAATGGAAGATCTTTCCACTTTTAATATTTGGTAGAATTTAAACAGGATGAATGTACTCTAGGCCAGACTACCGATTATATTTTTGAAGTGAAAGGAAAGCCGGTGTGCCTAGTTTGTGGCAATGCGCTTGCCGTTATGAAAAAAGCCAATCTCGAGCGTCATTACAGCTCAAAACATGCTAAACTGGATGAGTTGCAAGGACAAATGCGTTGGATAAAGTCAACACTCTTCGGCGGAGTTTGGGTGCCCAACAAGCAGCACAAGACCGCATTCTGACAAAGACAGTGTTATGTACATAAGTTTTATGGTAAGTGAGCTTGTGGCGGCCACATCTGCTGTTAGCCGCCTGTTAGTCTTAGTATTGCTTCATTATATTTTTATATTTTAACCAATCAGAGGGTGCCATAAAGTAGGCTCCATTATCATTATTATAAGATGTGTTGCAATGTCTCACAGAAATTAAAATGTACGCACGGTGTACAGGATTATAGCTTCGGCACCTTAATATTCTGAATATCAGCGCCGAAATGGTGATGCGTCACTTTAAATTTTAGGAACCTTCCTAAGCAAAATTGACTATTCGACCGCAGCCAGGGCCTTTTAAGGACAGCCCACAGGAAGTGGAAGAGCCAACCGGGAGATGAAAGGAGGGGGGACATTAGTTTGCAACATTAATCCTTATTAATAGTGTTCAGGTCACACAGTGACATAATGCATACGTGAATCATGGACAATAAGGCATTGGAACCATACAGACTTAATATAACATAACTACACAAAATGTGTGTAAAGTTATTTTGTACTTTTTAACAAAACTGTATGCCACCTAAGCCAACACCACAGCAGTGGGTTATTATTTTGTGTCTAAATGAAAGCATATTATTGCATTATTTATGTACAATGAAACGATTTCATCTAAATTCCTCACAGTGATGGAGGATCCCCTAAAAACATTTTTAGGCAGTTCAGAAAAGAGATGTCCTGAGCTTATCTTATCTCCCAGGACCTCAAGTGGGAGCTGAACATCAGCTCCCACTTGAGGTCCTGGGAGATAAGATAAGCCTCTGTTGTGCTTCCCCAGGAAGCACAACAGAGGATGTGCTTCCTGTGGCAGGAAGTTCAACCTCTCAAAGACTGTCATGTGCATGTCCATCCTCACCTGCTCCATCACCATCGGTTACGCTGCTACATCTGCTAAGGACAAGAGCAGAGTTGTCCATCAGGATCAACACCTCACACCATAAAAACAGTTTTTTCCCCTCAGCAGTAAGCCTCACCAATAAGGCCCCGGATTCCACATAAATGTACTTATTGTGGCAATAGAACCTTTTCTGATTCTGATTATCCTAAGGATCGGTATCAGAGCTGATCTAGACATTTTAATGGATCTGTAATGGCTAAAATAAACCTGATCAAACAATACACTGCATATGCGAGTGAAATATATCCTGTGAACTGTGTTTGTAACTACAGCGATAGGTGCTGTCTCATATAGCAATTTCATTCATATATCAATAATTTAAGCTTATCAACTTGATAGTTTTAAACCAGGACCTTCAGTATCTGGATCAAGTTGCTCATAAAAAAATAGATTTAGACAAGAAAACTAGCCAAATTTAGAAGCTACACATGGTATTTTTATTGTGCCAGATACATCGTTGATCAACATGCATATCCTCGTCTGCTATGTAAATATACAGTGCCTTGCGAAAGTATTCGGCCCCCTTGAACGTTTCGACCTTTTGCCACATTTCAGGCCTCAAACATAAAGATATAAAACTGTAATTTTTTGTGAAGAATCAACAACAAGTGGGTCGCAATTATGAAGTGGAACGAAATTCATTGACTATTTCAAACTTCTTTAACAAATAAAAAACTGAAAAAGTGGGCGTGCAAAATTATTCAGCCCCTTTACTTTCAGTGCAGCAAACTCTCTCCAGAAGTTCAGTGAGGATCTCTGAATGATCCAATGTTGACCTAAATGACTAATGATGATAAATAGAATCCAGCTGTGTGTAATCAAGTCTCCGTATAAATGCACCTGCTCTGTGATAGTCTCAGAGGTCCGTGTAAAGCGCAGAGAGCATCATGAAGAACAAGGAACACACCAGGCAGGTCCGAGATACTGTTGTGGAGAAGTTTAAAGCCGGATTTGGATACAAAAAGATTTCCCAAGCTTTAAACATCCCAAGGAGCACTGTGCAAGCGATAATATTGAAATGGAAGGAGTATCAGACCACTACAAATCTACGAAGACCCGGCCGTCCCTCTAAACTTTCAGCTCATACAATGAGAAGACTGATCAGAGATGCAGCCAAGAGGCCCATGATCACTCTGGATGAACTGCAGAGATCTACAGCTGAGGTGGGAGACTCTGTCCATAGGACAACAATCGGTCGTATACTGCACAAATCTGGCCTTTATGGAAGAGTGGCAAGAAGAAAGCCATTTCTTAAAGATATCCATAAAAAGTGTCGTTTAAAGTTTGCCAAAAGCCACCTGGGAGACACACCAAACATGTGGAAGAAGGTGCTGTGGTCAGATGAAACCAAAATCGAACTTTCTGGCAACAATGCAAAACGTTATGTTTGGCGTAAAAGCAACACAGCTCATCACCCTGAACACACCATCCCCACTGTCAAACATGGTGGTGGCAGCATCATGGTTTGGGCCTGCTTTTCTTCAGCAGGGACAGGGAAGATGGTTAAAATTGATGGGAAGATGGATGGAGCCAAATACAGGACCATTCTGGAAGAAAACCTGATGGAGTCTGCAAAAGACCTGAGACTGGGACGGAGATTTGTCTTCCAACAAGACAATGATCCAAAACATAAAGCAAAATCTACAATGGAATGGTTCACAAATAAACATATCCAGGTGTTAGAATGGCCAAGTCAAAGTCCAGACCTGAATCCAATCTAGAATCTGTGGAAAGAACTGAAAACTGCTGTTCACAAACGCTCTCCATCCAACCTCACTGAGCTCGAGCTGTTTTGCAAGGAGGAATGGGCAAAAATGTCAGTCTCTCGATGTGCAAAACTGATAGAGACATACCCCAAGCGACTTACAGCTGTAATCGCAGCAAAAGGTGGCGCTACAAAGTATTAACTTAAGGGGGCTGAATAATTTTGCACGCCCCGTTTTTTATTTGTTTAAAAGGTTTGAAATATCCAATAAATTTCGTTCCACTTCATGATTGTGTCCCACTTGTTGTTGATTCTTCACAAAAAATTACAGTTTTATATCTTTATGTTTGAGGCCTGAAATGTGACAAAAGGTCGAAAAGTTCAAGGGGGCCGAATACTTTCGCAAGGCACTGTAAGTATTGGTTTAGACTCGGTATCAGCAGATATCCAATACTAAAGGATTGTGATTGGGGCTGTTGGGTGAATTAAATGCCAACATTTGAGAATCTAATCAAGAGAAAATTGACCGAATTCTTGTTATCCTTTGCTGCTCTGCACCTCAGCATCAAAGTCCAGATATTGTCCCTCCCTCATTAACACCACTGAGGTGCCCTTGAGCAAGGCCCTTAACCCCAACTGCTCCAGTGGAGCTACTCAGCAGCCAGCAGATCAGACTGTAGTTGTACTGGGCAGCTAAAAAAAAAATTAAAAGCCTGCACATGGCAAACATCTGATTCTACCAAGCCTAAATGCACAATGTTTCCATTAAAGTGACCTCACATGACCTTTGCAGAAGAAGACTCATACATTTCATAATTGTGTGGATGATCATTCCAGTTTCTATCTATAATTCATTCAGCTTCAAGTCTCTATTTTTAACAATGTAAGACTGTGTACAACATCTGCAGCCACCATGGAAATGTTACAGTTTGAAATATTTAGATGACACAAGGGAGCACAGTGCTGTACACTATAGAAGTGTTTACCACATATGTTAGCTTATAGCTGTTAGATGCAGATACAGTACTTCTCTGATCTGAACAGTCCTATTAGGAACCATCAATAATAATTCACTGCTTATTGTAAAGATTGAAGCCAGACGTTACTTACGTTACTAAAAAACTAGGGTGGCTGTGGCTCAGGTGGTAGAGTGGTCGCCTACCGATGAGAAAGTTGGTGGTTTGATCCCTGGCCCTGCAATGCCATGTCAAAGTGTCCTTGGGCAAGACACTAAACCCTGAATTGTTCCCGATGCTGTGCCATATGTGTGTAAATGTTTATCTGATTAACAGGTAGCACCTTTTATGGCAGCCTCGGTCACAGTGTGTGAATGTATGTGTATGATGAATGGTTCCTGTACTATGTAGAAGTATTTTGAGTAGTTGTTAAGACTAGAAAAGCACTATATCAATACAGTCCATTTACATTTGATCTCTGAGTAATGTGGTCTCAGTTAAAGTCCAACAATGACTTTGGACTGAGCAGGAATCTTTATAGACATCAAAAATTGGTTTGCTTTACTTTAAGCTAACTAGTATAATTTATTGTCATTCATTCCATGTACTCTGCATTTCTGAGCAGATGCAGATAAAGTTTAAGCCATAACATTAAGAGTCTATGCTAGCACTTCTGTGAGGCTGTATTTTGGCACAGCGGTGAACATCAAAGATGTAAATTGGGGTAGGATTGAACTCTGGACCTTTTACAATAATTCAGAGACACTAGTGCAGTCCCGTTCAAAACGTGCCTGTTTAGAACGGGCTGATTGCTTGGTGTTATGATATCAGTTTAGTGTCTTTTGAGTAGTGAGCTGATAGGGAAAATACTGACACGTGACATGAGGGGGCGTGTTTATGTGATGCTGATATAACCCAGATTTGCAGGTGTGTCCGGAATGATTTGAGGAGACTGCTTCAGCTGGAAGCAGTGGCAAACAGCCACAACAAGCGGACGGCTTCACACCAGTCATTTCTACTCAGAAAACAATACTGCAGACGAAGACGCTGAAAGACATTCTTGTTTTCCCACAACACAAACTTTTGTAAATACACCTTTTAAAACCTGAATTACAATAACAAGGAAGAGCGGGGCTGACAAATGCTGACCCAAACCACGCTATACAACCACTGTGTTGTTCCATTCAGCACAGGGGCGATTCTAGGATCTGACCTTTGGGGGGGCTCAGCCCCTAATGAAAAGTTGTTAGCAATTAAGCTAGGGGGGTCCGGGAGCATACCCCCGTAAGATTTTTTTTTTTTTTACACCCTTAAATCATGACTTCTGGTGAGTTTTTGGGAAAGGAATAGACAGATTGAGACATGCAATTATGACAAACTATCAACAGATTCAAGGAATCTGCTGTGAAAAAAAGATACTACGAAGCATGATTATTGCAGCACACATACCCAGGGGTGTCGGACTAGGGGGAGAAAGGGGACTGAGTACCCAGGGCCCTCATGTGAGGAGAGCCCCAAAAGATGCTAGAATTAATAGCTGTGGATGCAGGGAGGGGCCCATAGAATATGCCTTTCTACAGGGCCCAGAATTTTGAGCTACGCCCCTGCACATACCTTGAACTGGTAAAATAAGCCTTAACATATTTTTAGGCAGGATTATTCATGTTTTTTTCTGCTGTTAATTTTCAACTTTTTCATTTACATCATTGATAGAAACTGATATGGTTATACAGCTAAATTATGAATAATCTAATCTAATAATGCCTGTGAACCAGATGGGGAAGATCCAACATTTCTTTTTCTTAAGAGCCTAGTCCTCCAAGAAATGCATATGTAAATATAATGTGAATGGAATATTTTAAGTGTGTTAAGTGTTTTTGCCTGTACAATATATGTCCACTTTCTCACCTGGTTCTTCCAGGTACCTCTCTTTGTCCACTCTCTCTCCATCCTGCTCTCTCTCTCTCCATCCTCCTCTCTCCCTCTATCCCCCTTCCTCCGTCATATCACTGACAATCACATTCAAAACATTTTGTAATCAACTAGAAAATAATCTTCAAATAAAAGAGAAAACAAAACACAGTAGTCCTACTATATATATGTATCATAGGCTACCTAGCCATTTTCTCATCTTGTACATCTTGCTCTCTCTGCCCTTCTCCCTCTCTATTCTCCTCACTCCTTTGTGCTGTCAACCAGAAGGCAAATGTAATCAACTAATCAACAGAGAATGTATCGTGTAGGCTTAAAAAATTAAACGTATATCCAGAAACAGACACAGTGAGACAGGGTTTGTTGTTCCAGTGTTTCAGTTCTGATATGAATGAGTCTGATGATCCGTCAGGTCGAATTATTTATTTTTTATTGGCATTGACAGTTAAAAATGAAAGAAAGTGTCTGGTAGGGAGGTAACTACAGCGGCGGCGCTAGGGTATTTTTAGCGGTGCTCAAGCCGTTACGGCAGGCTATTAATAGCACACTTTAAAAACTTGTTGTAGGCTACTCCTAAGCTACATTTGCCTACAGTTAGCAATTCTGTCTAACGTTGCACAACAAAATTGGAGTCCGTGGTGAATAAACTAGGCTAATTCAGATATAATTGCCATCATTGTGATTAGGGAATCACAGATTGGTTCCACAAATACTACACCTGTAGCCTACTTAACGTGTTCATTCGATTAGATTTAATTTTCACTCCATTAGCCATACCTTTTCAGTGGTTGAAAGCAGTGGTTAAACTGGCTTTTGTAGAGAGGGGGAGCCCTTATTTACGGGAAATGACGTTATTCAAAATCGCGCCTTTTGAATAACGTAATGTGTTTTTACACCAAAGGGGCTCTTTTTCCAGTAATAATGTGTAAGGTTGGGCTGATTAGTTATTCAAACAAAGAGAAATACTTTACAATTCACTTACTTTATTATTATTTTTTTTACATTTTATAGGCTAATTTTAACAGGCATGCAACGGATTTCACCCTCAGAAAATGTATGAAATCGAACATGTTTGAAAATATTGGTTGGCAAATATGTGAACATCTTTTTAAACAAGAAAATTATGTTGATTTAAGAGAATCAGAAACCACTATTATAGTCTTTTTAACAGTGATTGGCTGCCCAGCTTGTTAATAGCCAGTGTATGTTCATTTTAGCTTCCAGTTTGTTAGATGGCACCAACATTTGGTCTAATCATAACTGGCCTGGCAACCCAAAGGCCAAGGTTTTGCTTCCAGATTTGTGTGCTGACTTATGATGGGTCCCCCATTTTTATGCACCTATTTCTGAATAAATATGCCAGAAATATCTTTACGTAAAGGGAAACATTACAATCCAAATATAAAAACATAATGGAAAATATTGCAGGGATTACAGGCATTCTGTATTGCTTTCATCTATTTATTCTCCTTTAGATCGACTTTTCTAATTATATCTGAGTCAGCACACATGTAGCCTAGCACACATGTAGCCTAGCATCATTTATTCTTCCCTCCTCTTTTGCATCTTTTGTTAGGGAAGTAACCTCCGTAAATGTGCATATATGCACATTTACTCAAGTCATAGATGACAATTATTCACCTCAGTAATACATTATTTATTTCATTTATTAATAAACCCCTGGACTGTAATATTTCAGATGTTTGAGCAAGATTTCTGTTCATGTCCAAAACTTGCACATTCAAAATATAACTCCTCCCATCTGTGTTCTCTGAGATTTGGAGGAGTCGTGATATTTTGTGAAAAATAAAGTTATAATGGGCTATTAGCCTACAAGAATAAAGTCACTATATTTCAGAAAATAATCTACCTGCACCGTAGTCTGCTGTGCATTACTTGATTGCTCTGCTGATGGTAGATCTCAGACCTTCTGACCGACACAGAGTCCCGTTTGAGACGTTCTTAGGAGGTGGCTGTGCGCTGCTTCTACAGGGGTGGAAACCCAAAACATATGACACGAAATGCGAGCACAAATGACGCCACATGTGCGCCGCGCATGTCGGCCAGCAGAGCGCGTCCATAAACCTGAAGCTGCACATCTTTTTACTAAGCGACGTCCGGTTTCATATTTGTCAGTCAACTTTTCAAAATACATTGGGGCTACACTCAAAAGATTCGGGGCTGAAGCCCCGGCAAAATGTTTGATGCTGAAGCAGACGGAGCTGAGCTCCGGCAGGGTGTTTTGTGGACCTGAGGAGGCGGAGCTGCGCTCCGGTGCGCTCCGGCCCAATTTAACCTCTGGTTGAAAGTAGCCATACTCTGACGACCAAATTCCCCAAAGTTATCTGCACAGACTGAGCACTAGGCGAGGCGCCCTCGTTCAGGGAATCGCAGATAGGCTGTTGACTTTAGGCTACAACTGAGCTGAGCCTGTTGTCATTTATCCCATTCTATCGCTAAAATCAGGTTTGCAAAAGTAATAACGTTTGAGCACTAAACAATTTCACAAAATCACAATGATAAAGACTTTATTTTTCAGGGGGGCTGAGATGATTTTTAGGGGTGCTTCAGCATCCCTAAAAATAGCCCAGCACCGCCTATGATTCAGCACATCCCTCCCAACTCAAACTCCCAGTTGTTCCCCCAGTACTCACCTGTGCAGAGGTCAGGCAGCAGTGGCACAAACCAAGAACTAGAGACGGTCCGATACCGATACCAGTATCGGTATCGGCTCCGATACTGCCTAAAACGCTAGTATCGGTATCGGGAAGTACTGGAGTTTATGCACCGATCCGATACCACGTAATAAAGCCCTAAAGAAAATCTACGTTAAAGTAGTTTATTTATGTTCTTTTTCCGTTAGAACTGACTGTCAAACTGGATAATAAAAGAAAGTTCTGTGGCATTCATTGTTTGTGTTTGTTCATGTTTCACAAAGAGTTTAACCTGAGCCAGACCAACAACAAAGATAGAAATCATATCACATCCATACAGGGATAGTAGTATACAGTTGTTAAAACATAATAAAATATATGACACACTGATATCGGACCGGTACTCGGTATCGTGCCATCTCTATCAAGAACCAAGGCAAGTCTGAGAATAATGCCAGTGTACTGTAGTTCAAATACTACAACTTCACCCACATCGTGTTACATACACTGATCATTCCTTCATCTTGCTTAAATTCACAGGGTGTAGAACCAGGCCCTATAGAGAAAATGACTGTGAAGTCCACAAAACCAAAGCAGAGAAGCTAAGGTAAGAGATTAGTAATTATGTTAAAGTAAACTACGTACACAGAATATCTTTTGTGTTGATGTCTATAAATTTGCCTCAAATAGGAGCACACTATACAAAGACAACAGTGGAGAGTTGCTGGATCTGTCTGTCCTCAAAGCACAAGAAAAGGACTTCACCCTCGTTTCTGCACCATGGTTATCACATGCATAACCCAAGAGAGAAAGAAAGAACAGACTGTTGTTTTCTTGGCTTACATGAATAGGTGCCTGTAATGTATAAGATTAAGTAGTATAAGATTAGAAAATAAATTAACTATACAAGAGCAATTAAGGCAAAGTTAACATTATGAGGTAGCGGCAAGTTAAAGTGACGTATAATCAATAGCAGTGAGTCATGTCAACAGTGTACACCAGAATAATATATACTGTGATTAAATAATTATACTTAGTGTTGTCTGTGTTAATGTAACAAAACAGAAAAATAATGTATGAAGCAATATAGAGAACAACCGAGTCCCATATGACCCCATGAGACTTTAAGTGCAGCTGTTGATGTTCACTACAAACAAAACTTGCAGACGGTTGTAGTCTGTAGCCCACCAGCTGGAGGATCATGGCAGGGGCAGTGTGACTTCTCGCCTTCATGGGTTGGTGATGGCACTGTGCAGCTATGATGCAGCAGCTCAAAAGTGGTTGAGTCCTTCTGCCCCATCTGTAAGAAATTAAGGTAAAACAAAATACTTGTTTTTTCTGTTCAGTTTGCTTTGTATTAATAAAAACAACTGCCTTTTAAGGAGCAAATAAAAAGGCATTCATTCATTTCTTATTATTTTTTCATCTGTTTTTATTTTAGTAACATATAAGAATATATAGAACAATAACTGATTAACACACAGCAGTGATGCAAAAACAAACACAAACAATCCAGTTTCTTGTGCTCATTATGGTTTAGGTTTGACTATTAGCTCTAACATGTCTGAAATTAGCCAAATCCCCAGGGTTAACCAAATGAGAAAAAAATTCAAAGCGGCGTCATTAAATATACACATACTGTCCGTCATCTGTAGTTTAATCTAAGCTAAACTATAAAGAAAACTATTCATTTGTACTATAAAGCATTAAACGGCGGGGGTAAATAAACCTGGTTACAGAACAGCCGCCCACAAGGGACGTTCTAACGTAAAGCGAACACACCCTCAACAGGGCAGGGGTCATTCGATTGTACAACAATACACCTGGCATTCTATTGGTTGGGGGATTTTGACCGGGTTGTAACACAAAAAATCCGAGAGTGCAGGAGAAATCCGAGAGGAGAAGATTTGCAAGCGTACAGAAGCATCCCGAGTGCGAGGAGAAGGACTAAAGCTGAGAACAGGAAGTCTGCCCAAGCAACTAAATACAGTGGGGAGAACAAGTATTTGATACAATGCCGATTTTGCAGGTTTTCCTACTTACAAAGCATGTAGAGGTCTGTAATTTTTATCATAGTTACACTTCAACTGTGAGAGACGGAATCTAAAAAAAACAATCCAGAAAATCCCGCTGTATGATTTTTAAATAATTAATTTGCATTGTATTGCATTACATAAGTATTTGATCACCGACCAACCAGTAAGAATTCCGTCTCTCACAGACATGTTAGTTTTTCTTTAATAAGCCCTCCTGTTCTCCACTCATTACCTGTATTAACTGCACCTGTTTGAATTCATTACCTGTATAAAAGACACCTGTCCACACACTCAATCAAACAGACTCCAACCTCTCCACAATGGCCAAGACCAGAGAGCTGTGTAAGGACATCAGGGATAAAATTGTAGACCTGCACAAGGCTGGGATGGGCTACAGGACAATAGGCGAGCAGCTTGGTGAGAATGTAACAACTGTTGGCGCAGTGCACGCAAGGTCCCCCTGCTCAAGCCAGCGCATGTCCAGGCCCGTCTGAAGTTTGCCAATGACCATCTGGATGATCCAGAGGAGGAATGGGAGAAGGTCATATGGTCTGATGAGACAAAAATAGAGCTTTTTGGTCTAAACTCCACTCGCCGTGTTTGGAGGAAGAAGGATGAGTACAACCCCAAGAACACCATCCCAAACGTGAAGCATGGAGGTGGAAACATCATTCTTTGGTGATGCTTTTCTGCAAAGGGGACAGGACGACTGCAACGTATTGAGGGGAGGATGGATGGGGCCATGTATCGTGGCCAACAACCTCTTTCCCTCCGTAAGAGCATTGAAGATGGGTCGAGGCTGGGTCATTTACACAGTTTCTTTTACAAAGAGAAAATTGAAATTGATCTATAATGTTCTTGCTGACTGTCAACCTTTAACCTGGTTGTTTATGATATCAGGGATGAGTATAATGACAAAGAGGAGAACAGTGTTAGGGATGGCAAGCAATGTGTACATTTATGCAAACAAACATACATATACTTTTACAAATGTACAATTACAATGTTAAAGTAACAATATGTAATATATTTATTGTATTAAATTAAGGACATATGCTAAGTTGAAACAATAATGCTAAAGCCACATTTTTCTCCTTTGAAATTTCCATCCCGGTGCCGAAGTCTGTTTTTGTTTTGGTTTGTGTTGTTGTTCACTGCCCAATGTGACAACCGATTTGCCAGATATGAAACGCAAACACGCAAAAACAATGTGCTGCAGCCATGATAGCAGCAACCAAACACACTGGATTAACAGAGATAGATTTGTTCTACCCAATCTAAAAAATAACTTTTTTTTAATGATTATTCCCTGGGCATTTCCGCCTTTAATGGAAAGGACAGCTAGATATGAAAGGGGAGAGAGAGGGGGAAGACATGCAGGAAATCGTCACAGGTCGGATTCAAACTCTGGAACCTCTGCATCAAGGGATAAACCTCCACATATGTGCGCCTGCTCCACCAATTGAGCTTACCCGGCCATGACTCGGCATCTTTCTAAACAGTGGCTTGACCAGAGACGTGGTAAAACATGGATAAATATTGGTGATGCATTTAAAAGGAGACAGTTTAGAGCCCAAAAGGACGCAGAGTTGGCTAATTTCCTCCTAAACAGGTAAGCATTGAGCTTTACGCCAATTTATCACAGATACTAGTAGTGATTGGCATTTATGGTCATTTCAACATACATGTACTCCTGTAAATTATTATAGATTCCTCAAATTAGTTACTTGCCAAAAAAGAGACAGCCGGTGTAGAGATCCTGACTGGTGCCATGCTAACGTTAAGCTGAGATAAGGTGGCTTTCAGTCGAGTAAAGTACACAAATAGCTACTCTTCAAATGTAATGAAATGTTTAAGTTTATATTGGTAAATAAGTATGTAATAAAGCGTTGTGCTGTCCCTGGTTGAGTCTACAAATGTCCCTTCAATTTTCATTTTGATGTCATGATGATTTTGAATCACAGACTGTATAAAACAGTCTGTTCAGTATGCATGAATTTGGTTGTATGTTATGAATAGATGGGAGCCAAGTCTCTGACCAATCACTCTTAGCAGTTTTGTTGCTCACTTCAAGCCAATTAGAGCAGCAGATGGTACTCGTTTGTTGCATCCTAGCTGTTTGAATTGAAAAAGTAGCCTTCATGCTTTCATGCTAACTAGTGCTGTCAGTTAAACATGTTATTAACGGCGTTAACGCAAACCGGCGTACATTTCTTTATCGCGAGATTAGTGTTCTTTTTGGCCTAGCAAACTTTGTAGTTTTTTTCACATGCTGTTGAAACAACTAGTAATTTTAGAAAAACTACAACACCACACCGGATCTAGCTAGAGCGGAAACAAAACAACAGGCACGCCGCACACACTTGTTTGGGCTTGCGAGCCGGCCAAAGAGTAGTAGGCTAACGTTACGTTTTGAGTGGATGGCAAGCGCAAGACTCCAAAATGGATGCCAATAAGATTCTGAATGGAAAGTTTACTTTTAAAAAGTTGCAAAATGGTTCCATTGACAAGACCAAAGTGATGTGTGTGTTTTGTCGTTGTGAACTGAGCTATCATTGCAGCAAGTCCAGTCTGAAATACCACTTGATGGCCGAGCACACAGCTGATGCGAATTCTCCGCCCCCTCGTCAAAGCCAGGCGACAAAAACACAAAGCAAGCCAATCCACTTTTCCATGTTGATAAGAGCATTAAAATGAGAAGAAATAATTGGGACAAAAATAAATCAAGGGACATTTAGAATAGATGCAAATGTGTGATTAATTGCGATTAGTTAGCTATGACATTAATGCGATTAATCGCGACTAAATATTTGAATCGTTTGACAGCGCTAATGCTAACGTTAGCTCAAATATTCAGTTAGCTAGCTAAACGTCCTGCTGATTTCTTGTAACGCAGAGGACTTAACATTATGTATTATGCAGACAGTGATGGAAGAATTATTCATATCCTTTACCTAATTAACGTTAAATGTAATGTTACCAATACAGCAATGTAAAAATACTCCATTAAAAATCCTACATGAAAAATCCTACTTAAGTAAAAAAAAGTGTTAGTTAGCAGCAAAATGTAGTTAAAGTATTAAAGTAAAAGTACTGGTTTGGTTCCAGACTGAGATATTGTTATAACATTATATTTATAACTTTAAATCCTAGGGCTGGGCGATATGGTTGAAAACTGTATCACGATATAAGTTTTTCATATCGGTCGATATCGATAATTATTGATATTTTTTATGACCTATTTAAAATAAGGACCAGGAGAAAAATATGTTAAATTTAAACATTTTTATTTTAAACTTAACCCTGCTCTGATTATAATCCCCTCAGTTATAAAAGCAGAAATGTCAACACAGCCATGGAAAACACTCAAATAATTAAAATGTAAACAGGTCTAAAATCACAATGAACACTTAACAATTATCTCTTAACATTAAGGTGCAAAATTAAAGAATAAGTAAGAAATGCTTAATAAAGTGTCATAAAATAGTGCAAAGTGTTAGCTAAATATAAGAAACCTAAGAAGGAACTATTTTCTGCAGGTTTAGTGCTAGGTTGGTAACCTGGCTTCTGGACAGTGCTCAGCATGTCTGCCTTCGTTATTTCTTTGTAGCGTTTAGTAAGGCGCTGATGCAGAGTACCTCTCCATGGCGGTCTGCTGCTTGTGCCGTGTTGCAGCTGCAGATGTTGTTGGACGTTGATGGCGAATACGGCTGTGCTCCAAAGTGTGAGCACGGCTAAGGTGGTAAAACAAGTTTATGGTATTACCAGTGTTGGTGGGGACGACTTTCCACTCCACGCCGGTTCTGTTATTGAAGAACACGAGACAGCGATGTGGCGCAACCAAACATGATACTGTTACATGATTGGCTGTTAGAGTGTCACTCCCCACGTTGCTAGTTTACCTGAGAGTGAGGGCCTTTGTTCATGCAACCAAACTTGATTCACAAACTCTGGTTTCTTCTGATGAAGAAAAACAAGTTATCAAACGTTTTATTGACCGCATTTTCTATTGATATTGATTATGTGTCTATCGCGATACATATCGTTAGCGTTTTATCGCCCAGCCCTATTAAATCCTCCCTCAAAACCCACCTCTTCCGAAAGGCCTACCCCACATGATACACTCTTCATCAAAATAATGGATCGATTGCTTTATTTGAATTTTTCTATCTCAATCTTTTAAATGTGTTTGTTTTAATTCTATTTGCCTTTAAACTGTATTTTTGCTTGTTTTAAACTGTAAGGTGACCTTGAGTGCTACGAAAGGCGGCCATAAATAAAATGTATTATTATTATTATTATTATTATTATTATTATTATTATTATTATTATTATTATAACATTATATGAAATTATTAGATGATGGTGCGTACATTTCGACAGGGGAGTGTCAGCCATTGTGCACTTACCGGAAATGACGATCACAACATTTCACCCCTTCCTCTTCTTCTTGTGTAAAATTGTGAATTTCACCCCGGGAGAGCATGCACACCACCTAATTGTTTTCCATGAAAAATATATTCCTGCTTTGTTTTTGATATTTGAATAAAAATAAATGTGAATTTATTGATTGTTGCTTGCATTTGCTCCATGTCACGCGAGGATAAGATGATTGCGACGAAGCGGTCGTGTCATCTGCCTCCTGTTAGCTGAAAACGTAACAGTATCTTAATATTGTTTTTTGTTATTGCTCTCTATTCAATGTTTTCAATTAATTAATTATATTTATTCTTTGTTGACCACTCTTTTATGTATCTTTTATGTTTCTGCTTTAAAAATGAGTAATGTTAAGGCTCAACTGTTTTGTTGTTGTGAAGCATTACCCTAAAAGACAAACCATCATTAAAACTTGTAATTTTATGTTTCTAGCTAGACTGAGCATTTTATAAAGGCTCGCATCATATCACACATTATACTTTGATAATATTTATAATGGTAACCTTTAGATTGTAATGCCGCTAGTGAAAACAGTGCTCATATTAATGATTTTAACAATTGTAGAAGTGCACAGGAGACTAAAGCTTTGTGTTACATTGCTGCTTTTGATAGCAATGTGCAAGATTATTATCTTAAATACGACTGTTGAGAGAAATTTGTTACAAGATGTTCATTTCGGTCCTTGTTGAGGTCATAGCCACCTGTGATACCTTCACCACACAGCATTAACTAGTACAAATCTTGGCTACTTGACTTTAAACAGCTGTGTTCAAAAGGACAACATCAATTGCAACAATTTTTAGGCTCCTTTGCTCCATTTTATCCTTCAGATGTGACATAATAATACTGTCTACATAAACATATAGCAACTTTATATTCTTTATTACCTGAAGCAATTATTACAACTTTTTCCCACAGTCAGTGTGCTCATTATCTCATCTTCTTTTCCCACTCCCTGCAGAATTGCAGCTCCGGGTTTCACGTGGCGGCAACAGCATCACGCTGATCCCTGTGATGGAGGACCAGCACCCTGGCATGAAGATCATGTTTTTTTTTTTTACTGACCCAAAGGTGTAGGTGGAAGGCTGGATGGATATTTGTCAACAGTGTTATGGCTACATTTGTTTGTATCTTAAATTGTGTTTTGTTAGTTAAATAACATATGTAGCTATAACACTGTTAACCACCTTTTGTTCTTCTTCATTCCTGCAATCACAAACTTTATCCCCTTCAGCCTGATGGACTCTCAGGGCACATGTTGGGCATACTACCACTTGTACAGGCCAATTCTGTTGATTTTATGTTGTATGGTTTTATAATAAATTATATTTAAATGTACTCTGCTTTTCACATTCAAATCTGTCAATTCAAAGTACAAGCAAATCACACAATCCAGATAAAACTAAGCATTAATGATCTCTTCATTTTAAAAGGTTAAAAATTCACAAGTTGTTTTGTATGATTTACATTTTAAATAAATGAAAAATGTGTAACTGTGATTATAATAATATAACTGATGAATAGCAACCCAGTGTCATAATTTGGCAAAATGTGAATGTCTTAAAACAAGTGATGACTTTCAAAGAGTTCACTGCACAGAGAAGTCTTGTTAGGAGTCCAGTTCTGTATTCTCAGGTTGAGCAAACACTGGTCCAGCCTGTCTGGAACACCTAACATTAGAGGGAAACCATACAAACAGATATATAAATGTGCTGGGTAACCTCCTTCAAATACTTATTTACATGCAAACAGTACCACCTAAATTATATTCAACAGATCATAATCAAATTATTTTAACTAAAATGAAATATGGCTTAATCTAAAAATGCCTATTTTTGTAATAATGTAAAAATAACGTCAATGGTCTTATTTTACACCCATGACTGCCACAGTGTAAATGAAAGGCGGAGTGCAGCGGAGTTCTACACCCGGCTGGAGCTGCTTCTCTCGGTGAGGTGCAAAGTTCATGATGTTGAGGGTAATAACGTAGTGTCTATTTATTTTCCAACCTCATACAAACACCCTTTGTTCAAAATAATTATCACTGTACATTTAAGCACAACAAATTACGTTTTAACTTCGGTGCAAGGCGGTTGAGCATACCGCTAGCGTCCTTAACGAGGGCCATGTCTCTCTTACTACAGGCACCTGTCAATCAAAGTGACCACGCCCTTAATTATGCAGAACTTTAAGCCTGAATACAACTTCATCTAATGAGTTATAAATAAAAAAATAAAAAACAACACGCTGCGGAGCGGAAGGAGGGTCTGGCTACTCAACATAGCATTCCGGGATGGGAGAAAAACGTGCTCTGGTTTATTGGCATTTCCAATAAATCACCAATTACAATCCTCATGGTCGGCGCTAAACTCCACACAGAGCAGCTGTAAAATAGTTTTGCAAGAGAAAACTCAGATTGGACAGATAGTCTAGCTAGCTGTCTCAATTTACCATGCAGAGACGTGAGGAGCAGTCAACCATAGTCCTCATAAATCCACCAGAGTTTAAAATTTCAACACAAATAAAGTGGAAGGTAATGTACATACATGCATCCGGCAGAATTTCCTGCGGCACCGGAGAAATCCCGGAAGTGGAACGTCAACGATATAGACTCATTTCCATAGACCCCCATGTTAAAAATGGCCAACTTTACAGCAGAATTAAACATGTTTGCTGCCTGGTTCAAAAAATGGTTTTGGTCTCTATAGCTAAGTTTACCCTTCATGACAACTCTGGGGCAGTGTTGCCAACTTAGCGACTTTTCAGACCCCCTTAGCAACTTTTTCTCACAAAAGCGACTAGTGACAAATCTGGCGACTTTCTGTAGAAAAGGTTGGGGTGATTTCTTTTTATAACTCATTAGATTAAGTTATATTCAGGCTTAAAGTTCTGCATAATTAAGGGCGTGGTCACTTTGATTGACAGGTGTCTGTAGTAAGAGAGACGTGGCCTTGGGCTCCCCGTCAGTTCAGCTAAAGCTTATCCAAGTCGCTGCACTTGACCTACCGGCCTTGTTTTTGCCTTTCGGACAATTTTCAAGCAAATATCCAACGCATAATATGGCTTGCTGTACGTTTAATTGTACTAACGGACCCTCCCAAGAAGTCTATACTCCAGTTCTTTTGGTGAGTGAAATTCTAATATGTATATATATATATTTTTTTTTACGTTCGTGAGCATTATTAGCACGTTAATTAACCGTAGACAGATACCTCGTTAAGGATGCTAACGGTATGCTCAACCGAAGGAAGACAAGACCTAATTTTGAAAATGTCCTAGAAATGTGGGAATATAGGTCGGTGGGAACATAGGGCCTAATTTTAAGAAAGATCTTAGAAATGTGGGACCCTAGGGCTGTGGGACAATTGGGCTGTGGGAACATAGGGCTGATCCTATGTGGGCAGTGGTGCAATGAATGTCTTCAAGTACACTCATGTATGCTAAGATATAATACACTTAGTATATTTATTTTTCACCAGGGCTACCTTTCTATCTGTCAGCCTGTCAGGCTTTTTGCCCTGTACCCAACCACCTGACTCATTTACTGTACAATATCAGCGCCCCTAACAATTTATCAAGTCTCAGACAACTGACAAAGTCCAGCTTGCTGGGGTAGGCAGTGGAGCTGATGAAAAATGAGGTGATAAAAAGCTCTGTCAAGAAAGTGGGTCAGCCTGCTCCTGAACACAGAGGTTAGTGCATCTGATGGTCCACACTGCTGATAGGTCTCATTATTAATGAACCTGTCGACTTAATGCTGTCTGAGAAATTTATACAGCACACTAATTCCTTTATAAATTATGCAGCCCTTTACCTAAACCTCACATATCAGTACTCAAACTGCTGCACAGTTTTTCCTAATCAGTCAACTCAACTTCTGTGAAAATAACTTTTTATTTGCTTTTGCTTTGCCTTTTATGGAGGCACATTGGTGTTAAAGCAATGTGTGATTTGCAGGGGGAACTCATCATTTTTTCCCAATGCATACATTATTTGTTTTATCATACCTAAAAGGCAGTACCACGTAAAGTGCCTTATAAAACACAACCTGTAAACAACAGCTTCTGTTCTTTGCTGTACGTGGGAAATAATGTTTACTGTGTTTAAACAGAGAGCATATTTATATTACTATAGAGTTTTCTTTTAATTTTTTAATTTTGGATTATGGATTTGTAATGGATAATTAATAACTAACAGTGCTTTGGCAAAGGATATGCACTTAAAGGTGGATACAGTGATTCTCTTTTATATGGGTGTGCCTTCACCAAAAAAAAGTGACCAAAATATGTCAGTTAACCAGCGTGACACTGCATTACGCAATAAAATAAAGCCCATGTGAAGACTGAAACAAATTATGAATTAATCCTATGTGCAGCGTCCTGCTGCCAGAAATACACACCGATGTGTATTAATCCGCGCAAATAATACACTGGCTATCTTTTTAAGTTTTTACAACTTAGTCATTATTGGGTGTAAAGGCAGGGTTGGTAAGGTTGAGAAGCTAGCAAGACTTGGAAGTAGCATCTCCTCTGGGCTTCGTCTAACCCCTCCCTCCGGCTCTCCCCCCAAACAGACGTGCGCGAGCACCACTTCAAAGCGAGGCACTGCTCTGCGTCTGCTTCAGAGCAGAGGAAGGACTGGGATTCAACTCATATAAACTACTTCCTTTTACATACAACTACACAATTTACATAGTTTCCTTTTTAGTTTATTCATAGGAGGAATTAACTGTACAACGTAATGTTACCCTTTGTTTTTATATTTTGTTCAAATAAAAAAAGATAAATTACTTTACATGTATCTTATCGCAGCTATCAAAACATTATATCTAATCTCCGTACATGCTGCACAAAATAATAACAGCCAATGTGATGCAAAACTTGTTTGTTTATTTATTAAAAAATAATAAATGTAGTATTCAAAACTTTGTCCAGGGCTCCAGTGTTAGCAGATGGGTCTGGCTCTGGCAGTATCATCAGATGTGGCAAACTACTCTGGCAGTGATTGTCCTTGAGAGAGAATATAGAAAGACAGCCACAATGCAGCAGTACCGTTACTATTACAGGATTACAGCAGCTACAGATGATGGATCTTTTTCGCTCCTTTTTCTGAGTCCATAAGTTATTTATAGCTGTTGGGGGTGTAAAGACCATTTGAAAAAATATATTAAAAAGTGTATACTGGAAAATGTTACCAACCCTGCCTTTAAACTTGTATTATTGTCCTAACTCAATTATTGGACAACCAACATGATTAGCTTATTCCTCTTAAAGCTTAATTCAGTTGAACAAAATTAATTCTAATTAAAAGGTTTGGTGGTATTAAGTAGTCAAATTATTTAATTTAAGCTGTTCTAACAATTTTTTTTACTTCCATTCCACTCCTTTATGTCCATGCAAATTAGTATCTTTATTTCACTTCAGTCAACATAAATTACATAAAGAAATTACAGTTTTATTATTATGCTTATTTTATTGTAAACAACAATACAAATGTTTTTTCAACTGCAATTGTTTGTTTGTTTGTTTTTTACAAATATCTGTGAAGACAATAAACATCCCCACTTCCAAAAATAATTGGAAAATCCAAGTAAATTAATCCAAATAAATCCACTCCCAAATTAAATGTAATCAATATAGACGAAGCTCTTATTTCTTATACAAGGAACACCCAAGTTATTAAGAGTGGTAGTAAACAATCGTGTGGGACTTAGTTTGATTTAAAAATCCCACTGCATTATTAGTTGTTTTAAATAAATGAAATTCAGAATATGATACCTTATATTATTAATTATTTTAATAAATCCAACCATGGTTACAGCTTGTAGCCATCCTAACCTTTGTAGCCTCTACCTTTTCAAAATTAAGAAGGGACTAGTTTTAGGAAGCATTTTCTGGAAATTAAAGTATGTTGTACATATACCATATGTTTTTCAATTTTTAGCAACATTTATAAAACTGTGCGTAGGATCCTTACTATAAGTGTACGTACGCCCAAAAGCCCAAAACGGCGTACGCCAAAAAAGTCAGATTTATAAAACCGTGTGTACGCACACCTGTAAGCAATGTTCCCTTTATAAATCACAGATTGACTACAAGTGTGCGTACGTGATCAGTCTCTTATCCCGCCCTGTACACGCCCATTTTTAACCATAAATAGTCAATGCAAAGGACCTCGTGAATGCTGATCAGTATATGAATGACACTGGCATGCAATTGTTTTTCGTAAGGTTGAATCATGGCGACAGGTGGGAAAAGAGCGAAGAAGCGCAATTTCTCAGACACTGAGATAGAAGTCCTTGTAGGGGAGGTGGAGGCCCGACAAAACATATTTGGTGGCCACAGCAGCGGGATCACCAATAAAAAGAAGTTAGGAGAGTGGCAACATGTTGCTACTGCCGTCAACTCTGCCAGTGGGACAGAGCTTACAGTGGCAGAACTAAAAAAAAAAGTGGTCCAATCTGAAGGTAAAGTATACTACATATTTTTTACTCCTTTACCAACATTTATTTAATTTGTTGCTTGTGTATTTTAAGAGGTTTTACTTTAATTTGCAAAGTAAAGAATCTCATTCATTCAAGGGGGAGGCAAAGAGGAAACCCACCAGTTGGAGGACATCCCACCGTGTGGCTACAACTGGTGGGGGCCCAAGTACACCTGAGCTCACAGCGATTGATGGCAAAATCGCTGTGAGGGATTGTGTCGGAAAAGGAGGGAGACACCGACGCGACTGAGACCACAGAGGAACAAGGTTGAACAGATTTACTTTAAAGTTTTATTGTAGGCTAAAGTGTGTGTTGGGTCAAACAAGTAATTAAAGAGTTTGTTTTCCAGTCCTTCCAGAGTCTGGAGCGGTGGGTGGGCAGGAGGTTCTCTGCGAGGAGAGCAACTGTGAGGGGTCCTCTGCAGCTGCACCGCGTCCGGCTCCCATCAGCAGTGCACCTCGTTCGCAGGGAAGTGGTCGGGTGCTCACTGACGCCGTCCTGCAGCTACAGCAAGACACTATTAACGCCATCGTCATTTCAAATGAGTTACAGCAGATGAGAAAAGCGTTACAAGAAATCGCACAATTATTAAAAGATGTTGTTAAAAAATGAACTTTGAACCTTTTTTGTCTTCCTTACAAACGCCACATGACATCCCAACGAATTCTTGCCCCTTGCTGATAAGCCTCTTGTCGGGCAGGGGGCTGTGGTTCAGGGTCACAATGTTGGGGGGGGAGGTAGGTCAGGAGGGAGAGGGATACCGGTCCTCAGTGCCACATTGTGCAGTACACCACACGCCCGGATCATAGCGCATACCTTGGCCGGGTGGTAAAGCAGTCTGCCACCTGATGCGTCCAGAGCACGCCATCTGCATTTAAGCAGGCCGATGGCACGCTCCACGACTGAGCGCGCATGAGAGTGGACCTCGTTGTAGCGCATTTCCTCTGCGCTCTGCGGGTTGGAAAATGGGGTAAGGAGCCAGCATCTGAGGGGGTAGCCACTGTCACCTACAGGTTATAATTAAAACATAATTATAGTCAACATCAGGACAAATAGTTACACTTTCTAAAGGTTAACTCACCAAGAAGCCAGCCATCACGTCCTGCGCCTGCCTGTAGTTTATTCCCTACACTGCTATTTGTCAGGATAAAGGAATTATGTGTTGAGCCAGGCAAGCGTGCCACAATGTTTGTGAGGGTCATTTTAGAGTCACATATGATTTGCACATTAATAGAATGGACATGTTTTCTATTAACATAGACAAATTCGTTTTCATATGGAGCCCTTATAGCAATATGAGTGCAGTCAATTGCGCCGATTACATTCGGGAAACCGGACATTGCTGCAAATTGCATTTTAATTTCGGCCTGTTCTCGAGCAGTGTAGGGAAACCTGATGTATCTATTACCCATATTAATAATAACTTCCAAAACGGCAGGCATTATAGCACTCAGGGACGGCTATATATATATATATATATATATATAAATAAAATGATATGAAACGCTTACCTGTCTGCTAATTCCCGCTGGAAACAGCCAGTTGCCAGGAACCCCAGAGTGGTGAGAACCTGTATTTGGACCGGGATGGCACGGTTCCGGCGCGTTGCCCTCTCTAGTACATAGATCCAAGAGCACAGCTCTAGGGAATCTAAATCGGCATATTAGCCATCATCATGGGCCAAGAAATCGTTATGGTCCCTAAAGACTCTTTTTCTCCTAATTCTGCCATTGGCGTAGTCCTCCAGCAGTGCCAGCAGTTCCATCGTGCAGCATTACACACGGGGGGTCACCATAGTATTTATGTGTTTGCAACAATTACAGCATCAACAATTACAGCATCAACTAGTGGAATCCCCCACCCTGAGATACAATTTAAAGACGAAAGAAAGTGTAATACGCAAACACACTTTTCTTCATGCAGGTTTTGTCACAAACAGTATTAACGTTCGGACTGATATCGAGGACATTAAGGGTAACAATGGTGCAAGAGCTTAAAGCGCCCATATTATGCTCATTTTCAGGTTCATAACTGTATTTTAAGGTTGTACCAGAATAGGTTTACATGGTTTAATTTTCAAAAAACACCATATTTTTGTTGTACTGCACAGCTCTCTCTCACTGCTGCAGATCCTCTTTTCACCTGGTTTCTGTTTTAGCTACAGAGTGAGACCTCTTTTCTTCTTCTTCTTCTGTACTATCTTTGATTGCACTCGCACATGCTCAGTAGTTCAGATGTAGATCATGTCAGCTAGCTAACTCTAGAGACAGTAAAAGAAAGCCTAGCTGTTTCTCAATGTCAAGGAAGGATCCTTCGAAGCCAGAATTTGGAGGATGCTACGTCATTGACGTCCGTCGAAGGACCGTTCCAATGTCGAGGATCCTCCGAATCCCACCAAGGACTGAGTCCTTCGTTCTGAGAAATTCCCATAGACGGCAAAGGATGCATATGTGTATCCTTCGCGCTCCCAGATTACCCACAATCCTTTGCGCGGCTTTTCCGGCTCGTTAAAAAAAATTAAATGGCGGACCTAAGCGAGGGAAGCGGACTGAGGCAATATGCTTTTAAATGTAAGTATCTTTAGTATTCAACGTTACCGTATATTTGTTAAAACTGTAGTACATGAAAATAAAGTTTAACGTTTAAATGCCAGTAGAAATTGCTATTGATAATTAGCTTGATACATCACGAGCTAACGGTAGGTTAGCTAGCTAGCTAACTGTACCGGACCTGTCATTTAGCTAACAGTTGTTAGCTTGGTTGCCGTCACCGGTATTTCTTTTATAAATCACTAGATAAGTTGTACAAACTAATGTAACGTTAACATTATACCATCCACACAGTTATACTGATAGCGTTCTCGTCTTTTTTAACAGGGACTAAGGAACAAACGGAGGCGTTTATACGCCTCCGTGTAGACAACAGGCAGCTGTTCACCGGGGGTAGGGACACCGCGGCAAACGGATATCGGTGAGAAGCTAGCTAGCTACACTATTGTATTGTTTAATGTTCAGAAGTAATAGCTGTGTAATCTGTTTTTTTATTTCCCCCCCCCTCATTCACACAGGGTTATTTTGGAGAAGATGGGGATCGGAGGGAGGGTCACCCACGCCCAGGCCAAAAAAAAGTGGGACAACTTAAAAACTAAGTATAAGGTGGGAGAGATTGTACTTTTGGGTATTAATGTATGGACATAATTGTTTATGCACATCTTAATGTAACTTGTGATTTTTGAAGTGAGCATTGGATGTAAACATGACAGACTTGGGCCTGCTGACAGTAAGTTTAGATGCAGTGTTGTGTACAATAGTAGTAATCATCACAACAACCTCTTGATCTTCACTGTTTAGGAATGCAAGTGTCCTGCCACAGGACAGGGGACAGAGGATGGGAAGGCAACGGCAGCAACTTGGCCCTGGTTTGCCCTCATGGACGAGGCATTAGGGCAGTCTGCGGCAGTCTTGCCCCCCTGCCTTATTGCCTCGATCCAGGAGGACAAACCAGGGCCAAGCACTGGACAAGAGGTAGAGGAAGGGAGAGATGAGGAGGAGGAGGAGGAGAGAGGCACATGCAGCAGAGAGAGAGCAGGGAAGAGAGGAGAGAAGAGGAGAAGGGAGAGAGAGGATCCATTCCTTAAACTCATTAAAGAGGACATCCAGTACCAGAGGGAGGCAGATGAGAGGAGGGAAGCAGAGGCCAGAGAGAGGTCGAATCGTTTTTTTTTGTTGTTGGAGAGGTTGGCGGAAAAATAAAGTAAATTAAATTTAACTGGTTTTGTCTTTGCCCCCTTTTTTAATTATTTAATATAAACTCTTATGTCTATTCTTTAAAAACCTTATTGTTCTTTATACTGCAATAGAAACAACTTGGTAAGTAACAAATAACTAGCATGTGAAGCCTAAAACAATGTATTGAACAAAAATATCTTCAGTTATTAACAACGTTTTGTTGTTCAAGCTACAACAAATATTTCATTTAATTTCATCTTGGTTACAAAAAAATTTATTTAAACATTTCAATATTGACAACTATATACATGAAGCAAAACAATTCAAACAACAGTCAAACATTCTCATATCTACAACTATATACAACAACTTAAACATTTACAACTATATACAACAAGAACCGGCCATCAGCTGCTGGTGCAGTTATATTGCTTCAAGGCTGCAGACAGAAGAAAGTTTAGGTTAGTCAAGTGGTAATCCAATCAGTCCTGCTGTTGCAGTATATTTGGTATTGTATCAAGAAGGTAAATTAAATGTACTTAATGTACTAGTAATGTACATTCTTGACTGTGTATGGGTGTTTACCAATGGTGTTGTCAAATGACTTCATATGTTGGTTACAGTAGTTTAAGGATAATTGTCAACTGGTAACTTTGAAATATGTTATATCTTAATAGTCATTGAAACAAAAAACGTTATTTTCTTTTATGTACTTGAATGTGTCAACTTCCACACTTATAATTATTCACCTGGGAAAAATAATCGTGGTCCAGAGGTGCCTCATGCAGTGCAGACACCTCGTTGGTCAGCACAGCCCGCCAAGCAGCGCCACTCCGGCTCTCCCCACCATCTCGCTCCAGAGGTGGCTGGTCCTCCTCCTCTTCCACAGCCTCTTCCAGCTCGTTCCCCACACACCGACACAAATATTGTGTAAAATTACACACGCCATCACCACCTGTGCACAAGGCAGAGCAAAAGCAGACAAGACTTTTTCAGATATGAAAAAACATGAACACAGAAGATGTAGTGTGACTTTAGCAGTTGTTTTGAGTAGGGTATTATGATTTGATAAAAAAAAAATTATATAAATATTGCAGTGATTTATTACCTTAGGGACAAACACTGGATGTACTTCAAGTGCTTCTAAAAAGATGCACCTGAAGCGGTTTCATCATTCCAAAGGCACGCTCAATGATTGAGCGGACCTCTGGAATGATGATAATTAAACCGTTGCTCTGCCATGCCTCTCACTGGCCTCTTATATGGTGTGATAAGGGCCAGGGGTTCCTGTAGACATGGGTAGCCACCATCAGCTAGGAGGAAATACCCAGGTGGAGGGTAAGTCCCCCTAGTGTAGATGGGGCTGTTCTTTAGGATGCGTGCATCATGCACGCTTCCTGGGTAACCCACAAAGATGTCCATGAAGCGACCCTGATGGTCACAGACTGCCTGGAGCACCACGGACGGGAACAGTTTCCTGTTATTGTAGTCGTGACCATCAGGGCCGCCAGGACATTTGATTCGGATATGGCAGCCATCCACTGCCCCTGCTGCCTTGTCAAATGCTCGGTGATGAGCTAGTCGGCCAAAGCCATCCCCGACCACCTGGAGCTCCTCCTGTGTGCGGGGGAAGTGCACAAAATGGGGGAGGACACCCACCACCTCATCCACCATCCTGTGGACCACTCTGTGCACCGTGGGTTGGGGCATGCAGAAGACCCTGGAGACAACTCGGTAGGCTGAACCGGTTGCCAGCCAGAACAGGAACACGAGTGTCTCCAGGGTCGGCCCCCACCCATGCTGCCTGTCTGTCTTCAGGATCGCCATCAGATGCTGAATCGTCTCTCTTCCCAGCCTGAAGTCTGGGCGGGTGTCCTCCCCACCATAGTACCTCTGGAGTACTGGCACTGTGGCATTTATGGCACAGTAATGCCGAGCCTGCACAACATGAAGAATAGAGGAAGGTTTAAGTTTGATTTCAGTTTTGCCATTTATTTAATGTTTGTTAAACATCTCAACATCGTCTCAAAACTGATTTTCTTTTTTTTTTTTGGGGGGGGGGACTTAAACCTGGTCCCTTATACTGGTTCATTAACAGCATCTGTTCACCTTGTAATTTTTACTTAATATAGCTATCCTTTTTGTTGTTCATCACATGTTGATCAAATATTTTACCACCGCATTAGTTTTAAACGTTACGTTAATACTTTTAAAATAGCAAAATAATAGTAACGTTAAATATAAGTAGCTAGTAGTTAAGTAATAGCTAGTAGTTAGCTAAGTATAACCATATACTACTATAGCATTTAAGATGTTTCTCCATACGGTGATGACAAATAACGTTAACTCCCACAAGTTTAAAATGTATTGACATAACCTAATAGCGGTTGTAAAAAAAAAAAAAGAAAAGCTGAATCAGGAGCTAACTTTAGCTTATTAGTGTAATGTTACTTATTCACCCTTTATTCATGTTTAACGTCACTTACCATCCCACGTCTTTGACGGCAGAGGTGGCGACAAATTAATCTCCTCCTCCTGCGGGCAGCCTGTCGCCGATGCTCCCTCACCATCTCCATTTCCATCTCAGCAAAGATGCTGTACAGCACACAAATAATTAGCACATCCATTGTTGACCACTGTTGAATTGCAGCGCCGAAGGCGGGGTTTTTCACTGACGTAATGACGCAGTGACGTGCACTTGGTAGCCTGTTCCATTGTACTAGTTCTCCGAATGCTAAGAAGGACTCTGGCCTAGCCTCTGAAGGATCCTTCCTTGGAAGGACTAGTCCTACCAAGGAAGGATCCTTGACATTGAGAAACAGCTCCTGTTTCTCCAACTTTGGTCAGTTACAAGGCAGGATTAGCTGGGAGACTTCTAAATGAGGGCACACATGTAAGTAGTTCTTTTGTAGATTATGGTGAACTTGTGTGTGTTGTAGCAGTGCTTTGCTATTGAGAACGACGTAGCATGCTAGCGTTAGCATGCTAATGCTAACGAGCTAACGGTTGTGGTTAGCCAGCTCATTTCGGACTGTGATGTCACAGTCCGAGTCGATTTTGAACAGCTCACTAGGAGACTGAAGACAGGACACATTCAGAAACTGTATCTCACTCAAAACAGCATGGATGAATTTTTTTCAAAGTTTGTATGTGTGTGGAAGCACCAGAGACACAAAAGAACTTTTTTGATAATATGGGCACTTTAACGTCTGTATTTTCAGACTTTGACATTTGATGATATATGCACAGTATCAAAGACATATATTTAGTTATTTAAACTGTGTTCTGCAGTTATCTAATGGTAGGGTATTTTGCTATCCTGTATTCAATGCAGTCGGGCCATCTCCTCCTCTTGCGCTCCGCAGTGGACAATGTGACGGCGGGACGGCGCCGATTAAACATTAAGAACACATTTTTATTTAAGATTTGAGTTGGAGGTGTTTATGGAACAATTATCACTCAGTAAGAGCACAAATAACACTGCTGGATTTAATCTTCATGGTAACGTGGATGATATGGAGTGAAAAAATGTGAGTGAGGCATCAATACTTTTATATATTACGAGTAATCGTTATTCCTATTTACTTTCTGCAATCTGACTTCAGTTCACCACCTCACCAATTCCTATTTTGTCTCCATAATGTGCGAACGCACGGTTCAGAGTTTGCGTGGAGGACCGCACATTCCCGTCAAGTTCACAACCTTTGCATGGGAAGTGCCGTATGCACGTTTTCAGCCCCGTTTTGTGCGTACGCCACGTTTATAAATGAGACCCCTGGACCTTAGCTATCATGTAGATATGGTTTTCAAAGTTTACCCACTGTAAGCACTGTCAAATATGGTAATAAGCTATTTTCACCTATTTAACGATTTGATTTTTAAAATCTGATGACACCAGTGTGTTCTCCATCCCAAAAAAAACCAGGGTGTATCCAAAATTATACACTGCCAATTTCTAATTATGAGAAATATACCAATATATTTAAAAACTACAACTCACATAAGAGACGCCACAGAAGCTGTTACAAAGCTTGTGTATTTGTAGTTCTTCCAGGGTGGGTGGGAGAACATGTTTGGCTCCTGTGGTTTCTGCTGTCTGCCGTGAATGGGCTTCATTCCATTTCAGATTGCCGCTGCCCGCTAGCCTAGAAATCTAGACGGCAGCAAATTTAATTTGCAGCCAGGGGGGTCTAGGCACTCTCCGTTGGCTTGCGAGCTGGAAAAACCAAATTCTGGTCAGGCCAATCACATCGTGTATAGAGTGGTTGGGCAGGCATATGACTGCTGCTGCTGGGAACAGCGGTCTTCTGGAAGACTTGGAGTTAAGCTTTTCTTTGAGAAAAGAACGGCACAGAAGTCATTCTTAAAAAAGTAAGATGTGTTGGGAGTTTTGCAGACCGGATACATCTATCAACTAGCTTCTCTTCCTTCTTCGTTGCTCTGCCTGGTTGTAGCGCTATCCTATTGCGTGCAGAGGGAATTTGAAAGACAAGCGTTTATCCCGCCCCTCGGATTGAGCTCCATCATTGGTGAGTTCCCAGACCCAACATCTTGATGTGGGTCTTTTTGGTCAGGCTAGCTGCCCGCCGAGCAAACAGTACATGAGACAAATACATGAAACTGTATTTTATTATTATTGCTATCTTTATTGTTTAAATCCTCAAATACAACGTTAGACAAAAACATCAATATTACGAATATTATGTATTGTTATCTTCTTATCCAATGAGCGGGACGTACTACGTCACTTCCGGAGTATTCCACGGATTCTTTAAACGTTATTATGGTGCATAACTTATTGGAACAAAGCTGAGCAACGTGTTGTTGCTGGTGACCAAACCACTGATATGTACATTGAAGCGATACTGGCGAATCACTGCCCGATTCTTTGAAATGAATGGGCGCATTGCATTGAGGGATAGCAGCTTTGAATGCGTCTAGCTCGGATCATATCGTAATGTTCTGTATTACAGCATATACTGTAATATTTCACCGGTAATAAGACAGAAATAATCTATCTATAATTCCAGGAACGTCTTTCTGTGTGTGTGTGTGTGTGTGTGTGTGTGTGTGTGTGTCTGTCTGTCTGTGTGGGTGTTAAGCACATATCTCTCAAACCGTTAGTCCGATGGATTTCAAACTTGACAGGTTTCTTGCTATGGGCACGAGTAAGTGCAGTGCCAACTTTGGCGTTCTTTAGATAAGAAATGCAAAAGTTATCCTTAAATATACAGTTAAAGGAAGCACACATTAGCTTTTACCGCTCTAGCCGCTGGCCCCTCCCCCTCTGCTCAATGAGTGAGCAGTGAGCAGGAGCAGAGACAAGAGAGAGAGCAGCGGAGCTTTGGCGGCTAAAATGTGTGCAAAGTAGCACTACGACTGTCTTTGACTTTTGAATAAACAAACGACAATTCCCGAATTTAAGGACGTTTCAGAATCCCACACATGCAAGGCACAACCAGCTACAACAAGTGCAGACAGAGCGTGATGTCACTTATAGGCAGGCTATCTATCTTATAAAGCCAGACGTATCTGTAGGCCTACAGTGTGTATCTCTCTCTCTCTCTCTCTCTCTGCGCGCACACACACACACACACACACACACACACACACACACACACACCGGTTCTGGTGGTTGATGATCGCAGATATGTGCTGTTTAGCTCTCATAACGGGCCAGGTGGGCAGCACACTGCTGAGTCCATGACGCTAATGTCTGATTACTCCACATTTTAATTGTGATATTTTGTGATTACATTCTGATTCTGCAATGTTCTCTGTCAGGTAAATATATAAGCACAATGTCTTCCTCCATAGGTGCCGATTTATGTTTTCCTCCGTGGGTGCTCACACGCGCATGCCCTTTAAAAAAAAAAAAGTAGTCAAAAAATGTTTGCATTTCAGAACCTTAGGAAACGGACAGCAGCCGATACAAACACACTATTAACTCGATAATAAAGCTGTAAAGTTTCAACTCAGGACAGCGCCACTTCTCACAAATACAGATAGGATTGGAGATGAGAAGTTTAACTGACCACTAGAGCTTAGATCGGCCCAAAAAAATCAAGCCCGACCCAGCCCAAGCCTGAGCACGTTGTGTCCGAACCCGACACGACACATTAACTGTAATTATGAGCCCAAGCCCGATTTAAACCAATCCTTTTTTAACACGTGGGCTGTTATAACTGACGTTCTCAACTACAACTCAACTACACTACAGTTGTTTGAACTACAGAAATCAGTTTAGAATAATGCAACAAGGACGAAGCATGTAAACTGCGCTGTTTGTTTATTCAGCCCAGCAGGCCCGGTGTGATGAGTGCGAGAGGAGGAGACTCCGCGCATGACACGTGTTGCATTTTGTAACTGCAGCCTAACTTTTGTACACATTTGTTACTTTTATATAGCCTATATATATTTATAATATTTCTGATTATGGCATAGCTTTCTCCCCACCCAATTAGGCTTTAAAAAAAATAAAAAAAATAAATCGCTTGATCAAGGGTCCGTCCGGGCTCTGGGGTAGGCCTAGCCTATCAACCCCGATCAGCTTCGTGGGAAATTAAGAACTCTCTGCACTGGTGGTGGATGTTGTTGATGCACTTGCATCATTAGCTTTGCTTTTTTAATAACAAGTGGAGTTGCATATTAAGTGGTTCAGGGTCCTTCTGTAAGTCATTTTGGGGTAAACTTTGGTTTTGATAAATTCTACAAGCAGCAACACCACAGGCCAAGCAATCAGCCTGTTTTCAACGGGCACAGCACTAGTATTATTAAAATAAAGAAATGAATACCATGATATCATCTAAATAAATGTTGATAGATGTAGCGTTATAGTTTAAAAATATAAATAAACAAAAAAGCAACCCAGCTTCCCTGGCCGAAATAGACCGAAATAATAACATTAACAGAAATACATATAAACCATGATAATATCTCGTGAATAATGTTGATTAAAACAGCGGTTATTCGGCTGAAAATACCAAAATAAAACTGTCACAGATTTCGAGTTAAGGGGGTGTGTTTTTTCTTTCGTCTATATCCGACGGTGAGGGATTAACATTAATGTCTATCTGACGGACCCCCCCGTCGAAAAATAGCGCAACGGGTACCCCTATTTCGTTAAAACTTAACACCAGGGGTCCCTGACCATGCGTCATACATTTGACGAGTAGGGAGTGAGACTGTGTTGCCTCAGCAGCAAAGGGTACCATACGGTGGCCAAGATGGTTCAACACAAACACAAAAGCTAAAACACAAATACAAACGATACAACACAAATAGAATAGAATGCTGCAGCTCGTGTTCTGACAAGAACTAAAGCCGGCGACACACTGGATGCGTGAGCGTGACGTTTCTGTTGCGTGTCAGTTGCGTGGCGGCTGCGTGGCGTTTTCTATGTCTTTGCACACCAGAAATGTGTCTGACGCTGCGCTGCTGCTTTTAGCATTGTCTGTACACATGTATGCTTCCCATTGATAAACTGAACTAAAGCAGTAGTATACTTCATGTTAAACATAAATATATACTGATTTGATTAAAGCAAAAACAACATCGGCAGTATTGATGGCAAAGAATATTTTGTTCTGTATTGACGTGCAATATTTGAAAATCGATAATTCTGTATTATTGTTATTTTTTTAAATACATTTATATCTGCATTTATGTCAAAACCTAGAGACTTTTACAGATCAAAATGGCATTTATTAAATGTATTTGTGTCAAAATGACGTACAAACATCTTTTCCTATTCTTTTTTTAATGGAAACGCTTGCGTGTCGCGTGAAAAATAGGCGTCGGTCCTATTTCTAGCATGCACGCGTTTGGCTCCAGCCGCACCTGAGACATGCGTGTCACGCAGGCAGTGTGCAAGATCTAACCTGTTAACATGGGAGCCAACGTCCACTAGGATTAGGCAATAGTTATGGTTATGGTTATGGTTATGGCTAGGGTTAGGGTTTGTGGTTAAGGATTTTAATTTTTTGGCACTGGCCTATTGATCTGAAAGAAAAAAGGTAGATGGAGGTATGAGGGGGTCAGAAAGTGTTTCTATCGAGCAGTGGTCAAATGGATTGGTAGTGTAGAGGCAACTCTGTTTCTCCGAGCCCTGGGGACTGGGGTATGAACCCCAGGCAAGACACATCCACTGGACCGCAGGACAGAGGAAAACAACGGGTCTAGGGCTGGGTTGAGGTCCGAGTGTCCATTAGGGGAGGGGATGGAAGGGGCGCCAGAGTGTCTGAAATTGAACCGGAATGGGACTATGGGGGAAAGTTAAGTATAGAGACGTAGGGAAACATGAATAAGTAAAATTAGACGAAAAAGTAGCTGAAGAAGCCTAAGAGAAAGGCTGAAAATAAGTGCTAGAATCCTGCATAGTAATACAACATAACATAAGAGCAAAAAGTATCAAAATTACATGCATGCAATCATCCAAAAGGGATAAAACCTATAAGTGCTGGCTTGAAAGTGCCAGTAAAAGCAGTAGAATAAAAAAATAAATAGAAAGAAAATAATTAATAATTAAAAACAAGATATAATAAGTGCTTGGTAGTAAAATACATTAATGAAACATGCAAAACACATCTACTTGGTAATAATAAATATGAATAAAAAAACACATGAAAAAGGAAGGGGAAAAAAAAGGGGGACACAAAAGACAGTTGGGATTATAATTTAAGAAGATGTGGGACAGGAGAAGAATAGATAGGGCGTGCCAGTGGTGACGCCCCAGCCCTGGGAGAGTGGAGTTCGATTCCAGGTTAGGGAGGACCCCATGGTTGACAAAAGAAAAAAAGAGGGGGGGGCTGAGTTTTGATGAATTTACATATGGGGATCGTTTAAACCTCTGGGTACGGTAGTCTTCAGGAGGTTCATCTAGATTTTTTCTGCCCTCTTCCTCTGCCCAGGTCATTAGACTCCAGACCAGAAATGATGAGGTGGTTAGTAGAGTGCTGTTGGAAGTGTAGAACTAGTGGTGTGGTGAGTTTACCTTCTCCAATGTTGTAAAGATGTTGTTTGAGGCGTGCGAGTATGGTGTGTTTAGTTTCCCCTATATATTTCCCCCGAGTTAGCCCCTCGGGGATAATAAAGTGACCCTTTAACCCCTTTAACCTTTAATGTTTGTTACAGATAGTACATGGGATAATGTAAATGGTATTGCTAGTGTGAAGGGAGTAGGATTGATGAATGGGCTGGGCTGTCAGTGTGCAAGCTCTTACCTGTTAACATGGGAGCCAATGTCTCCTTTATCATACCCCCAACTGCTGATGACAGCAAGGGTCACAGGTTAAAGTGTCTTATAGTCTAGACGCAGCCCAGCTGGCGCGTACAAATGTGACGTCATGCGATCGCGTGAGTATTTATACCCGTGCTGGTGGTCGCGACACTAGCTGCAGCCTTCTCCTGAACAGAGGTGGCGCTAATGAGCAAAGGCTACCGACGTTGCTCTTTCTGCAGGCTAGAAGAAGAAGAAAAAGGTAAAAAAAACGGCAGAACTGGCAGCAGCATTGACGTCAATGCTTTGATTTGATTCGATGACCTACTTGGTCGGATCAAGCCTTTCATTCACCATACAAGAACTCATCTTAACCCAGTAAGTTTACAAGAGAGACTTGCAGTCACTGTGAGAGTCCTGACATCCGGTTGTCGGCGAACTCATTCAGGCCTCCTGTTTCCGCTTTGTCGTGCGCCGCTGAAAAAAAAGAGCTGTGTGCGGCCTCGGCTCGCGCACCATAAATTGGACGCGCCGGCAGGATATTACGACATTTTTACGTCACAATGTCGCATGCCACCTTGGATGCATCTAGTGTAGAGGTCCCGGAGGTTTGGCCTACTAAGTAGCCTGCCTACAATTTTAAGCGAGAACAAAAATATGTAGTTTTTATACAGACTTTTGTACACATTATATATTCTAGTGTGTCATCATAATGTGCAAATATATATCCCCTTGACGCCTGAATTTATTCATAATTATATAAGAATGTGTGTTCCTGGCTCCAAGCTGATGCTAAATTAAGTTGAGATTGTTAATTTGTCTATAGCATATAGAATAGATATAAATTTAGGTAGGATGCAAATTAGCGACAACAGGCATTTATGGTAAAATTCTTTACAAAATGGTAAAATTAATAAAACACATTTTCAAGTAATTGACAAATAAATGAATCTTGCAAGAAAGAAAACACTCTCATACTCCCTAACATTGACAGTAGTCTTTTTAGGGTTAGGGTTAGGCGTTAGGGTTAATTTCGCTTCCGTGAACTGAATGTAGTTCCCACTCCGACCAGTCCTACGAGAAACCAGTGCGTGCAAAAGGTTCCTAGGTATGTATCGAATGTAAACAAACTGGCATTGGGGGAATACACACGCTATCTTGCCTGCAGTCGGAATGGAAGGGATTTGATGCAAATTAGCGACAGTCGGTGATAAGGGGATATATTTTTTTTTACCTCAACCTCAAACCAGATAAAGACTACTTCTGTATGGTATGGTACATCTCCATACTCCGAGCCTCCTCCTTCAAAAACAGCTGGAACTGTTGGTGATTCAGGCCACGCGACCGAATGAAGTTCACTGTTTTCATGACTGTGGTCATTATGTCAGTTCCAGAACCTTTCCACACAGAGCTTCTAGGTGGATAATGCAATGATAAGTTATCAGAGGTGTGTGGCAGATACATTTTTGCATTTTGTCCTTCACTTCACTTGTCCTCCACACATCGCAGGTGCGCCATCGGTAGTTAGCCCCACCAACTATTCCCAGGGTAATTTAGTTTTACTTACTGACCTCTCCACCGCATCAAAAATGTTCTTCCCCTTCATCGTCCCATGCCTTGCAGCTACATCCAAGAGCTCCTCACTGACAGTGAAGTCTGCCTTCGCACCTCTTATAAAAATGGATAGTTGTATCCGTAGTGCTGTATCCGTGTTGTCTGTGCTTTCATCAACAGCTAATGAAAAAGTCTGGTAACTGCTTGTCTCTTCGGCCAGCTGTGTTGTCAGTTTGCCTGCCAGTTCCATAACTCAGTCTGCAATGGTGTTTTCTGACAAACTGACATTTTTAAAAGTCTGTATCTGGTCGGGGCACACTTGCTCCCACACCTTTAGCATGCTCCGCTTCAAAAATGCTCCCTCTGAAAAACACTTGGAAGCTCGGGCGATTTCTTCAGCCACAATAAAGCTAGCTTTCTCTGCTGCATCATTTTGGGCTGAAGCTTTAGTGAACATATTCTGCTGCAATGCAGTCTGCCTTTTAATTCTTGGACAATTTGATGTTTTCTTGGGGGCTAGAGTTAGCAAACTTAGCTCCATGTTTGATGTCAAAATGCCGACGTAAATTGTATTCCTTTATCACCGACATTCCCTCGTAACACAGAAGACATACCCGTTTTTCTCCTTGAAGCACAAACATGTATTCGCTTTCCCATCGTTCATTAAATTGCCTTCCCTCTGCATCAGTCTCTCTCTTTTTGGACATTTTGGGATTATTTGTAGCTCTTTTTTAACTCCACCACTAATGGCCGATATGAAAACACTGCAATCTAGCAGCAGGATGCCGTCATTTCGCAGGTCACAAAATCGACATGCATTGTGGGAGATGTAGTTTATGGTCAATAAACACTGTAAAACAGCATATAATTTTATTTTAAGACAATCATATGCCTTTTGAGCTTGCGCGGGCCACATAAAATGACGGGGCGGGCCAGATTCGGCCCGTGGGCCTTGAGTTTGACACGTGTTTTAAAGGAACTACATCACTCAACCATGCAATGCTTGTTTAATATTAAAACTGATTCAACATGATTACTCTGTATTTTCATGAGCAGCAATCAGAGAGGATGAATATAGTTTGGCAGTAAATATGATTGCTGTATCCATAGTACATGGAGGACCTAGTCCAAATTTTCTCTCATAGGATCTGGTCAGCCACAAATCTCAGGGCAGTCCAGTTTCCACTTATCTATAGGAGACATTAAAGATGAGGAAATAGGGAAAGTGTTATGAAAGGTATGAGGGTGTAAAATTCTAGCAAAGGTTGTTGGTTAGTAAAGGGTGCAGTTTTGTCCACTTATTTCAAGGTAGTTTTCTGATATGGCTATTATATAATTACTTTTTCAATTTCAAATGAGTGTAGATCATCATATATTTGTTTAGATATACAATGCATCCTCATTGGAGACCCTGCAAGACCTAATGGTACAGATCAGTACCATGTTGCAGACCGCAGGGTGCTTCAAACATGTAAGGTCAGAGGAGGAAAAGCAGTCGATTGTAAAGGAGTACCTCAGGTGGTACATAATTGACAGAAACCACAGTGCAATCGAAAGGTAGGTTTTTTTGTTACTTACTGTTTAAAAAAAAAAAAAATTGTTCGGGGTAAAACATGGTGTTGCTGTCTTGCTGCTATATAGTGCACATTCAAATGTTATGGCAACCTGTTATTGTATTTCAGATTCAAGGATGGACATTCCAGCTTGCAGATATTAACAGTGCTGCAGCAGCATCCTGAAGTCCTGATACCTGTTCTCTCCCCTTTAATGTTGCCTCTCCTGGAAAACTATAACACCTTTAAGGCAAAAATGAGCTTTGGGATTAAGAATTCCCCTGGCTTTGGATGCATTTAGCCAGCTCTCAACTGTCAGCCCCTTGAACCATTGTCAGTGAATTACCTATGTGGTAAAAGTTGCAGATAAATTAAAAGCTTATTTTGTTTGCAGTTGCACTGCATTAATAGTAGTGGCCAAATGTTTGGGCCAAATGTTTTTAGTGCTGGTTAGGGCTGGGCAATATATCAATATTATATCGACATAGATATATCAGACTAGATGTCGTTTTAAATTTTGGATATGTTGATAAGTGTTGTCTTTTCCTGGTTTTAAAGGCTGCATTATTTGCCTTTGCCCACTTAGTCGTTATATCCACATTACTGTTGATTATTTATCAAAACTCTCTTTGTGTTAATATTTTGTGAAAGCACCAATAGTCAACCCTACAATATTGCGGCAAAATCGACATCGATGTATTTGGTCAAAAATATTGTGATATTGAATTTCTTTTTTTTTCATATCATTAAGATCTATTGGCTGTATACCTTGCATGTTATATACATTTAGCCACTTTGAGGGTAAACATTGTTTCTACTGAAAATAAAACAAGTAAAAAAATAGAATTCAGACTGTGGACTCTTGTGTTTACACTGTATTTAAAGCCATGTAAAATTGTTTGTTCATAGACCATTTGTAGTCTATGGTTTTGTTGCATTTCCTCAGTCTTACCCTACAAATAGGCAGAGGTGTGGACTTGAGTCAGACTCAAGTCACAAATTTTACTTTAGGCCCTGTTTACACCATGACGCTCGCGGGTGAAAACGAAAAAATATTTTATCGGATGTGCCTTTCGTTTATACGGCGAAATTATAGGCTTCTGTTATCTAAACTCATTTCAATGTAATGGCTCAATATTGAAATGATTTCGACAATGTGGATAAGGTTGTTATAGTTCGATGATGATATGTATAGGCTATTCATTTGAGCCAGAGTAGGCAACAACGTTGCGGATGAAGAGAGAGAGAGCGGGCATAGGAGGGTCTGCTTCAGCCTCCTCTGCCCACTGCCTCTCACTCTCAAGCAGCGGCTGAAGGGCCGCGAGGCTCAGGGTATTGGTAGTGCTCCCGTGGGTGCTGTGCTGTGGCTTATCACAGTCAACTGTGCCGGTCATCATCAGACAAACATGCAACTCCACCTCCTCATCTTTCCAGACAAGCTTTTGTTGTTCGCTTCGACATGTTTTGGTTTTGCGCTACTAAGGAGAGAAGTAGAAGGAAGGTTCTACGCAGGCGCGCTGACTTGGTGGTGTTGTGTGGCAGTGACACCTAGCCGCCTGGCGTGCATACTACATCGAATTTCACACACTTTTGCGTCACCATATGCACGCAGATTGCCCACCCAAAACTCTCGCCACTTTTGCGTGTTCTCTTCAGATCGTTTCCGTCTAAACATTGCCTTAGACCCTATTCGAGAGAGGTATGTTCTTTAAAATGTTTTACAAATAAAAAAAATCGTGAATCAACTAACGCTATTTATTCCCAGATATTTCATGAATGCATCATTTCCCAGATCCACTTTAGCCAATATGACTGACTGCAGACCAGATAGTATATGTTGGAGAGAAGCATGAAGAGTGGAAGTTTATGTCACACAGTGCCAGTTGGAAATGATGACAACAAAGATAATTTGTTTGTGTATAAAGACTGGTGGTCAACAAAAATGGATTGCAATATGTGAAACATGTGGGTCGAGGCAGGTAGTAGAGGCAATTTCATTTAGACATAATACAATATGAAAATCTGAAGTGCAGTGCTAAGGTCAGTAGCACGAGATAAAACTTTAAAAAAAAAGGCATTCATGATTTGTGCAAATTAAATGTATTTATTATTATTATTACTATTATTTATTTATATGTTTTCCACATTTGAAGACTGCAATATGACATGTTAAGGACTCAAAATACAAAACGATTTGCCTGTCTGGACTTGGGACTTCACTTCAGAATTAATGGCCCTGACACACCAACCCGATTATCGGCCGTCGGACAGTCTGGCGAGGTCAGCGACTCGAGTCTGTTCGGTGTGTTCCATGCTGTCGTCCGTCAGAGGAGTTGTCCGCATTCATTTTGGCCGACCTGACTTGTCGGGTCGGAGGGCGGGCAGTCGGACTCACTCTCAATAACCTGGAAATAACGAGCAGGATGAGTGACGAACACCTCTCAAAATCTGACGAAAATCTTTTAAACTGACCTTGATCTGAAATGAAGACAGATTCAGCAACTGTATAGCCTATTTCTCGCTTAAAATGTTTTCAGAAACACGTTTCAGTGAACTATTTTCGTAAAATATATCGATCGTATTTCGAACAAGCCAGACCCACATGACGCGTTGTCATTTCCGGTTTACATTTTTTGTATTACCTCTCGCGCACACGCAGAAGGTATGCTCAAGACGGCCTCGCTTCGGTGTGTTCCAAGGCACTTTTTGGACCTCGGACAGCAGACTGATCAGTCCAACTGCCTTTTCTGCGGACGGTCAGCCGTTGGGTTGGTGTATCAGGGACTTAAGACTTACTTGCAATTTGCAAAACTGACTTGGTCCCACCTTTGCAAATAAGCTACATTAAAGATCATCCATGTTCTTCATTGTAGAGGAGATGTCAAACCACTTTGTCTCTGCAGTTCTTCAAAGCAAGTTTGCTGTTCATCCTCTCCACCAGGAGTTGCTGGCGCTGGTATGAGGCTGTCAGACTGGCTCAAGGTTTGTGTAGATTCTGGGAATCCACAATTCCTTCCGTTAAATCTAGGAGCACGTACAAAAAAAAAAATCCAGAGTCACTCACTAACAGTTTTCTTTCAAGTTTATTTTAGTTGTGTTCATCATTTTAGTCATGCACCTTTCACAGGACAAGGATGCAGAGACACCAAAATATACTAAGTCAACATGATCATGAGTTAAAATACAATACAAAATAAGTCCCAAATACATATTTAACCAAAGTGCTTGAAGCATGTGTTTATTTTTGTGGCAGCTAAGTGATGTGCAATGTTATTGTACAATCTATCCATGAATCCACCATGAATACTTAACATAAATATAGTTCAAATAAAGCATCACCTGATTATCTTTCTGTTTTAACGTGATGATGCAATACTCACCTGTGAGGCACATTATACATAGCCTCTGGTTTACCAGATGGGCATTGGGATTGGCGAATAGGACGAATAGTGTGAGTGTTCCACAATTGCTTGTATTCATCTGTTCTGCACGACGCCCAAGAAGCAGTATCGCATCAAACTTCTGTGTTGATAGCTGCCATTGAAGAGATGCCTCTCCCTCAAGTCAATGAACAGATCCATCCAAAATTGACTCCTAGTTAAGAATACAGACATTAACACACTATTATATTGTAGAGATTAGAAAAAATTTAGAATAAAAATAGTCTCAAGCTGACATATAATAAATACATAAGATAAGGCACCCACCAAGCAGGAGTGAGTATTGCCTAGATCAGTAAAACATACAGTTAATACATAAATGTAGTAGATAGAGCATAAATCAATGGAGAATTTACTATATGAGACAAAAAAAAACGTTGTTTCCGAAAGTAGGACCACCAGCTTTCAATGGGCTGGTTGGATGTTGAAGTGCCGTACATGTGGTTTTTGGCTCCTGCAAACTCTGATCTCAAGGAACAGTGAAGTGATGCCATCAGTCCACAGTCCAATAATTCCAAACTCAGCTACACACTGCATGTAATTTTGAGCAATTATGCCAGGGTCATTGTTTGACTTTCCACATTTGAGCCACATGATTTTTCTGGAAAATCCATCACTACAGCCACTAATTGCAATCCCAAAAGGTTTCAATGTATCATAGCCATCAACATGCCAGACTTCATTGGGTCCTATTGAGTGGTATGCTATCCGGACGAATCTGCGTCTAGACCCATTTTCTTTTCCGGACGGATCCATTAAGCGCATCACATCATCTCATCTGACTATAAGAGAGTACTTCTCTTTCAGAGTCTGCCACATTGCTCGGTATCCTAAGAGCTGGCCTGATCCCTTAAGTTCCTCAGAAATAGCTGCCTGCACAGTTGCAATCAGAGTGTAGTTAGTCCTCCGGGCAGATCGGTAAGCTGGGTAAGCGGTGCTTACGGGCCCGGACCAATCAGGCCCGTGTGACTGGAAGATACTGATTGACAGCCGGGGCCCCCTGTCACATTTTCATTACTCGCGACAATCCAAGCAGTCCCACGTCCACTGTGACAGCCAGTGGCCAAGCGGGAGTGAGAACGGGTCAAATTCATTTCCTTGTTTTTGATATGAAAACGAGACCGTGGACGAGACATGTGTGACTCGAACATCTCACATTGACCCAGGGAAGTCATTTTCTGCAGGGGGTGCTGGCGGGGGGGGACCACTCTACCTTTGCCTCTTAACCCCCCCTTTCCATGAAGTACGCTACAGCTGAGCTGACGTTGTGTACTGCACAGCGAACTCAGAACAACGAACAGTGACGTATGTGACAAATTCTAAAGTTACAGATTATTTGTTTCTTTATAATAGGCATACATAAATCGCATGCCAAATCACTATTGGTCAAAAGATGAATGACTTGGGGCGGCCTCTAACTCCCCCAGTAAGAGCTTGCGCCCCATGTACGGTCCTTTACAGCGGCTAGGGTTTAAATCCGACTTGCGGCCCTGTGCTGCGTGTCATTCCCTCTCTTTCTCTCCCCCTTTACTGTCTATCCACTGTCACTATCGAAAAAAAAAAATTAAAACAAAAAAAATGATGAATGACTAGTCCAGCTGAGCAGGCATCAACTATGCCTTTCCAGTTTAATAAACCAAGTACTGCCATCTGACTCACACATCACAAGACAATGTTACAATGAATTAAATCATACCAACGCATTGTATGGCTCAAGACTATGGCAATATAGTATTCATTAAAAATCACCCAAGCAGAAAGCACAATGGTAATTCTGAAACGTGATTGACTGAAGATACAACAATGCCATCACACAACACAGCTGAGTGCAAGTTGCAAAATAACAGTCACTTAGTCAGCTGGCAACTTCACAAACTGCAAAAGCCAACATATACTGCACTTGACAACTAGGTCTCACACAGGCCTATATCAGCATCACAAAATAATGATGCAATACACGTCTGATATGCATGGCATTTCAATAAACTAAACAAAATATGCACATTATCTGGTCACATGGTCACAACAGATTATATTAGCCTACTCAATTTACATAGCATAATAGCTCTTACCTTTAGAAGTTCTTGTCTTTTTCTTTGCAAAGTCGCAGATCAAATCCTCAAAGTCAAGCTCCCTCAGCAGCTCACTAAATGTGTTGCTGTGTGTTGGTAGCACTTTACAGGCAAAGCAATAAACATCTCCGGTGGATAGTGTCAGCGTGTTCGTTTGTTGAGAAGAAGGTAAAAAAGTCACTCCAACTTCAGATAAAAAATATACAACTTCCCTCCTTCTGTTCAAGATTTATTTCCAAGCAATAACGCAGAAAAAGGGTACAGGAATACACAGCTGTGGGCAACAGTTTGCTTCGTTCTGAAAACTCAGCAAAATGTGTCCCGAATCCTTTGTCTAGACAGTTTAAATACTATTCTACTCCGGCGCGTTCTTCTCTTATTGGTCCCGGCAGGTGTCAGGTCTTTTTTTGTGCGTCCAATGGCTTTTCCAGACTTCTCCTGAGGGGAGGGATTCTCCTTGAAACATGATATGCCTAGTTTTCAAATGTTGTATTAAATGTGTCAAAACTGGTTAAAAGTTCAAACTAAACGCAAAGATATGATGTATGTTTCTTTAATTTTTGACTGGTATGTTTATCATCTTTCAAGGAACTTCCCTGATCTTCGCACCTCTCCCAGTCGCACATCCTCTCTCTGGACAAAGGGCTGGCAATGTGCCCGCCTGTATCACAGCGGGAGATTGCTGACTTGACACAAAAAATAGCTGAGTTCAATAGTTCGAATGGCATCATCTTCTGGAACTTTTCAGAATGGAAAGTTTCCGTGGGAAGGCGCTCTGGGCTGTCCCAAAAATTGAATCTTCCCATCAGACACCCTAGCAACAGGCTCTGAAAATTCCCATTGGAGGATTTCTTTCTATGCTCTGTTAACCCTTTATCCACACTATCAGTACACTGAAGTCAAATAGAAACATTCCATTACATAGAAAGTTATTAAAACTGATTGATCATATAATCCAGAAAATCATTATTACCAATTGTTTATATTTATATTACGGTATAGAAAGTCATTAGTGATTGGATTTACTCAGGGCCTTGGTGTGACTTGTTTTGTATAGAAAGTCATTAGTGATTGCATTTACTCAGGGCCTTGGGTGTGACTTGTTTTGTTGAACTTAGGCACATGTTAACTTTTATTTTTTCTTCACAACAGTGAATATAGAATCCACTCCCGTGGTACAGTTTCACCGTTGTGAAGGTTGGGTCAGTGCCTTGAGAGAGCCCGCTTTCTGCCGCCAGCCTCGTTCCCCCTCCGAGATGCTGGATATTTAGCCGCCCGATTCTGAAAGGCTAATATCCCTCTGGGTATAATTTCCACCCAGACGGTCTCTGTAATTGGTCCCCATAGACAGTGCAGGGTCTTCAGAGATGATAGTACCTGAGGTGCCATTACCTTGTTCCATAATGCTGATGACCGTCCTCATCTCTTTCTTTTTCCACAGCTAACGGTAGCTAAAGTTAACTTTAGTGAAGTTGTTGTGGAAAAAGACAGAGATGATGCTGTGAGTGTAGCTGGTAGAAGGCAGCGATTCTTCAAGCTAACGTTGGCTAGCTCCTCAACATCCTCCTTCGTCATTCCCAGTGTGGTGGGAGTTTTCTTGTTAGCAGCAGGAGTGCATATCAAGAACACAAGATGAGACGAATAAAAGACTATTTGAGAATTAAACCAAAGTTTGGTCTTTGAGTATTTATTTACATTTGCAAATATTGAGAAAAACTGTTTCACAAGTACCACGGCACATCTGAAAAGGTCTTCTGCCCCAAGCTAAATGTCAACACATCTTATACTAGTAACTCCGTTAAAGCCACCCCTCTCCAAGATTTAGACAGTTGTAAAAACAACATAAATAGTCAAATCATTGTATCACCTTCCCCTCTGCTCCTGTTCCTAACATTAGACACAACACCTTGTTTATCTCAGCTGCCAGAGAACAGAATGGATCCACAGTTCAAATTGTTTATAGCCCCTTTTCACCCTATCTGCCAAAAGTAAAACAGAATGAGAGATCCTCTAACAAAAATAACTTCAACTAGACTCAAGGTTTACGATTTCAGCTGTTTCACTTTGAGCCTTTGAGTCTACACAAAATGTAAGAATATCTTGTAGAATATTAAACAATCATTAAACAATCATGTTAAAATAAAATGTTGCCATTACACCAGCTCTTTTAAAAAAGCTATTTATTCGCGGGACATTTTTTATAGCAGCCGCTTCTTTCTCTTCCTTTTCCACACTTTCACTCACTAGGCCAACTCGTGGACATTGCAGCGTCATCACGTGCTGTAGTACGGGGGCCCGCCTTGATAATCCTGCTTAAGGGCCCGGTGTTGGCTCGTTACGCCACTGCCTCTGGGTCAGGCCTGCATCCTGTAGTCTTCTTTTTAAAGTGCTAAGGCTCAACAAAATGTTGTTCTTGGTTGCCAGTAAGTCCATTATTATTTCACAACTGTGGCCTTCTGTGAAATACTTAAGAATAAGTTTGTCTGCAATTGTAGCTTCAGGACCTGATGGGTAGGAATGAGGACACTATATTTAACACTATTAGATGCACTGCATTAAAGTACCGTGTTAACTTTTACTTAGCATTGAAGAAACAGTACAGAGTAAAAGATACTCTTAGTGAATTACATTTATTACAATTTCCTTAAGTGGTTAACTCGTGATTCTAATCTTCATTTCTCAGTATATACTGAAACTACCTGTCAGAACTAAACATAGCATACCTACATCTTGAAGACTCAATAAAAACTGAACATTTCTCCCACATTTCCCACAATATGACAGAACGTGTTGAAGGTTCACTCCACAAAATGGACAAAACATAACATAACCTGGTTAAAAGACCAAGGAAAGAAAAGTTTTAGACTACAACCAAGGCACATGTTCTGAAATTTGTGGGATGGTACTGTAGCTACTCTTCTGGACAATTTTGATCCCTTAAAGGAGAACTCTGGAAAATGTTTACGTTAATCTTGATCGCTATAACTACGTTAGTAGTGTCGATGGCAAAAAAAATGAGCCAAATCGGTCCTAGCAAACTGGAGCTGCTGCAGTGAGCTAAAACAGCAGTTTTGGGGGCATAAGATAAAGAGTGCCTTTGTGCCTCTTAACAGACACAAAATACAATTAAAATGTCTGTGAAACAGAGCCCTTACATGACAACAAGATGCATTTTCAACTCAGACATTGTTTAAATTCACCTACCTTTGCCTCTGCTTCCTCCCCGCCTTCCTCACCTCCCACGGCCGACTACTATATGGAAACGGGCCAAATGAGGCCTGTACTACAGATGCCTGTGTTACAGAAGGCTAGCTGTCTCGCGCTGAAGTCCCATGGGAATTCAGTTGTAGCACGAAAAGGTAAACAGCAGTGTGCAGATCGGAGTGTAGTGTGTGAAGAGTGAAGAGCGGAGGTGTTCACAAGGGAACAGGGAAGAAGCTTGGAGTAATGTAGCTAACTATGGAGCTAGTGCTAGCCTTCAGTAACGCAATTATTGTAAAAGCAACAGGCATCATTTGGCCTGTTTCCATGTAGTTACATAGTCACTGATATGGCCATAACCACTACAGTGCTCAATTACGTATTTTTGAGGGGGAAATAAACTACAATTTTTAGCCGTGAAGGCATGACTTGTCCTCCAGAGGACATCCACCAGACCAGCGGGCGCTCATTGGATTGTTGTCGGCCACGGGAGGCGAGGAAGGCGGGGAGGAAGCAGAGGCAAGAGTGCCGGACAGGCCTGCTAGCCCGGCTAAGTAAACTACCACAAAGTTCGCCACTGCAAACACTCCTACTCACCAACGGCAGATTGTTCACTCACAAAAGGGATATATATGCTGCAAATACACACGGAACTGCTGCTTGTTGATTATCACCGAAGCCGGGCTGAACAAGCTCACTCATCCCAGACGGCAGCTAGCAGCTAACAGGGTAGGTGAAATTGACCCGTTTTCAATTTTTGTTTTATATCAGAAAATATAGGATAAAGAAATAAGCGCTGAAAATGTGTGGAAGAAAAATGTAACAATTTAAAACGTTGGAAAAAGCAAAAACAAACAAATGTTTTTTTTTCAAGGTTGACGGGAAGACAACACAAGGGTTAAACAATGTCTTGTTGTCATGTAAGGGCCCTGTTTCAAAGACATTTTAATTGCATTTTGTGTCTGTTAAGAGGCACAAAGGCACTCTTTATCTTATGCCCCCATAACTGCCGTTTTAGCAAATTGAGCTCTGGGCATTAGCTGCAGCAGCTCCATGTTGCTAGCACCAATTTGGCAATTTCTTTTTGCTATCGACAGTTTAACGTAATAATTCTCCTTTAATACATTTCGTACAATTCGTACAGGTGCATACACAGACCCATATAGGTATTGATTCATTATCTCCCTCCAGTAGTAAGCACGAAGCAAGGTCATGGTTAAAATTCTGGGTTTATTTCATTCAGACCAACCCGTGCATGTGTGTATGTATGACATATTACGCTCCTAACACTGTAATAGGCAGCATATTGAAGGTAACACAATTAGCATTAACTTTAAACTAGGGCTGTCAAACGATATACTTTTTTTAATCGAGATTAATTGCTGAATTTCTATAGTTAATCGCGATTAATCGCATGTTTTATCACATGATTAAAATTCTATTATTTTGCATTTCAGAACTGTTTTTAAGTACATATTAACAATGGAAAGCAATTCTTACCAGTGTATATTGATTGGGAATCAAATGAATGCAAAGAAAGTAACTTCATGAACTTGATTTTAAGATTTGTATTATTTATTTTTTTATTTACTGTAAACAAAAGAAAAATGTGTGAATTTAGTCACACACTTGAATCTAGAGTCAATATTAGGGTTGGGTATTGTTTGATTTGGATACCGGCGCTAAAGTGGTCCTTTTAAAATGGTAACGTGCCGATACTTTTTAAGAAAGTTAAAAAAAGAAGGGTACTAAACAACAGTTGGCGACATTAAAGAACGGCTTGTTTATTGCTAAGGCTATATGGTCAAAATTAAATGATTGAATGTTAATGTAATAACTAACAATAGGATTGGGCATCGTTTGGATTTTAACAATTCTGATTACAATTCCGATTCTTTCTTTAGATTCCGGTTCTTATCAATTCTCAGTTCCGATTCTTTGAGGGGTGGAGTTGAAAGGGGTCACAAAGTTTTATTTTGATTCAATGGTGGGTTGCAATTTTACAGGGCTTTTTCAACGTAAAATAAAGCCACACTAGAGCGCAGCTTACTGTACTCCAAGGCTGCAACACAACAAGCGCCTGGCCACTACGGAAACCAAAACTTGCGCATGTTAAATTGTGAAGCGATGATCGGATTTGAAACCAAATCCTCTAAACGATTCCAAACGATTACAATAAAGAAACGATTCTACTGGAATCGTAATTTTTTAAACAATTCCAAGTAGGAATCGGTTCTCGATGCCCAATCCTATATAACGATAACTTATTTCAATAGTAAATAGCTGTTGAACGACAAAAACAACCACCAGATGGGAAAAGGGCATTTAACAATAACTTTGAATGCAACACAAGGCTGTAGGTTACCAGTTTCATTGAACGCACCGTCTGTGTTTTTCCGACAACGGCAGCTGCAGATTGTTACTTTGTGTCGGAATCCTCTACAGTGAAATACAGACAAACTTTACACCGTTTAGCTTTAACCGTGTTTAATCCAGCTACTAGCTAGCGGTAGGTTAACGTTAGCTGCTGTCGAGTGTAGTGTTAACTGGCGTCATGTGCAGCGATGTTTCTGTGGTTTGTAATGTCTGTTTCAGAGCATTAGAGAGAAGCATAGGCATATCAGTGGCACCGGAATGAGACACCGAAATCCGCTGTTGCTATTCCTGCAGCAGCAGCATGTGTTACGAGGAAGTATGGCAAAGTGCAGCAAATGGTCAAAATAGTAGCCTGTTAGGCACTACGCAAAGCCGAGTGAAGTGAAAATAAATTAATAAATGGTTGATATTACGTGTCTCCAGTTACTTGAGTCCTATGTTGTTGTTGTTTTTTAAATTATACATTTACCCATTTAATATTTTCCCTAGCAATAAGTTGCACAATATACTGTACATACAGTCTACAATGTGCATTAAAGCAGGTCTGCGTTAGCATTCATGAACTTTGCCAGGTGAACAGCTCTGCAGTAGGAAATGTAGCCAGTACCAAAGCAATTGTTTGTTTGAAAACAATCTCTCAATTTATTTCCACTCTACTACAATGTATTTCTAAATCATAGTGACAAATACGTTTAGTTTCATTTCTGATGTCTCATGTTTTAAACAGACATAAATGTGAAAATGGATATTCACATCAAAATCTAAATTTCAGTGTTCCACATATAAAGGCACTTTTGTTATGACAGAATTTATTGAAGTGCAAAAGCCACTGAAGCTGCTTTTCTTTGAGGGAGTTTTTCCTCCCTCACTCGCATTCAGATATCTTCTTCACCGTCACTTCAAAATGAAGTGATTGTTCTCGTTTAGGAAAGGAAAGACCTCTTCTCGTAAATGATGTTTGACACTGCACTGTCTCTCTCTGTACACACTTGGCATGGGGCACAGAGAAACTTGGAAGGAAATTTAATTTTACAGTATGTACAGGGCCTCACAAATATACACACATACACATACAGTAAAAATAGACACCTTCACCCCAATCTCCCTGTAATGCATAGCAGCCAGTGAGGGAAACTGTGCAGCGTTTGCCATCCAGTACTGTAGTGGGTTGTCTGACCTTGGGATGGTTAGGTAAGTCTGCACCTGAACAACTGCTGATGAGGCTTTCACAGATCCTATCTCTAGCTCACTCTTTTGTAAGATCTCATCGAAGACACCACCCAGACTGTTGCTTTCTGTGTTTTGACGTGGTACCTTTTTCACAGGCTCTGCCTTCACTGACACATCACTGGCGACCATCCTTACCTCAATCTTCTCCACCTCTTTAATGAGAGCATCCTTAGAATGCTTCAAGTTATCTGAATGTGTGATGACTGATCTGAAAAAAAAAATAGATAATGATGTGTATTTAATAAAGAGTTATCTAGCCATTAATAGAACTAAACTACATATTAAAAGAAAGAAAATAATTGGATTAAATACTGCTGACTTACATATGATTTATTATAAATTGAGGACAATGGATCAGTCTCAACCTGGCAGAAAAGTCGTTCCACTGCCTCCAGTAGAGTGCTTTTCATCGTCTTGATTTCCTGGCCAGTGGTCTTCTCTTGGGAATAAACGCGTTTCAGGGCCGTTGTGGCAGGGATGACATCACTGTAGTTGCAGTCTTTGCACTCATAACCCTCTTCAAACCCTCAAAACCTTGACTGCCTTCTCCATCAATTGGCAACTGGTTTGCTGTCAGGGTAGCTGGGAGGCTGTGGTCTGCAGCATATACACTCGGGGCCTGCTTTGATCCAAAAGGCGCTTTATCATAATAGAGAGAGCTATTCCATTTTACTTGCACATCTTGCTGCAAGTGCTTGACTGGTAAATTCATATCATTCTGGATATCTTCCAGTCGTGAGTATGCCTGTGGTGAGTGCTTGAAATGGCCTACAATCTTCCTTGCATTAGCGAGTGAGTCTGTGATGCTGCGCTGTGACAGCAGACCCTCGTGTACAGCCAGCGGAAGTGAGTGTGCAGTGCAAACCAAACTTGGTACCCCCATATCATCCATCGCCTTTTCATATTCCTTGCGTTCTCATGCAAAATAACATGTGCTTGTTTATTTCCCACGTGTTCAGCGTCTCCTGATGGCCTGAGACCCACAAAACTGCTGTGCGTTCAAAACTGCGCACTTAAACTCGAAGCTTTGTGCGATATGTATGGCTCGGCATGCCAAGGCATGCACCAGCCAATTTATTGAAGTTGCAAATGAGTGGGACATAACGGGAAAGGTCACAACTATAGGAACAGACAGCGATTGCAGTATGATTGCTGCATTCGAGCTAGGGCTGGACGATTAATCGAAAATTTATCGAAATCGAAATTCTGAAGCTGTTATCGACGTATTTTTCCCATGACGATAATTACGATAATTTATTCCTGTTGATAGGCCTACTTTCTCCTTAAAACATTCTACTGCGTGTGTAGTCACGTGACATCGCCCGGACTAGTCAGCTGCATGGAAAGCATAATGGAGGATAACTCAAACACCGAGTCCAAGTCAACTGAGCAACTTGTGCCCAAAAAACTGCAGTGTCCGTCGTCTGGAAACATTTTGGCTTCAGAAAAGATTATTTAGAACAACGTGATTCATTATCGTTCATTTATCGTTATCAAGGAAAAATGTGCAATTAATTGCTTTTAATTGATTTTAGGTCATATCATGCAGCAAATGCTTGCTTGCTTGTGGGAAATTGTTGTAAATTATAGAGTGTTATCTAGACCTACTCTAGCTGTAAAATGTCCTGAAATAACTCCTGTTGTGATTTGACACTATAAATAAAATTGAATTGAATTGAAACACAGCAGAGCTGAAAGCTCAGCAACCCTCTCATGGACTAATAGAGGAGTCCCTCATCCAGGATGTAATGACGCCCAGGAATTCAACTCTTGAAATGATCAGGTAGATTCAACACAGCAAAGATCCACTGAAAGCAACGCTGGCACAGCAAAAGCACAAGTTAGCCATGCTAACCTCAGCTGAATATGACAGGCTGGCAAAGTTGGAAACATTGCTGGAACCCTACAGGTAATGATATTTTTCTGTCTTTTCCAATTTTACTGATAAACATAAGTCATTTGTAATTCATCTAGACGTAATTTAAGGCCTATACCCTAAATAGATAACATCTGAATGAAAACTGTAGTTAGTAAATAAGTTAATTGTGTGGTTCTGTGTTTGCTCTGTAGGTACATTACTGAGCTCCTAGGTGGTGAAAAGTATGTATCCCTCTCCGTGGTGCTACCTGCACTATGTCATCTCCTGTGTGCAGAGGCCTGTGTCAGCATAGAACATGTCCACTGGTTGTCACAAGCAGGTGCATATGGTAAGCTAGCCCATATTGCAAAAAGGTACTTGGCTACACCTGCCTCAACAGTGCTGTGTGAGAGACTGTTCTTTTTGGTATGCAACATTCTGCAGAAAAAGAGGTCAGCTCTATCATCTAAAAATCTGAACAAGCTAGTCTGCCTGAGTAACTGGTTGACAGAAGACTAGACTGCATGATTGGTTGACAGGAAGCATGTTGCACAGATGCACACTTTTTGAAGAAATTATCTGTTATGTAATGTTCCCTCTGCCTCTTCACATTCATTATGGCATTCTTAATGTTGCATTCATTTGAGTTGATGTTCCTATCCAGAAAAATTACAGGTAAGCTTTTTGTGACTTTGTAGCAGACATTACATCATAACAGTTAACAGTTGTTGGCTACTGCTAAATATGTCTGCAGTTCAAATGGATGCCTCAAATTGAGATTGTTATTGAACACTTGTTTAATAAATGTTAATCGTTGAGATAATAAAACTAGGGGAGACACGTGATGGCGGCATAGCAGACAGACGTGTGGGAGCTCCGCAGGCGCCCAAACATTTTGCAATATTCCGTTAGACATTTCCCTCTTTTTGCAAATGCTGACGCTGTATTATGACTTTGGAACACTTTTGGACTAAATGACACGAAACAATGCCCTCCAGTAGCCGAAAGAATGTCAAATTGGATCAATAGGCTATGGACACCTCAGCTACAGTTTTAGCTCAACATAGCGAACAAGACGTCAAGGACAGCAGCAACCCGTCTGAGCCTGAACTGGAGCCCGGGCTTGCTAAAGCATTTGAGGAAATGACAAAAAAAAAGATCTTGCTGCAAATCAGTGAAAAACTGGATCCTTTGGCGAAGACAGTCGCGTCGCACACAACCGAGCTAACAAAAGCTAATGAGTACCTGGACGAAGCAGAGGCCAGAATACTACAGCTAGAAACGGCTAGCGATCCTCTCGCTGCTAAAACACAGGCCCTAGAGGAGAAAGTCAAGGCCCTCGCAGACCATATTGACGACTTGGAAAATGGGACGGCGAAAGAATGTATGTATATTTAATATCCCTGAAAACACAGAGGGCGAAAATGCTTCAGCCTTTTTCGAACACTGGCTGCCAACTTTCCTCGGGGTGGATATGAAGGGTGGCCGTGTCAAGCTTGAGTGTGCACACCGCTCTCCCTCGCACCCAAACCCGGGGATGGCCAGCGGCCGCGCCCGGTCATTGTCAGGTTCCACTCGTTCCCAGATAAGCAGAGAGTGATGGTGGCAGCGCGACGGAAAGCGGCGGAGGGCGACATTATTATGGGCGGCAAGAGGATTTCTTTCTACAACGACCTCTCTGCTGCAGTGCTGCGGAGGCGAAAGGAGTTCGCGGAGGCTAAAAAGCGTCTCAGAGATATCGGTGCACAATACTCCATGCTCTGTCCAGCGAAGCTACAGGTGTCGTTCAATGGGATAAAGAAAACCTTCCTCTCGCCGGCCGATGTTTTTTCTTTTGTGTCCAGTGTTGCAAATCAGGATTGAGGAGCATTTATCTGCTATGACGCGGTGGGTTATACAATGTGTGCTTTCACATATCTAACTTATGAAGGCTGGAAGTCAGTCCCTGTTGTGTTTAAGACTTAATTTATGTTCGTATATAACCCGCTTGCATGTGTTTATATTACTAATGTTGGTTGAGAAAGTGATCTGCATTAAGATTTTACCACATATTTACTCTTGGGGGCGCTTGCTTTAATCCCTACCACGTTTCGTATCAGTTCTGGCAAGTGTTTATGCACCTTTTTCGGGCGTGTTCTAAGAAGGTGGCCCACATAAAACCTGGGGGAGGTCTCCCCTCAAAAGAACTTTTATGTTATAGTTTTTTACTGTACTTTACAATTCAAAATTTTTCTTTCTCTTCTTTTTTCTCTTTGCTATTACTATTGTCCTTTACTGTTCTCTTTTTTCATGTTTAGTGAGGTTTGGTTGGTTGTTATGCTCAGCACTGATCTGGTTGTTTTTTGTATTTTATTACGCATCCTCAGGTTGTCGAAACTGCTTTATTGTTCAAGGTTTAATTGCATGTTATATCAATAATCTAGAAAACGTCAAATAACAACGTCAAATTTTGTATATAGAATGTGAGGGGTTTGCGAGGCAAGATTAAACAGAGAAAAGTATTTGCTTTACTAAAAAAGGAGAAAGTTGATGTGGCGCTGCTTCAGGAATCATATCTTAATGATAGTGAGCATCTTAGATTGAAATATGGTTGGATTAGCCAGGTTTACTTCTCCTCTTTTACCACCAGCAGTAGGGGTGTTGTAATACTTATAAGTAAGAGAATACCATTTCATTTAAAGACGTGTGTCAAGGACACATATGGAAGATATGTCATTATTAACAGGGAGAAGAAACTACCGTGATGAATCTCTACTGCCCACCTAATTATTCTCCTGATCTCTTAGCAAAAGCATTTTTAAAATTCACAGAAATATCGTCATCTGTAGCTTTAGTGGGGGGTGACGTTAACTGCTTGCTCAACCCCCTAATCGATAGACATCCCTCGCGTAGCTCTGCTTTGACGAGCCAGGCCAGTGCCCAATCCGCGATATGTGATGAGATGAGCTTTCTCGATGTGTGGCGAACTTTACACCCAACCGACAAACAATTTACATTTTACTCCCCCCCCCTCATAAATGCCACACTTGTATAGATTATTTCTTTGTCCCGAAGTCCCTCATACAATATGTCTCATCTTGTGAAATTTGGAACATTGTTGTTAGTGATCATGCTATGGTCTGAAATTGACTACTGTTGGATGTAGGCGATGGAGATTTGATTCAGACAGCGACTATATGAATTTGGTGATAAACCCAGCAAGTATTTATCTTACTTGACTAAAGTCGAGTCAGATCCTCAAATAATCACCTCAATAGTTGACACTGCCGGTACTCGTTATTTTGATAATAAAAACATAAATAATATTTTCAGAGAATTTTACTCGCAACTTTATAAATCACATCACCCTCCAGGAGCCTCTGTGGAAATGGAACCTTTTCTGTCTCAAATAATTCTCCCTACTATTTCTGAAGCTCAGAAGGTTGAATTAAATGCACCTATTACTAAAGATGAGGCCCTTTTAGCACTTAAAACATTACAGTCAAGGAAGGCGCCCGGGCCAGATGGCTTGACTGGCGACTCTTATAAAGAGTTCCACCACGTGCCTTTTTTGGCTATGTTAGAGCATTCTTTTACGTCCGGCTCTCTGCCTCAATCTTTGAGAGAGGCAGACATCACAGTTATTCTTAAAAAGGGCAAGAACGCAGATCACTGTTCTAATTACAGGCCTATCGCTTTGTTAAACCAGGATCTTAAGTTACTTTCTAACATACTAGTGCTCCGACTGGAAAAGGTTTTGCCTGTCATAATCAAGGAAGATCAGACAGGGTTTATCAAGGGGAGAAGTTCTAGCCACAATGTAAGACGACTCTTAAATATTATTAATATATGTCAAACTCAGAATATCGAAAGTCTAATCATTTCACTGGATGCGGAGAAGGCCTTCGACCGTGTCGAGTGGCCTTATCTGCATCATATTTTACATAAGTTTAATTTAGGAGAAACATAAGGTGGATTAAATTGCTGTATAATAACCCTTTAGCTTCAATTATCAGTAATGGCTGTAGGTAAAATTCTCATCAAACTAATTCACCAATTTGGAACATTTTCGGGTTACAAAATAAACTTTTCTAAATCTCTTGCGATGCCTCTGGGGGCCCTCAGAGGAAGGACTAATTCTCCTGTACCTTTTCCATTTCATTGGTCCCTGTCTGGTTTTGTGTATCTCGGTATTCATATCACCCCTATGTTTCACCAAATGTTTAAGGCTAACTACACTCCTCTACTAGATGTCATAAAAAGAGATTTACAAAGGTGGTGCTCTCTTCTCTTATCTTTGCTTGGTAGGGTATCTGTTATTTAGATGAACGTTATTCCTAGATTACTGTACCCCTTACAGATGATCCCCTTACTACTTTCAAACAAAGTACTGAAGCTACTTAATAGCTGGTTGAGTGAATTTATCTGGAATAAAAGAAAACCCAGGCTTAAATTTTCCAAGTTACAGTTACCTACGTCAAAAGGGGGGGTGGATGTGCCTAACTTCAGATTCTATCAACTCGCATCACATTTGAGGTTTGTAGCCGAATGGGTGAAGGAAGATCCCACCTCTGTTTGGTTAGGTCTAGAAAAGTTTCATACTCACTGTTCATTGCTCGGTCTTTTGTCCTGTAAGAATATAAAATCTGTAAGGACTTTGTGCAATAACAATCCTATAGTTATTAATACTGTTAAAGCATGGTTTGCAGTGCGTAAGTTGGAGGGAAGATCTTTATTGACTCCTTTGCTTTCCCCATTACAAGGAAACCCTGACTTTGAGCCAGGCATGACAGATATAGGTTATGATATTTGGACACGCCAAGGAATTAAAAAGATGTGTGATTTGTTTGTGGGATCCTCCTTATCCTCATTTGAACAAATTCAGGCTAAATATAGCCTCCCTGGCTCTCATTTTTTTTAGATTATATTTAAAAAAACTACTTTTGCTTCTGAAGCCTCTTTATCTCTAATAGAGAAATTAGTTAAGAAGGTGAATACTTCTTTTTATACTGTGCTTAACCAGACATCTGTCATATTGGTAGTCTCAGACACAGCACTAACATGGCAAACTGAATTGGGTGTAGCTATTGATAAGGAGAAGTGGGATGTCATTTGTAATCAAACAAAACGGATATCTGTCTGTAATCGTGCCAGATTGTTGCAGTTTAAAATTATTCAGAGACTGCAAATATCTCCTAGCAAAAGACATAAAATGAATCCTCAAACCTCTCCTGGTTGCCTTAAATGCAAATCAGCGTTGGGTACATATACTCATTGTGTTTGGTACTGTCCTAAAATTCAGTTATACTGGTAAGATGTTCTGAAAGATATGAGCGCCATATTTGGAACTGCTTTGACCTGTGATCCTGTCTCGCTGCTCTTGGGATATAGAGACAGTAAAATCAGTCCTGGTTCAGGCAGACTATATGATATTCTCACCTATGCTGCACGCAAGAACATTTTCCTGTCGTGGATCAGCGACAAACCTTCTAAAACATCTTGGCATAAACTCATCATGGAGCTTTTTCCTCTGGAATACCTAACTCTACTGTTGTATCTATACTGAATGGCATCGCTATAGATTAGCCATTTTTATTTGTATTGTATCATATGTCCTGAATATTGTCCAGATCTATGTTCTGCTGAGCTTTGTTCTTTTTTTTTTTTTTTTTTTTATTTGTTCTTGTTTGTTAAACTTAAATTTGTTCAAAAGAAAATAAAAAAAAATATTTCAGAGATAATAAAACTAAAGAATTAATTTAACTAGTTTGTCAAAAAAAAAAAAAAGTCTCCTATAGCGTCTCAGTCAGACGCAGGGGGCTTTCAACTCATTCCAATGTAACCACATTCGTGGCGATTTTTGAAACTCTGGGTACCTCTTTTTTTTAACATGCTTGGTCCGGGACCCTTGGTGACACTTTTTTTTAAAGCTTTAAGTGCGTAATTTTTTATATATTACAGTTTTTGCAAAACTTTGCTCATTGTGCCAAAACTCTACACACAAGTAAACATGACACAACACTGGGAAATATACCATTCACATCTGTGTCAAATTGAAACTCTACTATCAAAACCTAAACTCTGCTATCAAAACCTAACATTCCTTTGTCAAAATGTAACTCTGATGACAAAATGACACATACTTGCATCATATGCATACACTTTCAGATCAAGGGGAACACACTAGTCTACTTTATATAAAACACTGCAGTCTTTGATTTTCACTGTTTATTCAGAAGGCATATTTTCAGGAGGCACATTTTCAAACAACCAACAAAGCAAATAGGCCTACTCAATATTGTACATTGCAGTAACATGAATTCAGATAAAGCAAAAAAAAAAAAAAAAAATAGAAAAAACACCATACTGTAAACACAGAAAATCATGGCAACTGTGCATACGTGGGCTCATGGATCCCGCCGTCTGTTGGGGTCTGGCCACAGGACCTCATTGACATCGCAAGCAATGTCTTCTCCCGCTAGGCACTGGGGAAAGTATCCCCTTGCATGTCGAAACCATCCATGGATTGCTGTCACCTGAATGTTGCCGCAGGCCTGTTCCATTGCCTGCAGAAGAGGCATGCGGGCATGTGGTTGGCGGTCATATACACGCCATCTCCAAGCCGAAAAGAATTCCTCTATAGGGTTTAAAAATGATGAGTAAGGGGGCAAGTATACCACTTCAAATTGATTGACCAGGCCTGGACCAGAGCAGCCCGATGGAAACTGACATTATCCCATACCACCACAAACCTGGGCTGATCTGGTCTGTTCTGTACAACTATATTATGGAGAGCATCTAGAAATGTGAGTATATGTTGGCTATTGTATGGACCTAGTTTTGCATGATGATGCAGAAGCCCTCAAAGGCTTATGGCGGCACACAATGTGATATTACCCCGCGCTGCCCCGGGACGTGCACAATTGCCCTGTGGCCAATTACATTACAACCCCGTCGTCTTGTTTTGCTCAGGTCGCATCCAGCTTCATCAATGAAAATGAATTCATGAGGCTGTGCAGCTCCATCCATGGCCAAGATTCTCTGTAACAAAAAAAACATAGTACTGTACTACAGTGCTACACATAGGGAACCTTCACCCCATCACACAGGTACCTGTGTAGCTCTCCGAATGGATCCATGTGGTACTGATATGGTACATATTCTACTGGATTTCACCAATACTGTATTGTAAATGTAAAGGACAGTTACACTTACCCGTACATATTCAGCTCGAAGTCCTTTGACCCGGACACTGTTCCTCTCAAATGGGACCCTGTAGAGCTGCTTCATGGTGATATTGTGATTTCCCAAGATGCGTCTGATGGTGGTGATGCTCACATGGTTTATGTTGTTGAACACTTGCCTGTCTGCAAGTATTTTCTGTCGTAGCTGGTGGAGACGGATGGCATCGTCTGCCCTCACTAGGTCCACAACGGCAAGTTCCTGCTGTTGTGTGAACAGGCGTTGGTGTCCTCCCCCAGAAGGTCTTCTAGTCATTCTAGAGAAATACAACCACAAATTGTCATCGGTTTGCTTCTTTTTCTTACAGTACTTTACTGTATATACTGTATCATTCACTGTACTGAATGTAGTAATCATGGTATGTTTCACAAAAACTACCACTTTGGCTGCAAAAGGAGCATTACCACCCTGCAATACCCTGTACACGTGATGTGGTAATGTGATATACTGTAGTACAGTGCTAAATACCATTTGAGCAGAGTAGAAAGTAGAGAGGTGAAGACATACCTGTTTTCTAGTCGGAATGTTCTTATTACAGATGCCACTGTGAAGCGGCTTGGATGTGGGTGGACTCTCTGCCCAGCTTCCCTCATAGTCAGGCCATGGTTGATGACATGGTCCACCAAAGTTGCTCTTATATCATCAGAAATAGGGGTCCGTGCATGGCCTCTTCAACCTTGACCTTGTCGTCGTCCTCCTCCTCCTCCTCCTCCTCCTCCTCCTCCTCCTCCTCCTCCTCCTCCTCCTCCTCCTCTTCCTCTTCCTCTTCCTCTTGCTCTCCCTCCATCCATGCTTGCAAAGTTCTTGAAATGACTAAACTGAGGGCTTTTTGTAGCTGGCTGATTGGTGTTCAGTTTTGCAAGTAAGTGCCTTCAGGTGTGTATTTGAGTGGTTGCAATTACCCGGTGTGTTTTGTATTTTGGATACATGTGTTTTCCAAATGGCACCCTGAGATTTCATTTTTGAACAAAGTGTCTTCTGTATGAAATAGAGTGTAGTATGCAGGACCAAGTGTGTTGCATAAAGTAGTAAGTGTGTTGCAGAATTGCAACTAGAGTGCAAAGCAGCGCTTTTGTTTAAAGGTATGGGTACATGTGAGGTATGGTAACAAAAGCTTCAAGTTGTGTTACTTTAGTCTAAGCATGGGTCTATAGTGTTCAAGCAACGGGCAAAAACTGTAATGAATGTCCGTTACATTCAAGCCATTGCCAAATTAGTTGATACAAAGCTAATTAAGACTATCAGCTCCACAAAAATCTCTCTGTATTTCTCAGTATGGCTATGTTCAGAAACTGCTGTCGTCTGGTGACTTGCAGAAACTCAAGTGAAAATAATTACCTCTTCTGAAGAGCCCATCATTTTTTTTAAATCCTCTGTGTCCTCCTTGGCTACTAGCAACTGTGTGGAGGACTGGTTGGGGGTTGTTGTGTGATCACGGAAGGCTTGTATCACGTTGATCCGCCGACTGTTTTGTTGTCATTACAGAATATTTCTCATGGGTGAGACAGAACTACGCACTACAGCTTTAACGTGCATGGTAAAACCTCTTAGTTAGGGTTAGGGAAATGGGTGGGGTTATAAAATGTACGTTTAGGTGACACGTGGTACAAGAATGGGACACAAACCCCAGTGTCCTGGGTAAAAGTCCTGCGTTGTTTGACCCATTCACTACCCCACCTACCTCCTTATGCGGATTTGTCTTTAATGCTACTCACTACCGTTGTCGCGCTTAATACAAAGTCATCTTAATCTTACAGCACCCCAATCAAGCTGCTACTATGCCTGGTGCATCTAAAGGGTGCTTTTTGCTTCGGTATCTGATACTGAGAGCCACTGATCAAGCGTTAATATTACACCAGTGTTGTCTAATTAAATGTTTTTGTCATCACCTGAAATATGTGTATGCGCTAGCTTTTGACATTTTAATCTAGTGCATTGTGTGTATGCATCATTTACTCCGCAATTTGAATGAAAATAAGAAAGAAGCAATAACATTATGTAAATACAATACATTTAAAATAAAAAATGTAGATAAACAATATCAAGAATGGGGGTTGGTATAATGAAAATTATAAGCTTCATAACTTTTACAGTTTTAAAAAACATCAATAAATACACCTGATCCTTGATTTCGTAGTAGTAGGCCTTTAATCACTATTCCAACTGAAACATTTTTCTCAGCAAACAAGGATTTCCAGCAGCTCTGTCAGGCTGCTGTGGTCAGCTAATGACCTGACTTGGTTTTAATTACAGCTGGGACAAATTGGCTGCAAATCCAGTGTCAAATGCTAGAATTTGTGTCTGTCCACCCCATTAGCTTCTGATCCTTTTCAGTCGTTAATCTGCCACTTCCTAGAACTGCAAAGTCTGATAGATCGACTTAAGTGACTGAGTAAAGATGAGTAGGATATCCTGTTCACAGTCCCTGCTAAGTCATCTTAGCTCCACAAACTAGGAAAATAAGTGTGTTAAACAAAAGGAAGGAGGTGGAAGCCTCTGTGATAGCCTTTGTTAGGTTTAGATAGTGGGCACAAACAGGAGGCAGGTCTGATAGTGTTCCTTCAAGGCTTATTTGAAGTCTCCTGTGTAAAATAACAGTGGAAGACAGCAATAAAGAACATACCCAAAGGTGTCTTCTTTAAGGACTGTATTTCCTTTCACCTTTGCTGTCACTGAACCTATTTATTGCGCCAGTTTCTCCAGAGTCTCAGGCCGTAAACTGCCAGAGGAGAAAGAGAGGCTGGGAGATCCAAATTATCAAGGATAAGGCCCAATCCAGAGCAGGGCTGGCAGGGTGATTGGTGCGCTCTCTCCGGGTCTGCTTCAGCCTCCCAACGATTGTGTGTGATTATTTGTTTGTGCCAGAGGATGGATTTACTGTCAGATATACAAGCACAGGTAAGTAAGTGCTGAACCTAGCACACACACCCGTAGCCACCCGAGCCAGATCATTTAAGGTAATATATCTGTGACATTTTTTCATATTAAATCATCATAGATCAATATTTTTTTCTGCTTTTTTTTCATAAATCACTTAAACAACTTCTAACTTGCTCAAAACTGCCAAACATTCAATCATTTTCAGGATTTTAACCCTTTAAATGACAGTTTAATTATTTAAAGTGCCCATATTATGAAAAAAACACTTTTTCTGGGATTTGGGGTGTTCTTTTGTGTCTCTGGTGCTTCCACACACATACAAACTTTGAAAAAAAAACATCCATGCTGTTTTGAGTGAGATACGGTTTCTGAATGTGTCTTGCTTTCAGTCTCCTGGTGAGCTGTTCAAAATCGGCCTCGGACTGTGACGTCACAGTCCGAAATGAGCTGGCTAACCACAACCGTTAGCTCGTAGCGTTAGTGTTAGCCTGCTAATGCTAGCGGCTAGCCGGCTAACGCTAGCATGCTACGTCGTTCTCAATAGCAAAGCACTGCTACAACACACACAAGTTCACCATAATCTACAAAAGAACTACTTACATGTGTGCCCTCATTTAGAAGTCTCCCAGCTAATCCTGCCTTGTAACTGACCAAAGTTGGAGAAACAGCTTTCTTTTACTGTCTCTAGAGTTAGCTAGCTGACATGCTCTACATCTGAGCTACTGCGCGTAGGTGCAATCAAAGATAGTACAGAAGAAGAAGAAGAAAAGAGGTCTCACTCTGTAGCTAAAACAGAAACCAGGTGAAAAGACGATCTGCAGCAGTGAGAGAGAGCTGTGCAGTACAACAAAAATATGGTGTTTTTTGAAAATTAAACCATGTAAACCTATTCTGGTACAACCTTAAAATACAGTTATGAACCTGAAAATGAGTATAATATGGGCGCTTTGAAGTAATTATTATTTATGAAAAACCCAACAATTAACAATTAATTATTTTCCATAAAATAAATCATAGGGGAATGGGGCTTTGGTGGTGATTAGAGTCTTGGATGTGTCAAAGATTATCAACAAAACTGATTTGATTGCATTAGTATTTTTTATGTAGTGCCAGATACTCCCTCTGGACACCTTTGTGGACAAAAATGCCTCATTGACTTCCATTAAAACCACATTTTTTTATCTCACTGCCTTTACAGTATAAAACCATGCATTCTGTAATGTCAGCATTTCATTTTGAACCATAGTGGTGATGTTTGACATTTTTACTGTATTCCACCAGAATCAATCATTTTTCCTTTGTAGGCCAATGCATGAAATTATTGTATTTTTGCCAGTTATATTATGGAGCCGTGTGTGTGTGTGTCTGTGAGAGAGAGTTTGTGTAAATCTGTAAGCAAGCACTCATCATTTTAGGGGTGAAAAAAGGGCTTCTTTTGAAGGATGCATTTCATGTGTCTTTGAAGACGTGCTTGAATAAAAACATTGTCTCCTGCATTTGCTGGAAACTGGCGCTTATCATTTCAAATCGTTTGTGGGACATGGTGGCCCTGAAAACTGGTCTCCCACTATGGGCATCCCACAGGCTCCGGGTAGATTCCCCTTTGGACCGGTACACACCTTCCAGGATGAGAAGTATCATGTATGCTCGAATCTCTTGAGCATCCACATCACTCCATCCTGAGATTGAATGCCTCCAGTGTAGGTTTGTCATTTGCTGAATCAGCTGGATCATGTCAGGAGTGAAGAAAAGGTCGAAAGAGGATGCCCATTCTTTGCTGTCCACTCACTGGTAGGATGGACATGATCTTCAGTGTCCTCTCCACTTCCAGAGGAAGGGATAGAGGCACTCACAGAATTGGAGGACTCCAGTGACCATTTTGTGTCAATAGTGTCAGCCATAAAAAACATGTAAGAGTTTGTGACCAAAGAGAAATGTTGACCAAAAAGAAAGGTTCTGACAAAATGTCATGCCGTAAGCAGTAACACAGCAAAAATGATCAAAAAATTTGAAAAATTTGAAAAATGCCTGAAGAGGGCATGAGGGTTAACAAAAGAAGAACTAGGAAGGCTGGCATGCAATAATAAAAAAGAGCTGCACATGAGACAGCTCCACAACTGCAGATAAGAATGAGTATGTCACTGTTAGTACCCACAGCAATGAGTGTTCATTAATAATACACTTCATGTCCTATGGTCCTGTGATAAAGTCCAGGAATTTTGGACCAGGATACATGACACCCAACCCAGTCTCACTGCAGTTCGTGAAATGGTCATGTAATTTAATCTATTGATTCGTGTACACGGACACGTTTATCTCGTTTCTTTCGTGATGGTAAGCACGTTTTTAAACTGATGTATTTCCTTGCATAATTACATCATCACACATTATTACAATTGGGCTCATTGAATGCACAGTCATTCTGAATTTATGCAATTCCAAGATTGTTTAGGGACCCCAGCAGGCAGAAATAATCAAATACACCATTTATACTACATACTATACAGAAATGCATGATTTTTGACCCAAACTGCATGGGATTAGCACATATTGGGTATGTCTATAAAGGGGAGACTTGTGGGTACCCATATATCCCAGAGGTCAGGAAACCCATTTGAACAAGGCCTTGCCAGTTTTTCCCTTGCCAATAATTAGACCAATGTTGCAGCATTATTCAGCTTCCCTTTCCAAAAACACAGCCTGACATAAAATGCAAATGCACAGTGCCAGATGTGATAGAAAAGGCAGTAAAAGCATCGTTGGTGGTTTAAACCCTTGCAGTCTTGCATTTCGAAATGTCCTTAGGCAAGACACTGAACTCTGAATTGCTCCTGACGCTGTGCTGTGTGAATGTGCATGAATGTTTATCTGATGAGCAGGTGGCACCTTGTATGGCAGCTTCGGCCAACAGTGTATGAATGTGTGTGTGAATGGTGCCTGTAGGGTGAAAGTGCTTTGACTAGTCGTTAAGACTAGAAAAGCGCTATATAAATGCAGTCCATTTACAAGGAAAAAAAAGCAGAGCACACTCAGATGATTACTAAATAACGATCATCTGCACATTCCCTCGAACAGTTCCACTGAACCTTTCATATGTGTCTTTTTGTAGCAGATGAGTGACACCTGCCACATCTGTTCCAGCGCTCATTAAAATCCTCAATGGAAACAGCCATCTGCTCGCAGCACACAGAAATACTGAGGCAAACTAGGGAGGGCTCTCCCACCTTGCGAGGAGTAATTTTCTCTCCACTCTCAGTGCTGTGCATTGGTCTGTGGTTTTTGGAAGTCAGTGGAGTAATGAAAGGTCGAAGCAGATGTGGAAGCTTTAATGATGCTTATTAACAGAATATCGTTACTTAGAAATTCTCATTCAAATTTTAAACATCTGAATAAATCCACTGTTGAATGTGTGGCTGTTTCATGACTGAAATGCTGTGTTTTTGTGTTGTACCTCTGATTATGATATTATATATGAGGACTTCTTGTATTTAGATTTAAAATCCAGTCTGACTGTTCTAAATGTCACTTCTTTAGCTAGATACAGATGTGTTAGGTCCTCCATTATGTTTTAAAACTTATTTTAGGTCTAACATTTCATGACAAACACGTTATTCCAAGACTTTTGTCTTGCATGAGGATCAATTTGTTCTCAAACTTTAGTCTTGTCAACCTCTCATATTCCTTTGACAACAGTGTGCCAGACTATTTGTCTAGTTTAACAAAGTTTAACAAAGAGTTCTGGAGACTGAAAAGAGTCAACTCCCTTATGAACGTTGCATCTACAATATGTACACTTGACCTGGCAGTACCATTAGGAGTGATATTTTCTAGTAACAGTGATAAAACAATTGTGCTGCAGATTAAAGTATACATACAATGTGATTTTAACTCACTCATTAACTTAAACTCTTCGATTAAAAGTGTTGGGGACCAAGAAGCTGGTTAAACAGTGATTTGGCTCAGACTGAGCTGACTGCAGAGACAAAGGATCTTGGCCTACATGTAAATCCCAAAGCCAGTTCACCAAACTCCTACAGGCTGCTATTTGGAAGCAGAGTCCCTAAAATGGAGATTCTACATTCAACACGTGGAGGGCACGGCAGACTGGTGGTGAGACAAAGAACTGCTTCACACCTGTGAGAAGGTTGCGCTTTCCCATTGGTTGTCGGGTCTTTGAATGCACCACCCCGCCACTAGGAGGCGGAGGTAGGATAAAAGCTGTCGGCAATGTGTTTTCTTTGCTTTTTCCACGGTGACTAAGGTCACTACAGGAAGCACTCTAGTCCGGACTAGCTAGCTAGCTAGCCAGCATCACCTCGCTGGTCGAGTTGAACTGGGACAAATTTATATCGGTCTGATATACAAAGGGGATCCGAGGAAATACTGACCGGATATTTCCTCTATCTGCAGCGGGTTTAATCAGCCTGGATTCAAGAAAAGGACAACGTTCTGTTTCTTGCTTGTCGACACGATTTATGGCTCGTCCACTGCTCTGGAACGAAACGGATCGTTAAGCTCTGGCGAGAGTGTTAACTGACGAACAACGCACCGTAAGGCTTTACACAGTTCTGGGCAGATATTAGAACTAGTGCATTTTGTTTTGTTATTAATGAGCAAAGGGTTCGCTACCATTGTTGCCATTAATGTGATCTGATTTAATCATGTACTGGTCCATATATGATTATTAATCTGTTCTGTGAATGTATAATCGATCAATTATACCGTTGATTTATGTTGTGTTAAGTAGCTGGGTTAAAACCGTAAACGCTATCGGCTAAAACGCTCCTTTCATGGAGTTTAGTTACTGTCTGCGATAGAATCGCGAAAATCAGCTTTTAGCTACTGGAGTGGTTATAGTGACATTCTCCTCAGCAAAACAAAAGTCTCAGTCTGTCCTAAACTACACGTTAGCCCAGACCTGAGGGGCTGAAGGGAACTGGGTCATTATCTATAACTTAGATCAGAGTGTTTCTTTTCCTTTCCTCCTTTATTCTGTTCCTTTTACTAACCCACACACGGACATATAAGCTAACCACGCAGCTCCCGAGCTAACTCTGCTAATTTAACCACGTGGGTTTTGTATAGAGCTTATAGGTGATTTAGCATATGGTATAAAGGTGCGCGTTGCCTAGCAAACCCCACCTCGGCTTCTTCCTCTCCGTGCACTCAGCACCACTACCGCCCTCTTGAGGCTAAATGGTTTTGTGCAGCTCACAGGAGTAGCCATTTTTGGAGTTTGTTTTGGAGTTACATTTCGACACCGCCCCTCCCCTTTTACTCACTCTCTCTCACACACACTCACACACATACACACAGACACAGACGTGTCTACAAGACATGCTGCTTTTGTTTTTGCTTTGTTTGGTTGTGATATTGTAAAATGTATATACGTTTTTATTATTGAAGGATTATTGATTGGCTATTGATAATTGTGACGTTAATAAATTCGATTATACTTAATTAGCAGTTGCTGGTGATTATTTGTGTATTTGTTGTGATAACTGCTGGTCTAAAATCACCCCTTCCTTTAATTCCTTTTAAAGGATTTTTATAGAAATGAGACTGTTCCACAGTTTGATTATTGGTCCCTGACTAGCAGGGTGGTGCCCCGTTTTGATGGTTTGTCGATTTGATAAAGTTATTAATAACCATATTCATAACTTTATTAATATTGATAAAACATCTTTGATAATGATGGTGAACCATCACCTTATCGTGGTGGAGAGGTTTGTGTGTCTCTGTGAACCTGAGGGCTGTGTTGTCTGGAGCTTTGTGCTCCTGGTAGGGTCTCCCAAGGCAAAGTGGTCTCAGGTGAGGGGCCAGACAAAGAATGGTTCAAAAACCCTATGGAAGAACAAGGTAGAGATGGAGTGACCCTGCCCGGAGTGACCCTGCCCAGTGAAGGTCAGGGGCCTCGACGGACCAGACCCGGGCGGCAGATGCTGGCTCTGGGGACGTGGAACGTCACCTCTCTGTGGGGGAAGGAGCCGGAACTGGAGCGGGAGGTGGAGCGCTACCGGTTAGATCTGGTGGGGCTTACCTCTACGCACAGTCTCGGTTCTGGAACCGTACTCCTGGATAGGGGTTGGACTCTTTTCTTCTCCGGAGTTGCCCAGGGTGTGAGGCGCAAACCAGAGTGGTTGTTTGTTGTTGGACTTCTGTGCTAGTCATGGATTGTCTATAACGAACACCATGTTCGAACATAGGGATGCTCATAAGTGTACCTGGTACCAGAGCACCCTAGGCCGAAGGTCAATGATCGATTTTATAATCGTTTCATCTGATCTGAGGCCGTATGTTTTGGACACTCAAGTGAAGAGAGGGGCAGAGCTGTCAACCGATCACCATCTGGTGGTGAGGTGGGTCAGGGGGTGGGGGAAGACTCTGGACAGACCTGGTAAGCCCAAACGTGTAGTGCGGGTAAATTGGGAACGTCTGGAGGAGGCCCCTGTCCAACAGACTTTCAACTCGCACCTCCGGCGGAGCTTTTCGTGCATCCCTGTGGAGGCTGGGGGCATTGAACCCGAGTGGACAATGTTCAAAGTTTTCATTGCTGAAGCTGCGGCGAGGAGCTGTGGTCTTAGGGTCGTAGGTGCCTCAAGGGGCGGTAACCCACGAACACCGTGGTGGACACCGGTGGTCAGGGAAGCCGTCCGACTGAAGAAGGAGTCTTTCCAGGATATGTTATCCCAGAGGACTCCGGAGGCAGTTGCAGGGTACCGAAGGGCCCGAAGGGCTGCAGCCTCTGCCGTGAAAGAGGCAAAGCAGCGGGTGTGGGAGAAGTTTGGAGAAGACATGGAGAAGGACTTTCGGTCGGCACCAAAGTGCTTCTGGAAAACTGTTCGCCACCTCAGGAGGGGAAGCGGGAACCATCCAAGCTGTGTACAGTAAGGATGGGACACTGTTGACCTCAACTGAGGAGGTAATAGGGCGGTGGAAGGAGCACTTTGAGGAACTCCTGAATCCGACTAATACGCCCTCTATGTTAGAGGCAGAGCTGGAGGATGACGGGGGATTGTCGTCGATTTCCCAGGCGGAAGTCACTGATGTAGTCAAACAACTCCACAGTGGCAAAGCCCCGGGGATTGATGAGATCCGTCCAGAAATGCTCAAGGATCTGGGTGTGGAGGGGCTGTCCTGGTTGACACGTCTCTTCAACATTGCGTGGAAGTCTGGAACAGTGCCAAAGGAGTGGCAGACTGGGGTGGTGGTTCCCCTTTTTAAAAAAGGGGGACCAGAGGGTGTGTGCCAATTACAGGGGTATCACACTTCTCAGCCTCCCTGGTAAAGTCTACTCCAAGGTGCTGGAAAGGAGGGTTCGGCCGATAGTCGAACCTCGGGTTGAGGAGGAACAATGCAGATTCCGTCCTGGTCGTGGAACAATGGACCAGATGTTCAGTCTCGCAAGGATCCTGTAGGGAGCCTGGGAGTATGCCCAACCGGTCTACATGTGCTTTGTGGATTTGGAGAAGGCGTATGACCGGGTCCCCCGGGAGATACTGTGGGAGGTGCTGCGGGAGTATGGGGTGAGGGGGTCTCTACTCAGGGCCATCCAATCTCTGTACGACCAAAGTGAGAGCTGTGTCCGGGTTCTCGGCAGTAAGTCGGACTCGTTTCAGGTGAGGGTTGGCCTCCGCCAGGGCTGCGCTTTGTCACCAATCCTGTTTGTAATATTTATGGACAGGATATCGAGGCGTAGTCGGGGTGTGGGAGGGGTTGCAGTTCGGTGGGCTGGGGATCTCATCGCTGCTCTTTGCAGATGATGTGGTCCTGATGGCATCATCGGCCTGTGACCTTCAGCACTCACTGGATCGGTTCGCAGCCGAGTGTGAAGCGGTTGGGATGAGGATCAGCACCTCTAAATCGGAGGCCATGGTTCTCAGCAGGAAACCGATGGAATGCCTTCTCCAGGTAGGGAATGAGTCCTTACCCCAAGTGAAGGAGTTCAAGTACCTTGGGGTTTTGTTCGCGAGTGAGGGGACAATGGAGCGGGAGATTGGTCGGAGAATCGGCGCAGCGGGTGCGGTATTACATTCCATCTATCGCACCGTTGTGACAAAAAGAGAGCTGAGCCAGAAGGCAAAGCTCTCGATCTACCGGTCAGTTTTCGTTCCTACCCTCATCTATGGTCATGAAGGCTGGGTCATGACCGAAAGAACGAGATCCAGGGTACAAGCGGCCGAAATGGGTTTCCTCAGGAGGGTGGCTGGCGTCTCCCTTAGAGATAGGGTGAGAAGCTTAGTCATCCGTGAGGAGAGTAGAGCCGCTGCTCCTTTGTGTCGAAAGGAGCCAGTTGAGGTGGTTCGGGCATCTGGTAAGGATGCCCCCTGGGCGCCTCCCTAGGGAGGTGTTTCAGGCACGTCCAGCTGGGAGGAGGCCTCGGGGAAGACCCAGGACTAGGTGGAGGGATTATATCTCCAACCTGGCCTGGGAACGCCTCGGGATCCCCCAGTCGGAGCTGGTTAATGTTGCTCGGGAAAGGGAAGTTTGGGGTCCCCTGCTGGAGCTGCTCCCCCCGCGACCCGACACCGGATAAGCGGACGAAGATGGATGGATGGATGGATCTTTGATAATTTGCCAATGATCAAATCTGTACCCTACGTGAATCCTACAAAAGGATACCTTTTTCTCCATGGCATGATACGTTTGGACACCACTGATATAAAGCATTCTAAGCATTCTCCAAGGGTTGCTCATTACTGCTTATACTGAAATTGCCAGTGTTGGACAGAATAAACAACATACAGGTTATTTTGCTATTCTCACATTTCTGGTCCTAAATGTAAAGTAGCAATGCTTTTCCTCAGGGTAGCATTAGAGCCTCTGTACTTATAAAATGAGGCATTAGAAAGTTTGTAACTACACCAGAAGTATATTTAAAGGGGTGATAGAATGCAAAACTGATTTTACCTTGTCATAGTTGAATAATGACAGTTTAGTGGGAACTAGGACATGCATAGAACCTCTAAATCCCATTGACACCTCTTTTCTCTGCAAATTTCACTATTTGAAACTGCCTCTGAAAACGGGCGAATCTCAACGAGCCGCAATAGTTGACGTCAACTATTGCGGCTCCTCCTCATTTGGCTCTAGTCTGTGTTTGTCACGCCCCAACATTTGCATAGGCTACACAACTGACCTGAGATCAGTTAGTCTTCTGAATCTAGGTCGTGCAGATCTCAGAAATTGTATACATTGTTCATATGGTATTTTACCATTAAATTCACTTATGAGACTTTTTTATGCGGGAAATCAACTATGTAGAGGTCAAATGTGGGCCGTTTTACGAAAATTGATGTCTAATTGCAAATTTTGTCCGACTGTGTGTCGGACTTCAGAGGCCGGTGCTGCCTGTGTTGCTGCCTCGCCGCCCGGCCTGCCTTCCTTCAGAGCCCCCGGCCTGCTGTGAGCTCGAGTGAGCTCCGTTACGACTGGCAGCCCACAGCACTCCATACCTGCGCAGAGTCACCGGTAACAACGCTAATGGACTACTAAACGCCGGTGCTCTGACAGAGCTGCAGGGCCTGCAGCTCCCCTCTTCCTGCTAGCTAAATGGCCCGTGTGTGTGAGTGAGAGCGCGGTCAGCGAGCTTGTTACACCAGCAATCTGTTACCACAGGTTCCAGTTACTCTTTTAATGTGTGTAATTATAATGTGTTGAGTTATTTAAACAAACGATTGGGGAAATAAACGCAGCTTGTCCGTGAGTCTCATTGATAGAGCCTACGGCTGGATGGACCTCTATCAATGAGAGCTAGCTAGCCTCCTCTTAGAATTCCTCTGAAATTCACAAATATTCATTAACTTGAAATCGGACACCGTTGTTAGCTTTATAAGACATTTAGTTAAATGTTGTGTAACTGGCGTGACGGAATTCAAACTGTAAATATACTCGAATTAAGGCAAAAAGGAAGCTAACTATCCATGATTTGTAGCTAGGATTGAAGGGACAGTCACAGCTAACGAAAAACCTAGCTAGCTAGCTAGTCTTCACAAATATTAACTTGAAATCGGACACTGTTGTTAGGTTTATAAGACATTTTGTTAGATGTTGTGTAACTGGCGTGACGAAATTCAAACTGTAAATATACTCGAATTACGACCCAAAATTAAGCTAACTAGCCGCAATCTGTACACATAGATTGAAGGGACAGTCGCAGCTAACGAAACCCTTACAGCTCACAAATATTCATTCACTTGAAATTGGACACCGTTGCTAGCTTAATAAAACATTTAGTTAGATGTTGTATAAGTGGCGTGACGAAATTCAACCTGTAAATATACTCAAATTACGACCAAAATGAAGCTAACTAGCCTCAATGTGTACACATAGGATTGAAGGGAAAGTCGCAGCTAACGAAACCCTTACAGTTCACAAATATTCATTAACTTGAAATCGGACACCGTTGTTAGCTTTATAAGACCTTTAGGTATGTTGTATAGCTAAGTGGCGTGTGTGTAACATGTGGTAAGAGATTGCTGGTGTAACAAGCTCGCTGACCCCGCTCTCACTCTCACACAACGGGCCATTTAGCTAGCAGGAAGAGAGGAGATGCAGGCCCTGGAGCTCTGTCAGGGCAGCGGCGTTTGGTAGTAGTCCCATTAGCCCAAATGGTGACTTTGCGCGGGTATGAGGTGCTGTGAGCTGCAGCAGCCGTGCCGGAGCTCAATCGAGCTCACAGCAGGCCGGGATCTGTGAAGGAAGGCAGGCCGGGCGGCGAGGCAGCAACACAGGCACCTGAACTCCGACACACAGTTTTACCAAATTTGCAATTAGCCATCCATTTTCGTAAAACGGCCCATATTTGAGCTTTATATAGTTGATTTCTCTTGCATAAAAAAGTCTCAGAAGTGAATTTGGTAAGGAAACATTGCAGTGTCTGAGATTCTGTCGCGTTTCTAATGTGTGTGTATTGGCGATTCGCTAAACCAATCAGCGCGCGTCTCTACGTTTGTGGACGGGGCTAAGGCTCAACCAAGCAGCGTGCAGCTCATCTAAATATTCATGAGCATACCATATTTGGAAGAAAAGCTCTTGTTACAAATAGGGCCAAAACACAGGGATGCATAAGGGCCAATAAAATATCAACCAGGCCATTTTCAGCCCAACTAATGTTACATACCCCATTAGGAGACCATAAGGAACAGTGTGAAATACCCTATATAATCATTCTATCACCCTTTAAATAACACTTGTCTGATGGATACTCCTCTTGGTTGCTACTGCGCGAGATCCTGCACAGAGCACAACATCTATTGCTTTTAAACCGCAGCCGGGATATATACAACTGTGTGGCATATTGTCCTATCGCCTCACGCTGCAGTAGCTGCTTCTGCTGTTCACTTGCTTCTTGGATCTTCTTCTCCAGTAGTCTTTTGTGCTCTGTGCGTCATCTTGCGCAATAGCAGTCAAGAGGAGTATCCATCAGGCAAGTGTTATTTAAATATACTTCTGGTGTAGTTACAAACTTTCTAATGCCTCGTTTTAAAAGTACAGAAACTATTTGTACTACACTAGACGTTTGGTATCATTCCGGACATTATTAGTGGAGTACTTTACGAGATACAAATGTGGATCCATTAGCGCCTGCACTGAGCTAACCAGCTGATAACGCTAACTCGACCGACGTTATAACAAGGGAAAAAAGCTTATGGGGGGGTTGTTTGGCTTGAGGTCAAGGTGCAAAGCAGCCTAGGGTGAAATTACTCCGAAACATCACTTTAAAGCTTTAGTGCGTAACTTTTTGATATTAATGACATTAAAGCCATTGCAAATGAGTTGCTACAAAGATAATTAGAATACCAGCTCAGACCTGCCAACCTTTAAGAAATTTTATGAGTATAACCCCACCCCACCCCCGTGCGCACCCGACAGCCCACCGCCAATGTACGTCCCACCGTTGCCCACCCACCAGTAAGAAACCTATGAGATACCTAACACCATAATACATAATATACTTTCACCAATCAAGATTATTATTTACTCCATAACCATTGTAGGATTCACGTAGGGTACAGATTTGATCATTGGCAAATTATCAAATATGTTTTATCAATATTAATAAAGTTATGAATATGGTTATTAATAACTTTATCAAATCGACAAACAATAAAAACGGGGCACCACCCTGCTTGTCAGGGACCAATAATCAAACTGTGGAACAGTCTCATTTGTAAAAATCCTTTAAAAGGAATTAAAGGAAGGGGTGATTTCGAGCGCGACCCGTTCGACCAGCAGTTATCACAACAAATACACAAATAATCACCAGCAACTGCTAATTAAGTATAATCAAATTTATTAACGTCACAATTATCAGTAGCCAATCAATAATCCTTCAATAATAAAACGTATATACATTTTACAATATCACAACCAAACAAAGCAAAAACAAAAGCAGCATGTCTTGTGGACACGTCTGTGTCTGTGTGTGTGTGTGTGTGTGTGTGTGTGTGTGTGTGCGTGAGAGAGAGTGAGTGAAAGGGGAGGGGCGGTGTCGAAATGCAGTTCTAATACAAAAACAACTCCAAAAATGGCTACTCCTGTGAGCTGCACAAAACCATTTAGCCTCAAGAGAGGAGCTGAAGAAGCCGAGGTGGGGGTTGCTAGGCAATGCGCACGTTTATACCATATGCTAAATCACCCATTAGCTCTATACAAATCCCACGTGGTTAAGTTAGCAGCGTTAGCTCGGGAGCTACGTGGTTAGCTTATATGTCCGTGTGTGGGTTAGTAAAAGGAACAGAATAAAGGAGGAAAAGAAAAGAAACACTTTGATCTTAGTTATAGATAATGGCCAGCTCCCTCAGCCACCCAGGTCTGGACCCCACGTGTAGTTAGGACAGACTGAGACTTTTGATTTACCGAGGGAAACGGCCACTATAACCACTCTAGTGGCTAACAGCTGATTCACCGCGATTATCTCGCGGACAGTAACTAAACTCCTTCAAAGGAGTGGTTTAGCAGGTAGCGCTTACGGTTTTAACCCAGCTACTTAACACAACAAAAATCAAACGGTATAATGATCAGTTATACATTCACAGCAACAGATTAGTAACCAGATATGGCCAATACATGATTACAATCAGATCACATTAATGGCAGTAGTGGTAGCGAACCCTTTGCTCATTAATAACAAACCAAAACGCACTAGTTCTAACATCTGCCCCGAACTGTGTAAATCCTTACTGTGCGTTGTTTGTCAGTTAAATCTCTCGCCAGAGTTTAACGATCCGTTTCGCCCAGAGCAGGGGACGATACGTGATCCAGGTCGACAAGCAAGAAACAGAACGCCATCCTTTTCTTGAATCCAGGCTGTTTAAACCCGCTGCAGATAGAGGGAATACCCGGTCAGTATTTCCTCGGATCCCCTTTGTATATCAGACCGATATAAATTTGTCCCAGCTCAACTCGACCAGCGAGGTGATGCTGGCTAGCTAGTCCGGACTAGAGTGCTTCCTGTAGTGACCTGGGTCACCGTGGAAAGAGCGAAGAAACACACAGTGCCGACAGCTTTTATCCTACTTCCGCCTCCTAGTGGCGGGGTGGTGCATTCAAAGATCCGACAGCCAATGGGAAAGCGCAACCTTCTCACAGGTGTGAAGCAGTTCTTTGTCTCACCACCAGTCTGCCGTGCCCTCCACGTGTTGTATGTAGAATCTCCATCTTAGGGACTCTGCTTCCAAATAGCAGCCTGTAGGAGTTTGGTGAAACTGGCTTTGGGATTCACATGCAGGCCAAGATCCTTTGTCTGTGCAGTCAACTCAATCTGAGCCAAATCACTGTTTAACCAGCTTCTTGGTCTCCAACACCATATACAAGTAGACCATAAATGTTATACAATGACTGCAATCACTACCACCATTGAATTGAAAACAAACTTTTGTGCAGGAGGCATAGCTCATGTAAACTTCTTCCACCTGAAAATCTTGTCAGAAATTAAAGTAAACGGAGGACATTCTTTGTAAATAAATAAATCAAAACATTAAATAAATGTGCAAAACCAGCCATTATCAATATCATCAATCAGTTTAAAAAAAATAAACAACAGATTAAAATTGTCCACGCATAGTATTTAAACATTTGCATTGTTTAACTTGTTAAAGGTCGCAGATTTGGCTTTTATAAGTAGTGCGTCTCTCTTTGAAAGTGTCTTTGTAACAAGTGCTGCCTTTGGACACAATCATGACTTTTCTTGTCAATTCAATTTTATTTATAGTACCCAACAATTCTAGTAAATCCCCCAAGAACAAGCATTTAGCGCGACAGTGGTGAGGAAAAACTCCCTTTTGGAAGAAACCTCAGACAGACCAAGGCTCTGACGGTGCCGGTTGGGGGTGTGATGAATAGTGGCAATAACAGTCCCAATAAAGATACAGTGACTAGAAATAGTAGCTGTAATAGTTCATGGTATAGCAGGGCACTGCATGACGTTACAGGACGTAGCAGGGTAGAGCAGAGCAGAATGTAGAAGGACATAGCAGGACACTGCAGGGCACCGCAGAGTGCAGCAGGGTGTAACGGGGCATAGCGGGGCGTGCAGCAGGACCACGGCGACAGCCGCAACCATGATTTTGGTGCCACCCTAATCTAATGATACATGCTGTGCGAATAAAAAAATAAAAATAAGGACTCCAGGGAATAAGCTCCCCAGAGCAAGGTTAGTAACAAGCATTTCTGGGACAAATGGAAAGAGAGAGGAGAGAGAAGCTCAGTGTGTTAAAGGAAGTCCCCCAGCAGTCTAAAACTATAACAGCATAATTAAGAGAGACAGGTTAAGGAGGGGAGCCTGGTCGGGCTAGAACTCTCCCCAACCGGATCGGGCTGTACTCCCTCTACTTTGATTATATTGTTGATTATATGGTAGATTAATCTGACGACTATCTCGAGAAGCAGGTGGGCCGGGCTAGGCTGACGTTGCAACTCCTCGCTCCCTAACTATAAGCTTTATCGAAGAGGAGAGTTTTAAGTTTACTCTTAAATGTGGTGACGGTGTCTGCCTCCCGGACCCAGACTGGGAGCTGGTTCCACAGGAGAGGAGCCTGATAGCTGAAGGCTCTGGCTCCCATTCTACTTTTAGAGACTCTAGGAACCACAAGTAACTCTGCATTCTTAGAGCGCAGTGCTCTAGTGGTACAATAAGGTACTATGAGCTCTTTAAGATATGATGGTGCTTGACCATTTAGAGCTTTGTATGTCAGAAGAAGGATTTTAAATTTAATCCTGGATTTTACAGGAAGCCATTGCAGAGAAGCTAATACAGGAGAAATATGATCTCTTTTCTTAGTTCTTGTCAGAACACGCGCTGCAGCATTCTGGATCAGCTGGAGCGTTTTAAGGGTTTTATTTGAGCATTCTGATAATAAGGAATTGTAATAGTCTAGCCTGGAAGTAACAAATGCATGGACTAATTTTTCAGCATCGTTTTGAGACAGGATGTTCCTAATTTTGGCAATGTTTCAAAGGTGAAAAAAGGCTGTTCTTGAGGTTTGTTTTAAGTTGGCGTTAAAGGGTATATCCTGATAAAAAATAACTCCTAGATTTCTGACAGTAGTGCTGGAGGCCAGGGCAATACCATCCAGAGTAGCTGTATCTTTGGATAATGATGTTCGGAGGTGTATAGGGCCCAGCACAATAACTTCAGTGTTTCCCAATAATATTGCCTAGAGGAATCATATATAAGGTGAATAAAATTGGTCCAAGCACTGAGCCTTGTGGAACGCCATGGCAAACTTAACGTGCCTGGAGGAATCTTCATTAACATTAACAAATTGAGATTGATCTGATAAATAGGACTTAAACCAGCTTAGTGTGATTCCTTTTCCTGTTACAGAGACTGGAACACAGTCTCTGTAGCAGGATGGTATGGTCAATAGTGTCAAATGCAGCACTAAGATCTAGTAAGACAAGTACGGAGACAAGTCCTTTGTCTGAAGCAGTTAGAAGTTCGTTAGTAATTTTGAACAGTGCTGTCTCTGTGCTATGATGCATTTTAAATCCTGACTGTACGTCCTCAAATAAACTATTGCTATGTAGAAAGTCACATAACTGATTAGCGACTACCTTCTCAAGGATCTTGAAGAGAAAAGGGAGATTAGATATAGGTCTATAGTTGGTTAAGACTTCAGGATCGAGGATGGGTTTTTTCAGAAGAGGTTTTATCACAGCTACTTTAAATGACTGCGGTACATAACCTGTTAATAAAGACATATTGATCATATAAGTGTTAAACACGGGTTACGCTTCTTTATATAGCCTTGTTGGGATGGGGTCTGAGAGACAGGTAGATGGCTTAGCTGAAGAGAGCTTTAACATTAAAAGGTTTGTTTTAATTTGAGAGTTTGCGAGTTATAGCAAGGAGCTAGTTTCCTTTGTTTCATCATCTTCTTTTTGAGAGGAGCAACCGAGTCTAAAGTAGTCTGTAGCGAGGCCGTAGCACCATCTACAAAATTATCAATTTGGGAGGGACTAAAATTAACATAAGAGTCCTCTGTTATATTAAGGAACGGCATTGAATTAAATGCTGTTGGAATATCTTCCTTAAATTTAGCTACAGCACTGTCAGATAGGCATCTAGTGTAGAAGCTTTTATTTAATTTCGTATAGTCGGGTAGTAAGAATTCAAAAGTTATTAGAGAATGGTCTGATAATAAAGGATTCTGCGGAAATACTATTAAATCTTCAATTTCGATGCCATATGTCAGCAGAAGGTCGAGGGTGTGGTTAAAACAGTGAGTGGCCTTATGCACCCTCTGAAACCAATTGTCACCATTGAAATAAGCATCTCTGTGCTCAGGCTAGCATGACATAGCGTTTTGTTTTTAGTGACCAAGCTGAAAATTCTTTCAGTCTGCAGTGCTGTGAAAAAAATCACACACACCCCAAACATAACTGTGGAGAGGTTTGAAAAAAGTTTCTTCCCTCCTGACTCCATCACACCTAATTCTCTCCAAGCTTCATCAGCCTGTTTGGTAAGAATACCATCATTCAAGGTGGTGGACTGAAAGAGCCGAAACTCCTCCTCCACTTCATCCACTGTAACACCATTTCCCAACAAGCAGGGCAACCTGCCTATGAAGTATGTCAGTGAGTAGAATTTGGCTGTTTGCCGTCTGCTTATATCAGCTATGGCAGCATGACGCAGCAATTCGTCCCCATAAGGGAATTTAGAGAGCATGTACTCAACAGCTGCTGGGAAATATTTCCTTACATTCCTGAAGAAAGCTCCAAGAGGTAAGTTAGCTTGACTTTTGATAAATGTCTGTGTGTCATGTCCAATTGACAGCTCATCATCAGGCAGCTGGTGTTCACTGGATTTGTACAGAGTAGGTTGGCATCCTCTCTTTACTTCTTCCATCATTTCCACAACACACTCAGGTTTGCAGTGTGGGCCCTGTCTGCTGCTGTGTAGTGCTTGGCCTTTCCTGCAGCTGTTTGGGTGTAGACCCTGCCTCTATCTGCTTGGGTGTAGACCCTGCCTGCAGCTGTTTTGGTGTAGACCCTGCCTCTAGACGCTTGAGTGTAGACCCTGCCTGCAGCTGTTTTGGTGTAGGCCCTGCCTGTTGCTGTGTGGAGCTTGGTCCGGTCTTGGACTTTCTCTGGTGGACTTTGGTCTTCAAAAAGCCGGAGGACAAAGTCTTTGAGACAGCAAGCGTACCCGAGGTAGGTGTGAGAGTTAAGGGGTTAGGGGCAGCTGGGCTCTTCAGAGAGGGATGAGCTGAGGACCTGAGAGGTTTTGCTGCCTTCTTCCCTGCTGCCTCTTTAGCAAAAAACAGAGTCAGAGGTTCCCACTGCTGGAGGAGTCGATTAACACATTTGCCAAGAGCCAGCCATCTGGTTGAGGGTAATTTCAAAATCTTCCTCACATTAGTGTCGCACAGGATTTGGAGGTCACGCAACAAAGCTTTCCTCTTGCTACTCTTGTCAAGGTAGAAGTAGTAGATCACGATGAGCATGTCTTCAATGCCAATACATAGACTTCTTGCAGCCTTTTCCGCAGCTATATGCATCAGGTGGCATGCACAGCCGACCATGTAAATGTGACTTAATGAATGCTGCGACACCTTTTCTTAACCCCTGCATGACAGAAGCTTACACAGTTGCCCAATGGTATTTTCCTTTTGTTTAGTTCCTGGTCAATGAGATTGTATATCCCTTCACCAGTAGACTCTCTACGCTCAACAATTTTCAGAGTACTACAACTATTTTTCCAACATTGGGATCATAGACACGGACAACCAAAGGATAAAGCTTGACATCATCCATGTCTGTGCTACCATCGGTTGCAATGCTGAATGGTGAACATCACATAAGGTTACTGATGACCTGTTCATCATTCGAGGAAAGTGTGTTCAATATAGCTGCTGTCTTGGTTCGGGCACAGCCGTATTGCTGGGTAATTTGACTATCTGGAAACATCTTCTTAAATAATGGTCCAGCATGTTCAGCTATAGACACTGGCACATTGTGCTCAGCTATAAAGTTTGATCTCCAAAAAACTTTGTGGTGATCTTAGGGACTAAGGCCATGGCACTTTCCGGTTTCTTGTGCTTTGTTCCTTCCACATGGCGTCTGCAATCTGAAAATGTAGGTGGAGAGGGGGGAGATCATGATAGGCTACTATGAGTAGGTCATATTCCTGCATATTGTTACAAATATTATGAATTACGTTACACAACACGCACACACGCACACACGCGCACACACACACACAATTCATTCAAAGGAAACTAGATACATGTAATTTATATTCAAACACATTGTTTGGCTCATCACTACCTCCTAGATTACAATAAATTATTATTACTGTGTAAAGGAATGGAGTGGATGAATGGCTGTACGTGTAGTGAAACTACACAAATGTTTTCTTATATCCTGTCCAATATTTTGTGCCTGTATATTTTTGTTAGTCTAACCAATAGGAGGCGGAGTGAGCTAATAAATAGGCCTAAGTACTTCTGTGTTAAAAGATGAGAGTCAGACCAGGTTAACACATAGCCTTCTTCTGATTACTGAAGGGAAATGAAGTAGTCTAAGTAATGATTTACTCATAAAGCAACTTTAAATAAGCCTAAAGCAACTACTAAAAAAGCACAAGATTGAAGCCTGGCAGAGACAATGATTATTGGCTAATAAATAACATGGGTCTGATATTTTCAGATACGCTTTTAAAAGTTTGACATGGCTTTTCACCTTGAGTGTATAAATTTGTACAGCAAATCTAATGGTACTGCACCTATTATTTCATTTTTCTTTTGTAAAACTCACCAAATTCATAATCTCACGTTAAAAACCACAATTACGTGTCATGGAAATCTGCCCATCTTTTTTTAATATACCTTGTCTCACAGTGTTGGCAACTTTTACTGAGCATATAGTTCTGTGTATTTCAGTACCATCTGATTGAACCCTCCTCAGCCTGTGGCGTTCTAAGGACAGCAGCACACTTTTACCATCATGTCAAGTATTTGGCAGATGTAATGTTAGTATTTTACAATCCTACTCCATGGTTTTAAGGCAGTGATGAAAGAGCCTGTACCCTGTGCTGCGCACTGCTCTGCTGGGCCTTTGAACTGCAGACCTCCCTACAGAGCTTTTGGAATCAGTGGGAGGGCTAAATCGCTAGAGTCCCCTGCTGTTCTTTCATAAACTTTCTGTCTCATTCCAAGTAGCACGACACAGTTATTACTCACCTAAAATGGCTTAGGGCAAACTGGCTGTCCCCACCCCACTCAATCCTCCCAACATGTTCATTTTCTATTGTTTGCCACCTTGTGTTTTAATAAGGCTTTCTAATTGACAGAGTGCAAGAAAATGTTGTTTAATTGCATTTTACTTCTAAAGTAAATCTAAAAATATTAATCTGTCTCGACCCAGTTTGGTTAAAATGTCTGATGTTTAACCCTTAAAGGTAATAAATTTAATGGAAAAATTATTCATTGCTATTTTTTAATGTATCTAGACCAAAATGACACAGTTAATGTATTTTTTCCAAAATATGATCTTTATTTTCTAAGTTACACTCTGTATCTCCCGAGATACATTTAGGGTAACATTTTGCAATGTATTCTTTTTTTATTATAGAACTATAATAAAAAAATAATACATTGCAAAATGACAACATATGACAACATATGACAACTTTTAAAACATTTCATGGACAATTAATTAGCTACATTTTTTCATGTTATTCATACAACATTAGAAAAATTGGAAAAAACTGAGCTTTTTCTCCCAAGATGCATTGCCCATGTAGGATATACATTTAACATTTCATAACTTTTTAAACAGTTCATGTGCTGATTTTTAAAACACCTTTTTCCTGTTTGTTTTTTTTGATTCTACCATCTTCCCTGTGGTGCCCCACACCAGATATTTTCTATGGGCAATGGAAGCTGAGAAAACAGTTGCGAGCATTTTGTCCAGTGACCAGGCAAAGCCTCACTTTGCACTTCTGACACATGATGGATGTCTGCCCATCCTGGCACATCCTGCATCGGCCTTTCACTGACAGGATAGGGAAGTGATCAATCCTGTCATACCTCATATCATCCACTGGCCTGGGAACCTTTGGCTGTTTGATCACTTTTTCTGGCGTATTGTCTTCATTTCCTTAGGATAGCCGTCCCCTTTTCTGCTTTTCAAGGTAGATGAGTCCCCTGGCAGCATCCAGCCTAAAGTCCTTCAGACACTGGTGTTTCTGACCAAGAGCTGCTGCATCACGCCGGTGGAGGAGCCATGCGTTATTGACAGCAATGTCAACTATCTGCCAAAATATGCCAATGTACCACCGATGAGACTTTGTTGGATTGCGATACAGGGCAATCATCATATCTGCCAAATCCACTCCTCCCATATGAGTATTGTATTCAGACACAATCTTGGGGCATGGCACACTTATCTTTCTCTTCTCCTTTTTAGAGTAGCGTCTCACTTGGCCAACAGGGTTGACAGACGCACAGGAGCTCACCAAGTGACTGTTTTGTTGTCGGCCCATTTGACCACAGCCAGCTTTGCATCGTTGTCAACACGAAAGTCGAAGAGATCTTGATCTTCTTCTACGCTACAACCCGTCAAACGGTTCTTTCGAATAGTGCCCAAACTTCTGAGGCCCATAGAATCTTTTAGATGTGTTACCAATCGCAACGATGTGAAAAAATTGTCAAAGTAGACAACGCAGTCAGAGGGGTTCCTGATGGTTTTGCACAACTGCAGGACAACATTTGCACCTAACCCAAACTCTTTGCCTTGAGTTTGAGTAGAACCATCAAATGTAGACTTCCCTGTATAGACCATGAAGTCATACACAAATCCAGACACACCAGCGTGGACAAAGATCTTGATACCCCATTTTTTGGGTTTACTGGGTAGATACTGCCGCAGACTTCCAGCTTTTTTTCCTTTGTAAGGAACCATCATTTCATCAATTGAGAACTGGTTCTCACTCTCCATTTCCATGCACTTGCTCCTCATGTGGTCCAGTACAGGCCTTATTTTCACAAGGCGATCTTCACTGGACTCAGAGCTCATGTTGTCTTGAAAGTGGAGCATCCTGGATAAACATTTGTACCTCTTGAGTGGCATGACATCTGCTACTTTCTCATATCTTGTATCTGTTGCCCAGTAGTTTTCCATTGCAGGCATTTTCACTATACCCATGATCAGCTTCATTCCAATGAAAGCCTTGATTTCAGACACAGTGTTGATGCTGCATCCAATGAGCTGATAGGAATACAAGTTTGACTGCTGAGCAATGACTTCAAAGATGTCCTTGTCGAAGAATTTGGAGAAGTACATTAGTGGAGAGCTCGTCTGGTGCAGTGAAGCAGCTTGGTGTAGCAGTGGACTGGTGCTCAAACTCAGTTTTTCTCCAAGGAAAAATTATAAACAATTTTTTCCCAATCTTTAACATAAACCACCTAAGTATATGCAACTCCTGTGTGTTGTTGTGTTTGTGTCTGAGTATGTGTGTGTGTGTGTGTGTGTGTGTGTGTGCGTGCGTGCGTGTCTGTGTGTGCGTGCGTGTGTGTGTGAGAGTGAGTGTATGTGTGTGTGTGTGTGCGTGTGTGTGTGTGTGTGTGTGTGTGTGTGTGTGTGTGTGTGTGTGTAAAATAGAGAAAGTATTGGGAAGGGGGGTTCCTTCCCTCTTCCCTCCACTCATTTACTAACACACATCACCATAACACACATCATGTGGACACACACAGATACAATACAGTGCAAAACCACTAGATCTTTCACATAACAATTCGAAATACTCCTCTAATCATTACCTAAACATCTTCCCTCATTTATTCTGGTTCTCGGCCTCATCACTAGAGCTGCCATTCAAATTGTCACTGCTGCTGTTGTCATCCTCACACTGTCCCTCTGTAGGCCTATACAGCTCATCTTCCTCAACTTCCTCACTGGATCCCTCCTCTGAATCTGATGAACCATCAGGTGGCAAAACTACAGACTTCACCTCTCTCTTTCTTGTACTGTAGAAACTGCTGACAGAAATTCCCTGAAAACATGTGTACATGTTGAATTAAGCAATAATACACATTTGAGAGTAAAATAAAAAAGTAATCAATGTTGCACACCTTTATCCTATTCAATATCTGTAGAGAACAGGCCTCAAAACATAAATATATCTGTGAGTGATCAGCCCTGTTAAATACCCTTATATGGGCAATGTATCCCCCAGGATACAGGCATTCAATGCCTGATAATCAAAGTTGTGAGAAGATTATTTTAAAAATATCCACAAGAACATGTAAAACTATCCTTAAAAAACTATTTTCTAAAACAAAATCACTCTAAAATATAATCGTGAAAAATATAAAAACACTTACCTCATGGCCAGTGTCTTTGTCCATGTATGCTGTCATTTTGGATATTGATACAAATGTTTGGAATGTTGGCATAAAGTCACATGACCTGATTACATGACCCATCATCCCATCAGTGTTTCTCATCAACTGCAACCACATAATGCCCCTCCCCCCATAGCTCCTCCCACTACTGCTTGATAAATTACTGTATCCCCCAAGATACAGAAACTCTTTAAGGGTTAATTGAAGAGCAGGCCTGAAGACATCTACATGCCAATATTAAGTTATAGTCATAGCGCCACCTAGCAAAAGGAAGTTACAGTCACTATAATTTGATGTGCTCCTCCTAGAGCGTTGACGAGATCCACCTCAAGTGGAGCCAGAAAAGCCTTAAGACCTTGATAATGCTTTATTGTGAAGATTGTGAGCCTGCATTGAATGGCGTGGCGATACAGGGAATTTCGATGTTACATCATGAAACAGGACATTTGAAATTCTCTCAGACTCTTACTGTAGGTATTTCACTGCTACAAGTCAATGTAATTTCCCAGATCACTGTGAACTCCAGACTCCTAACACTGAACTTCTTGAGATGCCCTCGCAATTAATGAACAGAGAGAAGAGTTGGATAGGTTGGGTGGTCGTAGTTCTGGCCAAAGACTTTCATTAAAATTTTCTGTTAAAGATTTTTTTTAAAGTTTAAAAACAGCCTAGAGTATGCTTTGAATCCTAAAGAGGGTGGTTAGAAGCTTGAACATTTGGATTCCTTCCTTTGCCAATGACTGACTGAACATCAGCATGACATAATGCTTATACTTTAATTTACACATAACTGTGACAATTGGAATTCAACATCCAACCCAGTGAAACTGTTTTATTGCTATTTTTCACATTTTATATAACCGCACAGCCACTGGTTTAGATTTAAACCAGCTGCCCCTGAGCCAAGGCGGCAGTAAGTGTGTGCTAGCAGCTCTCCAGTCAAAGCATGTCAACTTTAGCTGATAGAGTATTACAACTTGTAATCCTAAAAACGGACATGTTTGAGCCACAGGCTCCCTTGCCAGATTTCTAAAGTTGTTTTTTGTTGATGTTTGTTTCATCCATAGGGTGGTGAAGTTTATGCAGAAATCACTGTTAGCCCTGGGGTACTCGGTACAAAGGTACAGGTTTTACATTTTGTTCTAAAACATAAATTACATCTTACTCTACCAAGAATTGTAAAAATGTCAACTCTCATTTTATTTAGTAATGTAATATTCTTAGATTTGGTATTCCTATATTTACTTAAGTAAAGGATACAAATACTTCTTTCAGCATTGCTGCAGGTTAGGTTGAGAAGAAGGGCACCCACAGGCAATCCAAACCAACCATGTGATGTTTATCTTGACTGTGTTGTGTGTCTCATGACTGTTTAACATCTGCGAATATCCTCATCACCTAATAAGCCCTCCACAACATTGCCCCCACCTACCTCACTGACCTCCTGCATCGTACACTCCTACCAACCTCCTCACACCTCTCACCGGTCCGAGCAACGGACCTGGTGGGACAAGTAGGGATGGGTCTCGAGACCCGGTTCCAAATTTCTCAAAACCCGAAAATCAATAAGGTCCGAGCTTATCGATACTGCTATCGAGACGTTGTTTAAAAATAGATACATGCACGGACAGGAAAAATGACTTACTAGCACAGTGTGTGGGTAAAGACCATAGTAAAGACCCACCGCAAATCATTCAAAACATTCAGACTGTTACAGAGAGCATGGCTCTGTGGGCCGCTTAATCAGCTCGTTAAAACATAATCAGCGACAGAGACAGAAGAAATCAAACAGTCACAGACTCACAGTTTTTGCAATAAAAGCAATAATAGTTCTGTTAAAATTAAGAATTTGTTGTCTCGTCTTTCCACCAAATAATAGAAAAGTATTGATAATGGTATTGATAAAGACTTGAATCGTCACTATTTAAATCCGCTCTTAATCTGTGGTTATTGTTATTTCTAATTGTTGTAGTTGTATTTTATATATTTTGTATTGATTTTGCAGTTTCTGTCTTTGTTTTATGTAAAATGCCCTTGAGTACCTTCAAAAGTGCTATATACAAATACATTTTATTATTATTATTATTATTATTATAGCCTCCCAGAGCAGCTAGGACACAAAAGACATTTACAATTTCTGGCCTCTTTTTAGCCGCTAAACATTCAAATTGTGTATGTTCGTATTTACCATATCTATCATACTGAGGTTTTGCTCTGCTCAAAAAGATTAAACAAAGATGGACCGCTGAAATGTATGTGTTCGGTCTGCAAAATGTATTTTAAGGTATTCCTGTTCAGAAACACAAAATATGGGAGGAGGTAATGGACATTTACACAAATAGCGGAAATTACATTTGAAATGTAATTTCCTGAAAACCATTAAAACAAATTAGAAATGCAGTGGCGCAAATGTTTGTGCACCTGACAGTAAAAGCCATTAGGATTTATCTTCTGGGGAACACAACTTTCATGGCAATTTAATAATGTTTGAGACATTTCAGTCTGGACCAAAGTGGTGGATGACATAGCTATTCCTAGTTATTTCATCACCACTGTAGGGCTGATATAATAGCCATAGACATTTTTTGACATTTCATCTCAGTATGTAAACCGCATGTAATCTGGTGACACTGGTAACAATCCTTTTCTTTTCCACATTATTTGGCTTAGCATTAGTTTGAATGCTGGGACACTCATTCATCTCACACATTCACTCTATCTCCTATATTACCTGAGCGTAAACTTTACAGCTACATGGAAAACAGATACATCTTACTTTCAGCTTTCAGATTCCTCAATTCCTAATTGTGTTGTTATGAGAAACAGTGATGAAAACATATGTTGTATGTTGCCCTCATGAATACATCAATGTTCTCATCAACTGTTTGTTCTGCTTGGGGGGAGACTCCATCCCGCAGCAGGAGCTGTCAGCTATTAACAAACTGCCTTCCAATCAAATTATTTAACGGATGGCCTAAGCTCCTTTCGCCTGATGGCAACCAGTGAATTCTTTAAAACTTTTCTGCAGTCTCCACAGCTTCTGGTTGGAGCTATTCATTAGCTGCCAGCATTCTTTCTGTCTTGTGTTTATTCATTTTTGGGATTGGAATTTAAGGTAGGACTAACGAAATTTGTTTAATAATTTCATTACTCATTCAGTATTAGGCATTTGCTCAGATCATTTATGCATTTAAAATGATTTAGAGTGACTCTAACCCTACCAAAACACTAGTGCCCAACAAGTCCTCCAAATTAAATGACAAAATACATTATTTCATGCCCTCTAGAACGACACATACAAGCATTTTCTCATCTGATATTTTGTCAATGACTTCCAAAAACGTTACATATCACTGTGTTCTGATATCAGTCTAGTGTCTTCAGAGAAGTGGGCGTGGTTAGCAGTGATGCCACGTAACGCGTTACTTGTAACTCTTGTTACTCTAATCTGACCACTTCCCCATGCACATCTGTTTATCCATTGCATTCACCTTCAGTTTTGTTGCCCCATTGGACATACTTAAGCCGAATTCCCAGACATCATAAAGAAACTCGTTTTCCTTTAAACCCCCTTGGGTCAAGACATTTGACAATTTTGACAAGTACCTGTGAATGCAGTCACTCTTTTTCTTATACCTTCTATAAAAAATTTAGTTTATGCAAATAGTGTTTTCTGGCAAAACATATCAGAATAGGACAGTGTTCTCTAAAGCTAAATATAACACAAAGTGCATTAGAATGCCTGTACAGACACCAGTGACTGTATAGACACCAATGGAAATGCTTGCGTGTTTCACTCCTAAATGCTGCTTACTCATCTTGTGTTGACACAGTGTGACGCCTTCAGCACGGTAATAAATACATATATGGTTGGATTTATTTATGTAAACTCACATTCCACATTGCTGTGATCTGCTATAAACCATACAATGTTTATTCATTTGTATTGAAGCACTGGTGTTTTTGCAAAAGGAAAGTTGCAATACATCATATTAGATGACACTTTGATTTGCCTAAAAATCCTACTTTGGTTGTGTTAATGATTTGGTGTACAGAAATCATTTGAATTGTCTTGTCGGTCTTCATCACTACCTAGCTCTTCGGTATTATCTCCTCACATGCTCATCTATCTGTTAACCCTTATTTCTCTTGGTTCTAATGGATCAGAAAGCTGATCTGGTCCTCAGCTTGGTGGTATCACACAAAGCAGATGGTGGATTTATCTGACTAAGACATGTTGTAGTAGTATATTGTTAAAGCCACAGAGAGGGCTTAAGTTTAAATGCACATGAAAAAAAAAACAATTGATTTCCAGATGGTGCATAAACCAGCAAAATGCATGGCTGTCTGGTGTCTCGACCTGACAGGGAGCATAGAATTGTGTGCACTGGTGTGACCTCTGATTAATCCTCAACTCTAAAAGGCCTGGGCATCTCTTGACGAGTGCCCTCTCTGGTACTCCCTTCTATCATGGCTTCCATCTGTGGCAGATGCCCGGAAAAACAACCTCCTGCAAACACAGCAGCCTGCCTTCCTGGTGTCACAGGAGCTCTGTTCCAAAAGTGAGGCTCACTTTGATGCTACTTGGATGGAAATGAGAGACCCGCTGCCAGGTTGGTACCTGACTACTTATGCAAAGCGGGGAGGTATCCGTCCCACAGGCCATCTGCGGACACCCCTGTGTTTCACATATGGCTCATCATACGAGTTTTCAGAGGATAGGCAAAAGGGGATTAAAATTCATTCAGAGTCCAGCGTCTTGTTAATGAATAGATTGAAGTGAAATGCTATTTGCATTGAATTACATGCAGACCCAGTACCAACCGCAGTCTGAGCCTCTCGGCACTCTGAGCAGTACACTGCAAATAATTACCCACATCTACAGGTGATTTCATCCTCTATTCATTTCAAATGGAAAGCTTTGCTTATATAATAATGTATGAACAGTCAGCATTAGGCTGGCTAAGTCTGCTATAAACATTGGGCCTAATTTACTAACACTAGTGCAGTTTGCGCTGCGTCTGTTTATGAGAGTTTGGTAATAGTGCACGCTATGCTTCCACATTTTGCGTAGTATTTATCAACCCTGACACCCATCAGGCAATCAGCGTCTTTCTCCGCCCACTATACCGTAAATTGCGCTGTAGCAAGGCGGTACTGGTGCTATGATATGGCTGAGTGCAGACTGCGATATTCCCACAGCTGATGCTATGACTGTTTGAAATTATCCTGATGCCAATATTTGTAATGTAGCGAGGAGTTTAACAACTGCTGGAATAGGATGTGAACGCTGAGTGGGAGATTCAATTTCATCTTTGATTTCTTCCAGTAACTCTAATATTGCATGACTGCTTGATCTGTAACGCTAAATGATGTTGTCTTCACTGACAAAGTGTGATTCTTGTGTTAAAAATATTTTACATTACTAAATATTTTAATTTATGTCTTCGTCTTGCTCAAATTACTGTTGCCATTTCACCAGCGGCATAAAGGTCTACGAGGAAACTCGACTGCGGCTGGTTTAGACCTGCTTTTAAGAGGCGGAGAATTTCCCCCGCAGAATAGAGGCGCGCTCTTACTGACAGTCTTTGTAAATACCACGGAATATATAATTAGGTGCACTTTGCGCTTATCCTCCCACCTTTTTGGGTGGAACTCCCACTTTCCCCACGACCCTCCCACGAACGCATATTGAAAGCGCAACTTGTCTCTTCTCGCTCATGTGGCAGACAATCTGCGATTCTACCCAAGTGCGCCCTGTTTGTAAATATGCTGCATCGGTTACGTCCGTCTTTGCGAACCAATTAGTGCCTGGAAACAGGCGCAAACGGATTGATAAATCTAGCCCATTGTTTCTAAAAATGTACTGTAGACAAAAATCTTAAATCATTTTTATTTTGTATGACACAACAAGAGTAGGGGAGGATTAATTAATCCCACCAGTAAGGGGAAGTGTGTTGACACATACAGAGACATTCTATGGTGACTAATGATAGCCCTCTTCCCTGTGTCTTCTTCGGTAAAATATAAAAAATAATGGACTCACGTACAAAACTGTTCCTTTAACCACTTGAAAATCACAGTTGATTATTTATCTTGAATGGTCCTCAGTGAAAGTGTGAGGCGACAGTGACATGCCATATGACTGGAATGTATGAATTACTATGCTAGATTCATGAGTAAGAATCTTTAAAATAAACAGCCTTGCAGGTAAAATGGTCGTCTGTCTGGGTTTTGAATATACCAAAAGAGTAGGAGACTCAGGTTTTGGTTGACAGATATATCATTTTGGATTGAAACATGGACATTTTACAGTATGTTTCTTCTATATTCGCTGTTGCATGAGTTCACAGAGTATAGACTGCCAGTATTCACTCAATATATGAGGTTTGATGGTGACAAACTATGACAACTTCACCCCAGTCAAGCCTTGCTCAGGCAGGAGGAGTGAGCCTGTGTGGTTATGGATAGATCCATTACCTCAAGGCTCCTAGGATTTGTGCTTCGACCATTTCTATTTGTGTAAGAGCTTTCATATTTTTGTGGCACTCCATTCAAAGACATCTGACTCCACAGCAGGAGAGCCTGGGAAATTCACTGATAACAGTCTTCCTAAAATAAAAATGCATAAGAGATTAGCTCTTACTGTACATTCAATCAGAGCGGCTGGGACCTTCATACATTATCTCACAGTACAGGGCAATGCTCTTCTCTTTGCACCTTAAAAAATCTTCAGTGTGTTTGCAGAATTTTGGAGGCAGACAGTGATATCCAAACAACTGCTGTTTCAAATAACTTTTAACAGAAAATGTTTTAAATAACCACACCTCAGGTTTTTATGGGCACAGGAAGAAGGTGATGTAAATGGACTGCATTTACAGTATATAGTGCTTTCCTAGTTTTAACAACTACTAACAGCAGGGTTTCAGCAGGTTGACCAAGTCAAACTAAAGACTTTTTATTTCCTTTTAAGGACCATTATGAATGAAATTGAAGAGCTATATCACAACATCAAATCATTTTCTCATTCACATTATAGGGCTGGTGTCTAGTCACCCTGTGGAGGACCCAGAGCACCTCCGCTGTTAGTGTTGGCTCTGATCCAAATGCGACCCTTACGAGAGTTGCGGAGCTGCTGTGTGGGTCACGTGGGTCACGACTAGTGGTCACGCAGTGTGGAGGTAGTGCTTGGGGCCGGGCTGGAGCCGCCAGACACTTGGCACAAAGTGCTGGAGTCAAGTATAGCTAAACTTGCACTTCCCCATAGCTGAAGTATAAAATCCGTTTTATGTCTGTGGTACAATCCGAAAAAGATGCGCGCCAAATAACACGAAAGCTGATTGGCTGCATTATAAGTTGCATGTTGGTCTCATTTGTAGCCGTAATACAGCTAATTATGTTTGGATTAGCGAAAGAAAGAACTTAAACACCACAAGATCAAAAAACAAACATTCTAAAGCATTTAAATGAGCATTAGAGGTCACATTACATGGATGTAGGAAAATTAAGACCTGTTTAAGTAAGGGTTAATGCCCAACGAGGTGTCCATTGTCAGGTATTAATGGCCGAGGGCGAGGCCTGAACCGTCCGACGCGCAGCCTCCGCCGAAGTTCATAAATACATGACAATGGACACCTCAAAAGGGGATTAACACGCTTATACCATGGTCACTTGCCAAATATTTTTTTTTAAAACATTAATTCATATTTTAATACATTTTACAATCGAAATCTGAAGTTTTTCCAAACAATAACTGTTTCCCTAGTTACGCCTGAGGGTTTGACTAATACCTGGAACAATCATTCCCATCCCATAAGGTTCTTATGCAATGCAAACGTTGTTCACTGCTCCAGGGAATAGAACGGACCTTAGATGCAAGATATTTATAGTCCGCTCAGCTTGTAGAACCCTTCAGCTCAGCTCCAAGCCAGAAAGCTGTGCAACGTTATTGTCGGGTTATGATGATCTTGAAGCAAGATAGATCCTGGACCGAGTGGGGTGAGAGTCTAGAGTTTGACTGGGATCTTCCTGGGATCTTCCTGGGACACATACACACTCACAATGGCAAAAGTTTGCATGCATACATTGCACATATACACTATACACACATTCATTGATTCCCACACTGCTATGTCTAACTCCATTCAAGCAACATATTAACAAACTAAACTTAATGTTTATGTACAGAAAACATGGTGGGGCATCAAACCATTATTTTGTATTCATATGTTATAGGTTATGGTTTCACTTTCTGAATAGAACTACACAGTTTTAGATCATCCTCAGATTGTTCCACTGATCCACCCCCTTTTCTGAAATGCATGTCATTTGCATGTATTAAAGACTATCTGTTTGCAAACACATCTTAAATATTTGACAATAGTATATTGTTATAACACAATATTGATGAGCCTATTATTCACAAAATAAAACATGTATAACTGTTTATAAATCGCATACTAATGTGTATTAATTAATTAGTTAATACTTAGCGTGTAGTTATTATAAAATGTTACCTACCCGGTTTTAAATAAAAATGGCTTTTCGTCAGGAATGTTGTCAGCATCATTATAATTAGATCATCTCTTTCACAAGAACTAGCCTACTGCAGGTATTAATGAGCTATCTGAGTGTGATATGAAACGCCCAGTGTTTGCATTTTAAATGTGTCACATGGCCATGCATTTCTGCCGTCTCTCTGCCGTCAACACAGGGCGCAGTCAGTGCACGGAGAGGATACAGGCTGCGGGTATTTGCAGTCACATCAAAACGCAGACGACAGCACAGAGAGCGAAGAAGAAAACATCTTTTTATTTCCCTCCGCGAGTATGTTGTCTCGTTTCTTCTCATAAGCGGTGTGAGTGGATATTTATTTAAACGCGTAACGGAACAGAAATGTCTGACTCCGTGAAAAGTTTATTTATGCTGTACCGTATTCTCAAACTTAAAGCAGCCAGCATTTGGAGCTGATCGATGCGAGGAGCCAGTGAAGTGGTTTGCTCGTCAGTAGTGTGGTCGGAGCCGGCTGTGAGCGGCAGAGCGGTGCGCGCCTCGCTAGTTTCTTTTTTTTACGCGTAAAGGGAAAAGAGTGATCAGGCAATACCGGGAATCCAAGACGAGAAATGGAAATTACAAACGGTATTGGAATTAATGTCGAAAGGAAAACAACAACAATGCCTTGATCATCGACTGCATCTCCCGGACAGAGAACCCGTTTAAAAAACGCCTGATAAAAGAGGTAAGAAGTCGCAGTGAGCACCACTGTGACTCATTTTATAATCTATACTGTGGATGTGAAGGCGGTAACTTAACTACACATTTTAACTGTCTGACACATTGCAGGGTTGTCTATGGATATAACCTAGTCAGAGATGTTGCAGCAGGAGATCAGTTAATGTATCCTAATACTTTCCTCCAAGTGTTAATTGGACCAAACTGTCTTTTTTTTTTTCTTCTTCTTATTCCGGTGCCTTTTATTATCTGTCGCCGTGTCTGCTCCGCCTTTATCACAGTGCCCTATTTAGCTGAAATGGACTCGGGGATCTGTGCACTGCTCATCAGACGGAGTGCAATATCATCGCTAAGAATTTCAATTATTTCCCCCCTGTGCGGCTCCCAGGCCGATCTGAATGTAGGCTACTGGAGGATCAAATATTCTCCAGTTAAGATACACAACGCCCCTCCGCTCCACCACGGCTCTCAGCTGCCCTTTCATTCAGCCTAAGTTATTGTTACCAGACACCTGAAATATAGCTGGATTGTTCAGTCAACATGATCATATGTCAATACTCATATCTGAGAGTGTTTTCATATTTGCAGAGGCAGACGGTTGCACAGCACAAATGCTGTAGCAGCATACAGTCATAATGGATTGGAAAAACACATGAAACTTGTTCATTATGATCAAATCAATGATCAATGATCAAATCAGCTGATTAAAATCCCAGCAAAGGCAGCCAAAGGTGAAACTGCAGCAGGTCAGTCAGCCTGGGTCATATTTGCAGCTTGATTATTGAACATGTGCCATTTGGAATAAAGTTCTCCTTTCTTGTCTTTCTTCTGGCCTTGGGGGCTAAGAAGTGTGAATGTGTGTGGCCTTTATCCAGACTCTTCACAGTTCACAACATTGACTTTTCCCATGCTTCTTGATCAGGTAACCATGTGTTTGTGTGTGTGTGTGTGTGTGTGTGTGTGTGTGTGTGTGTGTGTGTGTGTGTGTGTGTGTGTGTGTGTTTATATAATGTATGGAGTTAGTGGTGAGGTAGCCACAATTGGGGGATGGAAGTACTTTACTGGGTTGCAGCTTTCTTGCAGAGGATTAAGATGTATGGGCTTTACTGTGCAACTAAGCATTATTTTTATTGTCAATAAATCTGTTGATTATTTTTTTTCCGATTAATGGATTAGTTGTTTGCGCTATAAAACCTCAGAAAATTTTGAAAAATGTCGATCAGTGTTTTCCAAAGCCCAAGATGATGTCCTCAAATGTCTTGTTTTGTCCACAACTCAAAGATATTCAGGTTACTTTCAGAGAGGAGTGAAGAAACTGGAAAATATTCATTTAAGAAGCTGGAATCAGAGAATTTTTTTCATAGAAAATGACTCAAAACGATTAATTGAATATCAAAATTGTTGCAGATGAATTCAATAGTTGACAAGAAATCTATTAATCAATTTCATCTTTGCAGCTCTGATAGGCAGGCAGTATGGTTTCAGGTGAAGTAGCACGCCAAGAAAGAGAACCTCTCTTCCCAATCCCACTATCTACTAAGAGATGACCTTTGCCTCAGGCAGATTAGAGCCGTACTCTAACTGATTTACCATTAACCCTTCCAACACATTTTGTTGTCATGCTAGTAGTGGCTGATGAGGTGTGTGTGTGTGTGTGTGTGTGTGTGTGTGTGTGTGTGTGTGTGTGTGTGTGTGTGTGTGTGTGTGTGTGTGTGTGTGCGTGCGAGTGTGTATATGTTTTGGGGTGGGGGCGGGCGTCCATCACTGAGTTCTCAGACTGTGTCCCACAGTTAAACTGCTAATCCCACAGTAAGCAAATCTATCAGAGCTATGACTCGCTTTACCTCACTGGTGCACTACATGGACTATAAACCAGAAAGCTCTGATGTGCAATGAGAGACATGGGTAATTTAGTTTCAGATATCCTAGTGATGCAGAAAAAGAAAAAGTCATGTTAGAATGTGAAACTGGTTTCTGTTTCTGTTCTGTTGTATTATCCATGCTATCATGATTCAAAATGATCACTTGGGATCTAGTAAATACTGGTCTCAGCACACACTTGGCCTCTCCTGAGAAGAAATTGGGTTGGGTTTGTGGGTTCTTTTTTGCTGCTAAATGTCCTGTGAGCCTGATCGTAGCCAGGTTGGTCTTTGGGCTCTTAAATAATACCTTCTCTAAGCAGCCCCTGGGCCTCTCAGCGGATCTGCTGGCTATAAATAATGGCACATATGTCACCATGCTCTTGGCTGACGTACACTAAGCCCCATGCTGAGCTCTATAGGGACAAGCAGAGAGCTGCATCTCAGTCTTGACAGAGTCCCGGACACAGACAGTAGCACACCGTACGCTCCATTGACATGCTCCAGAGCAGCATTCTCATTTTGTCCCTACCTCTCCTTCGTCTCTGCTCATTATCCCTCTCTCCGGTCATTCACTGATTCAGCCTCCACTTTCACCTCCTTTCCCTGTGCAGCCTTTGTAGAGATGGATAAGCAGCATTAGTAACAGTTTGTTTGTTTAACAGTATCTTATGCGCTGTGAGAAGTCCAATCACTGTGAGCAGCAAGAGACAGGAGCAGCACTCTGGGACGGAGCGAGACCAGTCGTTGAGTCATCATCTCATAGAAACAGCAGCAGGGCTTTAAACAAAAGTACAGCACAGTCATATACTGTACATGAGTCATGGTTGGTATGGCTGACCCCATGTTCACCATTGACAACCTGTTTATTTCCGCAAGAGAAGAATATAATGGCCTTAAAAGGTCCAATGTGTAGGAATTTCTCCCATCTAGCATTGAGATCATATATCACAATCAACTCTCTCGCACCACGCAGTTCAAAGTAGGTATTACAGCTACGGTAGCCTTCACGCTTCAAAAAGCCGGTCTCTTGCTCTTTTCAACATCCTTTTTCTTTTTCGGGGCGAAGAAGAAGACTCCTGTTCCTGAAATTTGGATTTTGAATATGTGTGGTCCTCCACGTTTCCTTCTTCAAACTTGCCGGGGCCGGGAAGCTACGATACCCATTAGCAGCATTAGCAGCACCCGTGAGTTTATCATGTGACAGAGAAAACGCGAAAGGTGGAGCAGTACGTCCTGTATGTCCCTTACCGGCTACTGATTTCAAAATGGAGCATGAATATGGAGCGTCTACCCCAGTTCATGCGAATGCAAATGTAAAATTTCAAGCCAAAAGGAATACTTGGAATTGATGGTGGTGGTAAATATTCATGAAAAAGGACAAGTTTGTGAACGGGCAACACAGATTTTGATAATGAACAACTAAACGTTACACACTGGACCTTTGAGATCAATTCATGGTCTCATGGCCGCGAGGGTCTGTGTGTCATCTGCCCCAGGCACTGTCCTCAGTGAAGGACACCAACTGCACATGGACTTGAAAAATAAACAAGATGCTTGTTTTGTGTACTGTATGTACAGTACAGGCCAAAAGTTTGGACACACCTTCTCCTTCAATGTGTTCCTTTTTATTTTCATGACTATTTACATTGTAGATTCTCACTGAAGGCATCAAAACTATGAATAAACACATATGGAATTATGTACTTAACAAAAATGTGTGAAATAACTGAAAACATGTCTTATATTTTAGATTCTTCAAAGTAGCCACCCTTTGCTTTTTTATTAATAAGGGAAAAAATTCCACTAATTAACCCTGACAAAGCACACCTGTGAAGGTAAAACCATTTCAGGTGACTACCTCATGAAGCTCATTGAGAGAACACCAAGGGTTTGCAGAGTTATCAAAAAAAGCTTTCAGTTATTTCACACTTTTTTGTTAAGTACATAATTCCACATGTGTTCATTCATAGTTTTGATGCCTTCAGCGAGAATCTACAAAGTAAATAGTCATGAAAATAAAGAAACACATTGAATGAAAAGGTGTGTCCAAACTTTTGGCCTGTACTGTATGTAGTCTATTCCCCATCCTTGGTGGCACACACCGTTTTCTTATGTTGACTTTTTCATCTTGTTCTTGCTGCTTCTTCATCTGCTTCTTCAGAGGTTTGCATCGTTAATGCAGGCTAAAGTGGCTAAAAGAGCGCAAAAAGCAACACATTAACACAAAGTTCAGCATCAACAAAGACCCTAACAACCAATGATTCAGCTAATTGACTAAGAGGAGGCTGCCCTAGTCTTGTTTGTCATTTCATGTTTCTAGCCACGACTGTTGATGGTTAGTAATCCAGACACAAACCTTTGCTTCAAAACAGACATAGCCTTGCTGCTAGAGTGAGCAGTGCCTGCCTCTGTGGTGTTCTGCGGTCCGGTGTTGGTTTAATGTCACAGTTAGCCTGATCTACTGTTGTGACGGTCAGTGGGGGCTCCTGCCCAGATGAGTCCTGATGTCAGGCTCTCATCTGTTGCTATGGACGGATCCACTGTCCCCTCATTTGCCATTGATTCTGCATCTCCCTGAACATCCCTAAAACTGGGATTATATAGTTATGCCTGCTAGTTCTTCAGCCTCAATTTTCTCCAAGAAAAGCTGTATGAGTGGATATGTTATGAGTCTAGTGTTCATACTCCTGAGCAATCTGCCTTGGACAGAGTGAGTGTGTGTGTGTCTTTGGCAGGCTGGGAGGAAGTACATGCAGCATGCCAGGCCTTCTGAGCCTTCTCCTAGGTGGCGGAAGCAGCATTTGGGTTAGAGGTCTGTCATCCATATGCCCTCCACCTGCCTAAACTAACACACGACCATCTGGGTGAGATTAGCATTTCCTGCTCCAGTGTGCACAAAGGATTACACAATTCTCCTTCAAATGAAACACCAAAACATATTAGAAAGTATTGTGTCACACAGTGTTTTTTTTTTGTTTTGTTTCAACTTTTAGTCACTGTTTGGGTGTGGAGTGGAGCGGGCAAGGAGAGCGTGATTTACATGTAATCAGAAGAAAACTTCAGTCTTCTGGACTAGGGCTGTCCCAAAGGATTATTTTTTGAAACATTTAATCTAGCGATTATTTTTTCAATTAGTCGACTAATCTAACGATTAATTTTTCGATTAATCTTCCGATTCACTTTTTAATTAGCGATTATTTTCTCATTGCTCAATTATTAACAATTTACACAAAACAAATTTTCATTAAAGTTGTTTAATACTGCACTGTTCAAGTAAAATTAATTTGTAGTGGAACCTGAAGCCAGATGTAGGCTATCAATCCAACCACAAAATAAAGTCACTTTCAGGAGGAATACAAAAATAAAAACTTAAAGTAAACAGAGCAAGTGCAAAAGAGCTTGCTTTTTTTAACAGTAGTAGGTAAAATAATGAATAAGCTCTTGTTTAAGATCCAAGCTCTTCTCCCTTTAATCTTACAGTAAAAAAGTGCAATTTTAGCAACATATGAAATCAGATTTATCAAATAAATCTAACATAAGGCAAGTTGCAGAGTGTTTAATATAACAGTCCGTAATCAATTGGGTCACTCATGATGATGGTAAACAAAATCAACGGACTAACGTACCGTTGGGCTACTACTGGGAATAGATTCCGTGTCACTATGTTGATAGTCGCACATGCTTGGGAGTAAAGCTTAGATTGGGCACAAAAAAATCAAGCCCGACCCTACCCGAGCCCGTTGTGTCCGAGCCCGGCCCGGCCCGACACATTAACTGGAATTATGAGCCGAGCCCGATTAAACCCAACAATTTTTTAATACGTGGGCCATTATAACTGACGTTATAAAGGACTCGTGAGATATCTGAAACAATCTGGCCTGGTTGCGCAATTATCGAAGACAGTGCTACAGATGGGGGAGACACGATTTAGCACGGTTTACCTCACACTCAAGTCAGTGCAGGACATGTACCCAGAGCTACGGGAGAAGCTGGAGAGGCATAGCTTTCTCCCCACCCAATTAGGCTAATAAAGTAATGAATAAAAAAACACAAATGCTTGATCAAGTTTCCGGCCCGGCCAGGGGATAGTGGCAGGAAATATTGTCCCGACCCGGCCCGTGGCTCAAGTTCGGGCTTGGGCAGAGAATCTAAACTCTAGCCTAGTTGGGAGGGAAAGGGAGCAGAGAAAAAAGGTGAGCAGAACTTACGGTGTTTTGCTGCTGTTATCCTGACTCAGTGATGCTATTTACAAAGTCTACAGACTACCACGTTGTTGTTGGCATTAAGAGTAAAATACTCCCACACCGAAGACCGTGTGCGAGCCTTTTTTGTCAACGTGTTGTTGAACTCGCGAGGAATCCATACTTTCTGGAGGCAGCTATGTTTTTCTTTTGATTTCTCCGCGTGACGCGTTGACGCAAATTATTTGTGTCAATGCATTTACGTAAATGATTACGTCGACGAATCGTCCCTGCCGTATTCTGGAACAACAGCCCGCTGATCCGAAGCCTGGCATCAGCACACAGCCGGCGTACGGTAACATCTTCTACGAGTTCACCTGGAGCTCCCAAACAGCAAGCATGTTTAGTTACGTCTGTTTCTCTCCAAGGTTGTTATTTTTTCCACATAGAAATGGGCTGGTTAAAGTTAACTTACTGACGATAGAGGTCCGCTAAAACGAACGCTAAAGTTAGCTAATGTCAGCTATTGGAGCTAACGTTAGGCTGTGACAGACAACAGCAGAGAGAAACAGACTTTAGTTTCTGTTTGGGAGCTCCAGATGAAGTCGGGAAAGCTGTTGCTGTTACGGTAAAGCCAGATGCTGACTGCGGCCAAGCCGCCATGCACGGCAACAGAGATGAGACGCTCTGTTTTTCTGTGCTGGTCGGCGTTCTTCTTCTTCTCCAGCATTTAGCGGCAGACTAGAACACCTGTACTCGTATAGTGGCCCCATCAGTTCCAGAAGAATTTCATCCCTCGATTCATGGGGCACGCAAGTGCTGGTGCTGATAGGGTCGAACGATTAACCAGCTCAAACCTAACCTACCCAAAAATTGTTTAAGAAAATTCCTCAAATTTTGCAATTCGACTGTGAAGAAAAGTATATATTTGTCCCACTGTGTTATGTGACAAATGAGAACGCACAAGCTGGCATCAACAAACCCAAACAGAAGCTCAAACGATCCTCCCAACTGACCTAGTAGGAGCCAAACTGACCTTACTCGTTGTAAACACAATGAAACAGGTCTGTACGAGGCCACCACACAGTTCTGGCACAGAGAGGCGGGGAGAGGACAGGAAATGAGGCTCTGGCCTGTTGTTGAGCTCAGTCTTGAGGGACTGTCTGGCTCTGTGAGTGCTGACCTGTCAGAGCCAGGATTGGGTAGGCCATACGAGAAGGGATCAGAAATCATGAATAAATGAGCAGGGCTTTGGCGCTGGGCCCAGACACTCAGGATCCAGAGAGGAATACAACAGTACACTGGGCACACATTATTTATCTTGCACTTGATTTTAAGTAGGGGTCCAAAGATATTTTTTTATCAATATTATTGAACCTGTCAATATTATTTGATTATTCTATGAATAAGAAAAATGTTAAACTTCTAAGGCAGAGATCTTCAACAGGGGGTCTGGGGCCCCTGGGGGGGGGGGGGGTCCTCAGAGTTACTGCAGGGGAACCACCACAAGTTTTTTCATAAATGAAAATGTCTTAACATGAATCCAACATATTATTAGCAAATATAAATCAGCATATTTGTGAAAAAAGCAAACAGACAGGTTTCTAGGTAAGGAAATCACTAAGGTAGCCATCCAGAGATCCAGTTAGTCCTAAGGATTCACTATGCCACATGTATTTTTAACATTATAACATAATTGATAAAAACATGCCAACAAATATTAATAGCTTAGCATTCTATGCACTAAAAATGTATGTATAAAGGCTTTAGGCTGCCCACACGTTATTGTAGACCCGGTTTAATATGCAACTCAATTTTATACAATATTCGTAGTAGGGGGTCCCTCACTCTCAGTTAAGGGCTCCTTGGCTTAAAAAAAAAAAACACGCTATGCATTGCCAACTGACCAAAAGAGGCACCCAAAGGGATCGCTGCAGTACTTGTTGGTAGTTTGACAAAATCACTATTTAAATCGGACTTTATAGCTTTTCCAGTGCTTTCAACCGCTACTGATGTGGCATACACACATTCAATATAAACTGATGCAAAAAAGAGAAATGTTGCGTGGCTTTGCATTCCAAAATTTGTAACCAACAAAGATTTTTTTTTTTTTTACTGTAGGTGAATGATGTAATTGTTGTAATTTAAGAAAAACATCACAGAAATATAAAAGATAATTACATGATAGCTCATTTTATTCATGTTAATTTTTTATTATATATTATTTATGTTATATTCCTTTTATTAGATTGTTTTCTGTTGTTTTTTCTGTTTTGACGAAGATCAACTTACTTATGTAACTATTGATTCATCTATGAGGCTTTCCATTTCTGTATGACTTTTTCTGTCTAGTTTAATCTGTTGTAATAAACAAGCTACAATAGAATATACCTAATATTTTTACTTGATTGTTAACTTAAACAAGTTATCAGTAAATCAGCTAATTGGAAGTAATTTTAGAATTGGTAAAATAATAATAAAAAAGAATGGCCTCTTTGAAAATTTGTTAAGATGAGAGCAAAACTGGCACCTTGTAAAAAATAAAATAAAATTACACTAAACAGTATGTACTGTACTAAATGTATGAGACCAAATTGGTATGCTTGGTGTTTACCCTTTACAGCCTCTATGCCCTCTACTATGCAGTTTCTGTTATTGTATCTCTCCTTCACCACATTGTATCCGTAACATGAGGATCCTCTCAAAGCAGATTATCCAGGCTGACAAGAAACCCTCTTTGTTTCATGAAATGAGGTCAGACAACTGCGGAAGTGAAATTGGTCAAAAGAAAAGCTTTTGAGATGTCATCTTTTAATCAAAATATACTTTTCTCATCAGAAATACCGCTGTGCTCTGGCTCTAAATAGATCATGAGGCTGGGCCTGCTCACTGTGTGAACATTCAGCATAAGCAGCTTATTCCATGGCTGCTATTTCTTAATTTTCTAATATTTTAGTTAACAACCTGCTGTATTTGTCTCGATGGGTAGCCCCTGTGGGCCACTGAATGACCAGGGGGGTATAGCGATATAAAAATAGATACATTGAGCTGTGCGTCAGTGAAGTCCGAGAAGCCCTTTGTCGTCTCATTCCAATTTGGCCATGAAGTGTTGCACTCTAAGCTGATGAGTTTGTAGAATTTTTTTATATGCACTTTGCGTTGGTGGCCAGATAATCATTGCCATTCTTCATCCATGCAGAGACCAAAAGAAAAAAAATATGTGGAAAAAGGAAAAAAAAATGCATTGACAGAGTACGGTATTTATTGTACAGGTTCCACTAAAAATAAAAAAATGTTGTATCATAGCTCACTGAAAGTGATAGCCCTTTATTTTGGGTAACTAAGGTTTTAATTAGCACAAGTTTAAAGTTTGAACACATATAAGCCATTAATGAATTACTCATAAAATCATATCTTTTAGTAGTTTTATTAAGTCCAAGCTGTTCCTTGGGACCGTCTGACCACGGCTGATTTGAGGTTATAACTGCATGCACCTGCATGGGCGCGGGAACATATTTTCACTGAGTGGTGTTGTGCAATATAATGTGAGCGCATGACTATGTATGTGCACGTGCTTACAGGAACTACAGGAAAACTGCTCAAACCTACTTGCATCGGGAGTTCCATCAGCTCCCTTGCCTCAGACACAATTTCTCTCTGGACTCTTCTAATATTTAATTTTGAATGGTGTCGGACATCCAGTTTTCTCTTAGCTGAAGCCACTCACTTGCCCTGGGCAAATTATACGTCTGCTTGCCATCTGCTCCATCATTACCTGCCATAAAGCTCCATCCGTTGGCTAATTTTATGGATCTAAAAAGCAGCTCCAAAACGTGCTTGTCTTTCTCAGCCTGTTCCCGCTAGTAATTAGCTCCCTCTACCACAAATCTCTCCCCAAGAGCAACATAACGGCAACTTCTCTGATTGGTGGAGCTCACTGTTACCATGGGAATGCTAACAATAAACCATGGAAATGTTTATTGAATGTGCGAATGGCTAGTGAGCTGCTACCACTGAACTCTATTATGGTTTATGTACAGTCTTGTACCTTTGACTTTTCTTCCATTTTCTACAATTGTTTTGCGCTGAATCAAATGTTTATATATGTTTGGCTGGCTTGGTTCCAGGCTTAAAACTCTTTTATAGAAGGATTTCACTCAATGAAGTGAATAAATGGGGAAAATTGCTTTAGGAATCAAAGCCTTTTAAAAAGTGGGCAGCCACTGTTAAGCTCTATACATGGCAGCTTAATTATACTGTATGAAGCCCAGAGAGTAACTAGTACTCCTTAGCTAATATTGCGCTGGTACTACGTGCTGGAAATTCAAAACCTGCATTACCAAAAACCTACCGACAAACAGTGCATCCTCTGGGGGTCTGGGGTTGGTTTAATACAGCCTCGCTCACAAGGAAATAAACCGATGTGGTGTCTGTGATACCAGCAAACAATTAGCAGAGCACATAAACAGGAAGCTTCAGCGATCAGGTACATTCCCATGTTTGTTTATGAAAGATAAATTAATGAAAACAAGCATGTTAAGCAACATGTTAAGCTCAGTCTGCTACAGTATGTTTAAAAATGGAGATGTGAGAATAAGAACAGCAAAACATATAAACCAGTGATGTCCAAAATGAAGCTTCATGAACCATTAGTTGTATTTATTTACCTAACCCTTTTCTTTACCTAACTAAAGAAAAGGGTCAAGGAATGGCAATTCAGTGTGCTTTCAACCCTTTGCTGAACAGAGAACGCAATCTATTGGGCTCAGAAAAACAATGGAAATGCTTCACGAGCTTCATTTGGACATCGCTAGTATAAAAGGTAAAACAAATGGAGAGAGGTTGATGGATGCAGAGAGCAGGAAGTGAGGAGGAAGAAAAAAGAACCCCCCTACAAACACACACACCTCCTCCCTCTTTGTTAGCAGGCCTATCAGAGGGTTACTGTGTCAGTGCTGGTGAGCCGCAGCTGACACACTACCACTCACTGCACCGTGGCCCTTGAGCCAATTAGAGGCTCCACTAGCCCAATCTGGCTTCCTTAACCTCCCTCTGCCTCTCCTGCATTCTGAGCGCCTGTGCCTAAAGGGAGGACGCTTTACTTTTGTTTGTTTGTCTCTCCAGTTCTGTGTACCTTAATTAACTTAATGGAAAACAGGTAGATTGAATGAAAAAGCCGATCCTATTTGCTTTGGCAGAGCAGGCGCCTCTCGTGGTCTCTGTTGTTGTGTTGTTCCTGCTCCCTAATGAAAGAAGCTCTGTCCCGCCACTGCCCAATCAGCCAGCTGATTCCCTGTTCCCAATCATTATGCACTACACACACACACACACACACACACACACACACACCGCTTAATTTATACAACCTGGCACTGTTTTCTTGGTATTTTTAGCCACCATTTCTATAAACTGTCCTTTGTAAAAAATCAGTGTGTTCTGGGAGGATTGATGAGTGAATATCAATGGCCTGCCGGATCCAGAGTGCCTGCCCCATAATGTTACATCTTTTTAAAGCATTCCCCTGTTTTCTCGCTAACATTTTAGTTTTGTTGTTTAGTTTTTTGTCACATTAAAATGTCCAGCCTCCTATGCTGTTAGTCATAATTAATGCCTCCCTCTCACAGATTCATGCCACCCAACCAGGCACTTAAGGGGAACATAAAGCAGTGCTACCAGTGTTACTATTATTACTTTTTGGCAGAGGAGAGGGATATCATTAAAAATGTTAGGTGTATTTATGTACAAATGTGATTTAATAGTGGCTGGGGGCTTTATTTACTTTAACGGCAGACAGAACCAGGCCTCAAAGGTCCCATCTTATGCTCATTTTAAGGTTCATACTTCATACGTATGTTTATACTGTTTTGGGTTGTTGTTTACATGCTTTAATGTAAAAAAACAAACATTTTTCTCACACAGAGTGTGCAGATCAGCAACATTAGTAACAAAAGCAATACATGGATGTTGGTGTTTTGTGCTGTGGAGGTGATGAATAGTGATGCAGGTTGGATGTCAGCTGAAAAAGCTGGAAACCATGTAATAATAATAATAATAATAAGTCTGTTTAAAAGATAGGTTGTAAGTATGACATGTTATTGTACTATTGCGAGGTGAAATCATTTACAGCAGTTTAAAAAAAAAAAAAAAAAGAAGCAGAGTGGTGATTATAACATCTGTTGTACTGGCAGAATGTGTGGTTTATGGTGAATTTACCATGTGAGCCATTATAGTACAGGCAGTCTATATCAATGACTGTTCATTAATGGCAGGGGTGTCAAACTCAACTTCAGTAAGGGCCACACTGGAAAATAAGAATCACATAAAGGGCCAGACATGTTTAGTTTACTCACATGCTTTTATTTCATCGAAAAAATCTTTTACTGTACTATTGCTGTATTGCACGTCTTATAAAAGTCTTCTCACTTACAGTTTGGTCGACACATAGCTCCAAAGAATATCTTAGCCATCAAAGAAAAAATCCCCAAAAACATCAGAAAAACCCCCGACAAATACTGTGCTGGCCCAAATTTATTTTGAACCTACATTGAATTTAATTGATATGCGGGCCGGATCAAAACCTGCTTGGGGCCAGATTTGGCCTGCGGGCCGTGAGTTTGACACATGTGATTTATGGGATACGTAGTTCGGGTGCCGCCCCATCTTTTCAGCTTTCTTTGTGTTAACTTGAATTCAATTTAATTCAATTTTATTTATAGTGTTGAATCACAACATCTGGAGTTTTCTCAAGACATTAGATAGAGTATGTCTAGACCGCAATCTATATTTCACAGATTCACATTCACAATTCACAATTTCCCCCAATTTGTCCCCAAAGAGCAAGCATTTGGTGCGACAGTAGCGAGGAAAAACTTCCTTTTTACAGTCAGAAACCTCGGATGGACCCTGGCTCTTGGTGGGCGGCCATCTGCCGCTGCCGTTTGGGATACAGATATACAAATATGGAGAAATATGTTTCATAATAATTATAGCAGTTGGTATGATGAGCAGTGGCAATTATAGTACCAACTTTAAACTGGTCGGATCGAGCAACATTAACCAGAACCTCTGAGCAATTTTACAGGCTGAAAATGGCAAGTTTTAAGGAAACTTTGGATTGTGCAACAAGGCAGGTCTGCTTGGTTCTTTCAGGGAATGATTGTTAAGATTTGCAAAGAATATGTTTACATTGATTCACTGGTAAGAGCAAATTACGTTTAACCATGTATCCAGCTAATTTATAAAGCTCACGTTACTGTATTGTGTCAACAGTTAGCTTCATTTAATATTGTATGTGGGGCATTTTCTTTAGCAGGGTGCAAATTTTCCACCTAAACAAGTTCCTTCCTGAGACCATTTTGAAGAGCCACGCTTGCTGCGTCTGGAACTTACTGTAGTGCTTGCCAAGACGATTGTGATTTGTTTAAAGAAATGCAAACCCCTGCCCATTTTTTCTCCTATCCAGGAGTGCATGCTCCTGTTGCCAGACCTTCCTCTGCTGCGCTGTGGAGATAGGTCTGGGAATGCAAGACCATAGTACAGGCAATATAACATGCTGGCCTTTATTATGTTACTTTAAAACTTATTTGTTTGTGCAGGCCATGCCAGTGAATGTCTCATTGGTCTCTTTAATAGTGACCGATGATGTGCTTTTCTTCAAATATTTCTATAATTTTGTCTGTGACTAGGCTGACATCATGTTATAATGTTGCTGGCTTAGTTTCTTCTTATCTCCTTTTTTTATAGTTGCTTATTACAACCTTGGTTGAAGCATGCAAACCCTCAGATGTTCCAGTTCAGTTTACAGGCTCATGATTTTTAGAAAGAATCTGAGACTCCTTTTTACTTAGGCATTGCATCATATTTCATGTTGCTAATCGTGTAGTGACAAAAATGCTCACAGTTTGTGGTATAACGTGAGCCTAATGACCTAGTGTTATGTGGGAGTGCTAACTCCACACTGTTGACGTGAGACAAGCCTTGAAAAGAGGACGAAGGAACCCAGGGGACTGGAGCAGCAAAAAAAAAAAAAAGCTTTGAAGTGATGCTAATGGTGGAGGAAGAAATCAACCTACATACTGTACAGTACAGCACAGCAAGGACCACGTGACTGCTATTCATGGCACGCTGTGTGTGGGCCTGTGTTCTGCATCTAGTACAACAGTGTTAAAATCCATATTTGTGTTTCACATGCACTCATTTACTAGTCATTGGATCAGGGATGTGAAGAAGAAGGCAATCGATCTTTGTTCTCCACTTTTACTACATTACAAATAGCAATAGTGGATTTTAATTAATACCTAATGATTTTGGCAGGTTCTCAACTACATACCATAAATTCTCAAATGGTATGGGGTCTTTAGTTACCATCAAAGACATGAACATCACAGTATTTTTTAAGATTCTGGCGGTTTTGCGGTATATCACGGTATTTTCTTTCTTTTTCTTGACTGGGCCTTTATATAGGTTTATAATGGATAATTCTACTGTCAGGAGTACATTGTATGTTTACTAAAGGGTTTGGCTCCTCAACATTATACAATACGGTTATATGAAGGAGAATCCATGAAACGATTACAGAATCTAAACTATTTTTATTGTGCAAATTGCACGGTGGTAAAATTAACTTAAATCGAATTAATACATATACAAACAACTTTAACATTGTTTCCCTTTCAAAACAAAATAGTTTTAAGATAGTTGTATAAACACTACCTTGGCCACAGGTAAGTTAGGTTGTTGTAGAAAAGTGGGCGACTGAAACATAGCTCCGCTGTCAGCCTCCTTCAGTTGAATAATGTTAGTAGGTTGGCGGACATATTTCAGCGACATCAAGACATCTTAAATCCAGTGTTTTAATCATTGCTCTGAAACCGTCTTTCTCAACGGTATGTAGCGGGACCGTAGGTGGATTGTGTGGGTTCCGCCATCCCTTCCAACATACCCCCACTCCGACGTTGACGTCTAATTGTCGGAGTGGCACTTCCATTGTTTTCAAACGTCCCACCACTCCGACAATTTTTGTTTCCATTAGTGTTAGGGTTAGGGAATAGCAGCATGTCTGAATAGAAGCATGTCGGAGTGGCGGCATGTCAGACTGGCAGCATGTAACCGGATTGCGTTCATAATGTTGCTCCCGCTGCATGCTTGAAGTGACAGGTCTTTAAAGTTAGCACGGCCGAGTAACGTTAGCACGGCTGAGTAACGTTAGCGCAACAAAGTAATGTTAGAGCGACGGGCAACTACAGTGGCTAAATTATGTCAGATTTTTTAGAAACAAAAAACTTCGGAACAACAGAGCATACGAGCATACGTTGTTCTGGTGTATCTCCAGTCTTTCTTAATCCTCTAACTTTCTTCTCTGTTCTTGAATGTGCAGTAGCGACTGGAGCCTCTCCCAGCTTAACACACTGTTATGCTACTTGGCTAGGTAGCAGCTATAATGTTACCCAACATGCCATCCGTCGGTGTAAATTTGTAAATGTAATATGATTAGTGTTAGAAATTGTTTAAGTCACAAATTGTTGTGTGCTTATCCTGTTAAAGAGAGGTAGTTGTGGGTTATTAATTGTTGTGTTATAAAATTACTACCATGGGTGAAAAGGGCTCCCATTCTCAATTCACTCGTAGATTACTTCGGCTTTAGCACTCATTTGCGGCAATAGAGCGCGATTTACTTTAACTGGAGAGAGACAGGCCTTTATTCCTAACTTCCATCATTACCTGCAGTCCAATCTCTAGAAATAGACATCTGCAGGCAATGGGACTGATTTTGATTTTGGTACTGGAAGCATTCTGGTTTACGTTTGTAGTCTGATTGTAGTCCAAGTAGTATTAACCAATCACGTTTGAGCATGCTTATGTTGCAAGCAGGTAAACCGTCCATGTGGAGAGCAAAAGAGGCATCATCTGATGATTTAGCTCTTATAAAAATGTATCTGCATTCATATGCAGATGTCTGTTTATAGAGATTGTGAGACAATACAGCCATAGACGTCGTCTCTCAACTCCCAACTCCATTCTTACTGACTCAAGTTGGTAATCTGACTTTAAACAATGACTGGCACATGGAAGAGGAAGTCTTGGCTCAGATACCTCATATCCAGATATCTGCTGGCTACACCAGAACCCCAAAAATATTGTCCTTTGCCCCCAGAGGCTAAATTGTCATCAGACCAATAGCCCATGGGTTCCAAGATTGCCTGTAGTCTTGAGAAATTAATGATAATGTATATTTCCACGGACAAGAATTCCATCAGTACAACAACAGTTATCATCACCACTCTTTTTTCAATCATTAATAACTTCCAGTTGCTTCTAATATGCCATTATTATTTTATTTGCTGTTGAGCTAATGTCAATGAGTTTCCCATTTATTAGGTGTCACAGTCACTACAGAAATAATTAGCTGAGATGTTCAGCAATCGAGACACAGACAGAGACAGCAGATGATCCGGAACCTGGATACTGCTATGATCATTACATTGAAATTTATAACCCGGTTTCTCATGCTTTATGTATGTATGCCATATTCCGAACAAGATCAAAACCAGGTTAAGACACAAACCGGCATACTAATGTGCATGTAAGTGAACTCGATGGCATTCAGCATTTACTGCACTAGTTTTTCACATTAAAAGTTTACCAGCCTTAACTTTTGTCAGAATTAGGCTGGAACTCAGAAGCAGACCGGACACAGAATAGGTAAAGTTGGGGATTTATTTAAAACCAAAAGGCAAGGCAAGTGGCAGGCAGTTAGTGGAGCAGATGGGTATTGGGCTAGAGTCCTGCTTGTGGATGGCAAGGGCTGGCAAGATGACGTGGTAGATATCTCCCAGTTTGTTACTGAAGCGTGAGCTGGCAGGCAATCCCAGGCTTGAGTGAAGAAAGAGGCTATTCTCTAGAGTTGACTCAACGATCCAGCTAGGACTGGTTATCTGGCAGCATCTCCTTAAGAAGCTGGTTGAGTGCAGATCAGGAACAGGTATATAATTGGAGGCAGGTGCAGCTAGGCGCCAAAACCGGAGAGCCGGTCACAGGCTACACACACATAGAGAGAGAGAGAGAGAGAGAGAGAGAGAGCAAACTAAAGAGCACCAAGCCCTCCCAGTCCACTCAGAAAGAATAAAACAAAAGTCACACTCCTATTAAATTGAAAACAGATTGTTGAGTTTTCATTGATTGATGAAACGGCAAGTGGAAGCGAAATAATTAGTGAATGAAATTAGCATTTTTGTTAAAGTGGTGAATATGGGGCGCCTGGATAGCTCACCTGGTAGAGCAGGCGCCCATATATAGCGGTTCACTCCTCGACACAGCGGCCGTGTGTTCGACTCCGCCCTGCAGCCCTTTGCTGTATGTCATTCCCCCTCTCTCTCCCCTTTCATGTCTTCAGCTGTCCTATATAAATAAAGGCCTAAAATGCCCCAAAAATAATCTTAAACCTACATTGTGTAATTTTTTTAGTTGATTCTTAGCAAAAAAACCTTTGTTCTATCACAAATATGTGCTCATTCATGTGTAATTACTTCAACAAACTAATCAAAGTATTCTCGTAAGCGTAGAATCTGCCATTTAGAATCATTCCATTAATTGAATATGGTTTGTTACATATAGGGCCCTATCTTGCACTCAGCGCAATTGCCCTTGTACACCGATGCATGTATGTACAGCGGACTTTTCCCTCCACAGACGCACGTCGGTAAATTAGGGAATGTATTTGCGCTCCCGGGGGCGGTTCAGCGAAAAGAGGAGGCGTGTTCAGGCGCAAACGTTCCCTGATGCTGTTTTGCAGTTTCAGAAAACAATTCCACCAAAGACCAGGAAAAACCTAGTCTAAAGTCAGTGGTGCTAGTCTAAAGTCAGTGGTGCTAGTCTAAAGTCAGTAACGCGTTATTCAGATGCTATTTTAGGGGCGCATGCTTGGCCCTAATGTAGCGTGTGCACAACGCGCATATGCTTTGCGGTGTTGGCGGTGTTGAGGAATTATTTTGCGGCTCAACACATCTACTAAATGCTGCTGATACAACCGAGCTGTGACGGAGGTCTGTAGCGGCTTAAACAACTTGCAATCGCCGCTGTGTAGCATGGAGCTCCGCTTCGACGTTTGTTTTTATCGCTACGAAGGAGCTTGCCACAGGTATGCTACATTCAAGAGACCATGGGATGTTAACGTACGTTACTCAGCAACAGGTGAAAATAGGGGCAAGGTTGCGCAATAACGTTAAAATTATTTGAACTTTTAGCGAGGAACGAGAAGTGAATTACCACCTGTATGTGTGAAAACAGCTTTATCTCACGCATCCGTTTTGTTGTTGAATATATATAGCCCCCCCCAAAAAAACAACCTTAAACCAATTTATATTTCCACAAAATTGGCATGAATAATCATAATGGCACATGCCCCATGTGTGTGTATGAGTCAAAACAAAATAAAACTTGTTTTGAACAATTTCTTTGTCATCTGCAGATTGATTTTAAGTAGAGGGAGAAAAAAATTTGATTTAAATCTTAAATCGGATTATTTTTGAAAAAATCGGGGATTTTATTTTTAGGCCATATCGCCCAGCCCTATCCTCTCCAGACTTGAGGAGATGCGCCAGAGAGGCCGCAGCAACATCGCCACCCGGTCAAGACGGGCATTTATTACTTTGCCGCATCCTGGACCGCTCCCGCTGGCGTGCACCAGGCAAATCCGCCGTTATAATAGCAATCTGCCATGGAACAAGCACGCCTGCTCTTAAAGGAATGTGAGATGACGCTCTGATTGGTTTATTGCACGTTACGCCCAAACCACACCTAGCTACTTCAGACCAACCCATTTTAGATGGGCGAGATCCGCCCACAAAGCTACTTGCGTTCCACATATGATACTTGCGTTTCAGATCGTTAAAATAGGGCCCATAGAGTGCAAAGATTGCCTGCATGTCTTTACTGTATGTAATTAATATACTCAGGGCAGTGGTGACTGTGAGGTTACTGTTGTTTACTTCAGATTCCAGTGTTTACTGTCAAGCAGACCGTAGTGTTTCCTTCAGCATCTGGCTGGTGGGGCTGGTGTTTTACATTTGGCTGACATTAGGTGTCCAGCAGCATTTCTGGTAAAGTCATTTGAGCATTTTCGCTGACATGTCACTAAGGATGCTGCTAGGGATTAGTCCCTTTCCCCCTCATGCAGTGGCTTGCCATCCAGCCCTGGGCTGACTGCCAGCCCCCTGGACTGGCCCAGATCAGTACGGTGTCTTTAATTCTGAAGGATCAGAGGGGCAGAATTACAGGCTGCATGTTGATATCTGATATAGTTAAGGTCAGGATGCCTACAGATTACTACACAGCAGTTGTGAGGTAATTGTGTCCTATCATACATAAGGATGGTTTCATTTATCACATGATTTGAGTTTCGATGTTCAAAACTCAAAATGTTATGGTATTAGGATGTTTAAAGCTATAGTGCGTAGTTTCTGCCTCCCCCATGAGGAATTCTAAGTAATGACAACAACACTGTTGGCGCGTCCAAATGATACAATGATCGCGCACGCGCCCCCACCTCTTCCCCACGCAGTTGCTAGTAGCCACCATGGTAGCCACGGAGGACATGGAGGATTAAAAAAACATGATGGACTCTCCAGAAGAGGTCATTATCTTCACTCAAGTTTCTGCGTGCCAAAGTCACTGGACGACACAATCTTCTGAACATAGTCATGCTGAGAAATCCAGAGAGAGTTGTGTGGAGCTGATGGTCTTGATTAGCTTTGTGGCAACTCATTTGGCAATGGCTTGAATGTAACGGACGGTCATTATATAATAATAATTTAAAGAAGCAGAAGTATATGGACATAAATCACCCGTCCACTGTCACAGTTTGCTTAACAGTTTGCTACAGTTTGTATAGATTTTGGGTCAGTGACCTGTATGAACACAATCCTGTGAGGAAGAATGCCGGAATGTGGTTTGTACGTCCGTCCAGGTGTTGATAAATAAAGAGTTGACTTCTCATTCCCAACTCGTCTATCATTCAAGCTTTTATTTATAGTTTTTAGCATCTTTCATATAAGACATGCAGCTCTGCTTTACAACTAATAGTACAGAAAACAATTAGTGGTTAAGACATGACATTAAAAGATAATTTTGGTTTATTACTACAAGGGTCTTCTCTTATTCTTATTAGTTATGAACACTGTACATTGTACTAATTAATTGCTAAGTACAACAAAGGTGGGGAACAAAGTGGCATTACAACAAAGTCCAACAGGGCAAGGAAATAACCTGTCTGATTGTCTGACAGCTCATGTTTCTTGCCCCGTCTGGCTTCATTTTAGTTATGTCACCATGTTCCCAGATCTCAGCAATTAACCTAGTGAGTTAAACGTTTTTACCAATAGGAATGATGGCCACAAAGTATGAAAATGAAAATGGAGAAAGGTTCCCTGTGGAAGTTTTGACCACTTCTGCCACTATGAAGCAGTTTTCTTTTTCTCGTGCATCTGCATGCTGGTGATGCAATGCACATTCCATTCATTTCTTACACTGCACTGCAACTTGTATTCTTGTGTTTTATACCTGTCTTATTTTATTTTAGCTTTTATTTTCTATTCCCTTTAATGGATGTTTTAATTGTTTTTAATTGCTCTTTAATGTTTTATGTAAAGCAATTTAAAATGCCTTGGTGCTATATAAATTAAGTTGCCTTGCCATGCTGCAGCCGAAAATGATGCTATTAGAGAGGTGAAAGTGAACCAGAACAGTAAAGTTGCAGCCGGAAAGCTAAACAATGATTTAATGAAGCTCTGTAAAGCCAAGGGGAGCTGCAGGTAATAATAATAATTCTCTGCACTATAAAAAAGTTAAGGAAATCAAATCTTGTCTCATTAACCTGACAAACATATTCGTTTTATTAAATTTTAAGTTAGTTGAACTTACAATTTCTTGGTTTTATTTTTAGAACACTTCAGAACTTATGTAACATGAGTTGTTCTGAGTTGAACGAATGTAATGCTGAGAGTTCACTCAACTCATTAAATAAAGGTTCTGAAATGTGCTGTCTCTAATACATGTTACGTCATGGTTGTTTCTTTTCATGATAATGAAAAAAAACAATGTTAACCATGATGTATCAAATTAATGTCCTTTCCTCATAGACCCTTATAATTATAAGACTTTGAATTTATAATTCAGCATTAATTCAGTTAGCTCACATTTTAAGGCAGCAGGGAACTAAAATCTAAAACTAAACAAGGATTTTTAAAAGGTGTTTGATTGTAAAGAGTACATAATGACTGGTTAAGGACCTAGACTTGACTTGAGACTACGGACTGTTCTGTCTTGACTTGGAACTTGACATGACTTTTCAACATAATCGCGTTGTCCGAACACTGCTTTTTACTGATGATCTGTCAAATTTTTCCAGGACCCAGGTCTTAGGGATGATCCTGTAGACAGTCCTGTCAGTAGTTTGTAAATCTAAATAGGATAGCTGTGGTTTCCATGCTGCTATGCTTTAGTTGTTCTCCTATGATTATTAAAAAAAAATTCTTTTTTGGGGGGGGCATTTTAGGACTTTCTTTTGACAGGACAGCTGAAGACATGAAAGGGGAGAGAGAGGGGGAGCGACATGCAGCAAAGGGCCGCAGGTCGGAGTTGAACCCGCGGCCGCTATGTTGAGGAGTAAACCTCTATATATGGGCGCGCGATCTACCATCTGAGCTACCTGGGCGCCCGTTTGTTCTCTTGTGAAACGTACATAAAAACACAAAGTCAAACAAAAGCTTGGTACAGAAGAACATTTTCTTACATCACAGAAACTCTGAGCCATCAGCTCAGCTTTTAGATCTTAGCACAAGAACACTGTGATCTTTCTTCTACGTCAATTTCCATCCTAATGTAAGTCTGCTGTTGCATTTTTCTCCTGGTTAAAACGAGTCTTGTAGTCTCTGTAGGGGCCCGGCTCTCAGGGTGACAAGGGAAGTAAACTGATGTCAAAAGGACGCAGAGCACTAATGCAGCCCAATGCATAAAACATGGCTCAGCGGGCTTCCATTAGTGGCAGGCAAACTGCACCGCCAGGGCAAGGATGTAGTCCTTCTCCTTCAGCACTTCTTGTCTGGTGCAGTCTTTGTATTGCTGGTGACAGTGGGTGCGTGACACAGTCACAGGTACACAGCAAGGGACACTGTGGACCATGACTGGAAGAACAGCGAGGAAATGCAGCTTTAAAGACAAAATGTATCCTCTTGATGTTGATCTTGTGGTGTATATTCTTTTTTTTTTGGCTCTCAGATGACATAAGGTAGACTATGGCGACCATTATGGCAAGTCCTCATAACCACACTCAACAGAGATGTCACGGCGTTCTTGAGCACACATGAACATAACTGCAGTGAGAACAGAAAATCTCTGGAGGTCAGCAAAAAGAAGATTTTGCTTTGCGTTTTCTCCGCAAAGCTGTATTATTAAGTTGTTTTGCCAAATGGGTGCAGAACTCTACAGAATTTGACATTATGTCTAAGCATACAGTTGCCTGTTTACTAGTCTTGCATTGCCAGACCTATCTCCACAGCGCTGCGGAGGAAGGTCTAGCCCCTCCACACATACACTCCTGGTTAGCAGAAAAAACATTTTCAGCGTGTAGCTTGCTAGTTTAGAGGCTGGCTGATGTTCCTCGATGTGAGCAGAAAATGAGGGCCATCCAGGCAGCGCCGAACTATCCGGTAAATGAACAGTCATCGATCCAGACTACCTGTTTACACTTCCAGTAGACACAGAGCTACTTTAGCAGTTATTTGGAGCTGTTTTTGTTTTGCCAACAACACTTTAAGTCCAATATTGACTCTCTTTTTAGCTCTGTTTTGGTTTCCACCAACAAAATGCTTCATTATATCCACCGACTACTTGCGAACATCTCGGCTGTTTGGTGTTAGGCAGATACTATACAGTGTTATCAGAACTTTGAGAATGAAAAACAGCTGCCTGCAACACAGTCTCACTCCCTACTTGTCAAATGGATGACGCATGGTCAAGGACCCCTGGCGTAAATAGGGGTACCCGTTGCATTATTTTTCGACGGGGGGGCAGTTAGATAGACATTCATGTTAATCCCTCACAGTCGGATATCGACGAAAGAAAAAAACACGCCCCTTAACTCGAAATCTGTGACAGTTTTATTATTGGTATTTTTAGCCCAATAACCACAGTTTTAATCAACATTATTTACAATATATTATCATGGTTTATATGTATTCTTTTAATGTTATTATTTCGGTCCATTTCGGCCAGGGAAGCTGGGTTGCTTTTTTGTTTATTTATATTTTTAAAATATATCTCTAGATCTATCAACATGTATTTAGATGTTATCATGGTATTAATTTCTTTATTTCAATAATATTATTTCGGTCTTATTACCGGTGAAATATTACAGTATATACTGTAATACAGAACATTACGATATGATCTGAGCTAGACGCATTCAAAGCCGATATCCCCCAATGCAATGCGGCCATTCATTTCAAAGAATCTGACAGTGATCAGCGGCTTCTGTCTGTCTGTCTGTCTGTCTGTATACATACATACATACATACACATACATACATACACCTACATACATACACCTACACACCTACACACACACACACACACACACACACACACACACACACACACACACACACACACACACACACACACACACACACACACACACACTCAGTGGTTTGGTCACCAGCAACAACACGTTGCTCAGCTTTATTCCAGTAAGTTATGCACCATAATAACGTTATAACGTCCCGCTCAGCGTCCCGCTCAGCGGATAAGAAGATAAAAATACATAATATTCGTAATATTGTTGTATTTGAGGATTTAAACAATAAAGATAGCAATAATAATAAAATACCGTTTCATGTATTTGTCTCATGTATTGCTTGCTTGGCCGGCCGGCAGGCGGCGGAAATCTGGAATGGAATGAAGCCCACTCACGGCCGACAGCAGAAACACAGGAGCCGAACACGTCCTCCCACCCACCCTGGAAGACAAGCTTTGTAACAGCTTCTGTGGCGTCTCTTATGGGAGTTGTAGTTTTAAAGTATATTGGTATATTTCTCATAATTAGAAGTTGGCAGTGTAGAATTTTGGATACACCCTGGGTTGTTTTGGAATGGGGATGGTGTCATCAGATTTTAAAAATCTAATCGTTAAATAGGTGAAAATAGCTTATTACCATATTTGACAGTTCTTACATGACAGCGGAGGTCCAGAGCTTTCTATAACAGCTGGTCTTATATGTGTAAAACCTTCTGTTGCTAAATGACAAGCCTTCAAAGATGTACTGGGTTCAAGGTTCAGAGGTCAATATTTCAAAGCAGGAGTAATGTATCCTCTTCAGACTGACATATGTTACTGTCCAGGTTGAGACCTTTCCAACGATTCAATTCAATTTTATTTATAGTATCAAATCATAACAAGAGTTCTCTCGAGACACTTTACAGAGTAGGTCTAGACCATACTCTATAATTTACAAAGCGCCAACTATTCTAATAATTCCCCCAAGAGCAAGCAGTGCGACAGTGGCGAGGAAAAACTCCCTATTAGGAAGAAACCTGGGACAGACCCAGACTCTTGGTAGGCGGTGTCTGACGGTGCCGGTTGGGGATGTGATTGAACAGTGGCAAAACGATGTGTTTGCTATAGTCCTATGACAACGTTTTCATTTTTACACATCATGGAGACCACTTTGCAGGTGATACTTTGTTCCCAGAGGGATATCTGCCTTTAGTTCAAATGCTTCACACATAACACTTGACATATTGTTTTATCATACAGCTGACATATACTTACAATAAAAAACATAAACAAAGAGCAATGTAGTCAGACTGAAGCACATCACACAGCAACAATCTATTGCTCATCTTTCACAAACAGTGACAAGAGCAACATACAGCCATATGCATCATATCATGAAGCTATTGCACAACACCCGCAGCCTCAAGCAACATTATTTAAAGTTTCAATTGAGGTAGGTCCAAATAGGCCCATATCTTCTGCCAGAGGATAATAGCTCATACTTGGCATGGAGAATGAAGCTAGATCAGACCATATTCTCTGTGCTTGCCTGGAGAGACTGGTTTCTATTCCTCTCCACAACCTTCATGACAGTCATATTAATATGCTCTGTAATGCAGCCTTGTATAACATAAACCCTCTGATTCACCGTGGGTGTCTGCTCTAAATGATAACACACACTTTGAACACGGGCCTTCCATCCAAAGGTGTTGTCCATATGAACACCAAGGTGCCTAGAGGAGCAGAACCGATGGATTGGCTCATCATTTATGACCTCTGATACCCTCTGACCCATGTCATGACCCTTTCCTCAGCTTGTGAAATGGTTGAATGAGATGTGTGAGTTTTGTCTGTGTGCAGTTTAAAGGCTAATGTAGAAGTGTGTCAAAAATGCCAAAACCAAGTTGTATATGTACACATACCCAAAGAAAGCTATACACATTTTACTCTGTGAACAAAAAACTCGGTAACAATCTGCTTATCCTTTTAATTTCCTGAAAATGCTTCCTAATATAGTCCCTTCTTAATTTTGAAAAGGTAGTCTCTCAGTAAAGGCTACAAAGGTTAGGATGGCTACAATCTGTAACTACAGGGATTGATATAAGGATAATCTTCTGAATATAATATGTTAGGCCTACCATAAATTGATATTTCAAAAAAGTCATTTAATGCAGTGTGATGTTAAATCAAACTAAGTCCCACACATAAATATGCTCATGTTTTTTCCCTTTAGTCTTTTTTTATTAACATTCATCAACCGCAAAATTAGAAAATTGCGTTTTTAAAAAACTATGCATGGAAAATAAAATAAAAAATGCTTCTCTTTGTATATATTTTTTTTGTTTTCCACAACAGTACAAGTTAAAACAAATGCAAATTAGTCAAACAAGCCATTAGGCTGTATTTGTAAACACTCAACTGAAGTTATATATATATAAAAAAAAGGCAAATCAAAGTGCTAAGCATAAAACACAATTTTTTCATTATTGCTATTTTATTGTGTAAATTCTCACGTACAACATGCAATATTCTTTCACAGACAAGGAGGGGTAATTACTACATCACTTCCGCCGATGTTTTTCAACGTTATTATGGTAAATAACTTACTGGAACAAAGCTGAGCAACGCGTTGTTGCTGGTGACAAAAACACTGAGATATATATATATATATATATATATATATATATATATATATATATATATATATATATATATATAGAAGCGATACTGGCGTTAAAGACCAGCTGATCGCTGTCAGATTCTTTGATATGAATGGCCGCATTGCATTGGGGCATATCGGCTTGGAATGCGTCTAGCTCGGATCATATCGTAACGTTCTGTATTACAGCATATACTGTAATATTTCACCGGTAATAAGACCGAAATAATATTAAAATAAAGAAATGAATACCATGATAACATCTAAATAAATGTTGATAGATCTAGCGTTATAGTTTAAAAATATAAACAAAAAAGCAACCCAGCTTCCCTGGCCAAAATAGACAGAAATAATAACATTAAAAGAAAAACCATGATAATATATCGTGAATAATGTTGATTAAAACAGCGGTTATTGGGCTAAAAATACCAATGATAAAACTGTCACAGATTTCGAGTTAAGGGGAGCGTGTTTTTTCTTTTGTCGATATCCGACGGTGAGGGATTAACATGAATGTCTGTCTGACGGACCCCCCTCCCCCCGTCGAAAAAAAATAACGCAACGGGTACCCCTATTTCGTTGAAACGTAACGCCAGGGGTCCCTGACCATGCGTCATCCATTTCACGAGTAGGGAGTGAGACTGTGTTGCTGCCTGCTGGCGATAAAGAAGAAGTTACTTTTAACAATCATCCAATCTGAGAGTTTAAAATTATGTAGGGGCACTGCTGGCAGAATGACAATAGATGTTTAACTTTATAGAGCATGTCAGATAAATTTTTTTAGCGAATCAATTCACTTTTAGATGTTGGAATAATTCAGTAAGTGGGTACCGTGGTGTTAAGATGTATTCTACAAAGTGAGAAAACAAACATTTGTAACTGATAACCACCCAATGATCCATGAGACTCAGTGTGAAACCCTATATCCATAAAAGACTTTCTAATGCAGATTAACGATGAGAGTGGAAACGACTTATTAAAGACTATTAACACGCAGCATGTGCAGTAACGGGGTGAGAGGAGATATGTGAAGCTTCTGCAAACTGTTATTCTTGTTCTGATCAAAGACGAGTCTGTGCTATCTATCTGATACATGTTTAAAGGGAGACTATAATTATGAATATTGAGAAAAAAAGTAATTGATAGATGCAGAGACATACTTTTATGACTCAGCAGGTTACACTCCTGATTGTAACTCCAGTGTGGAAGACGAGAAAAATTTTATATTAGGGATATCAGGTTAGCTGAGTCAGTGATCTCCTTTAAGTCCCTTTTTTAAAACAATACTTTTATCGGAGAGCCTTTCCTGATTTGATTTGAGCATGAACTAGGGCTGTGGCTGTTTTTTCTTATCGCGGTAAAGAAGCAACGTATCAACGTAGAATGGCGGTTTAACCGCAAGCTCTTTACGAGAGTAGCGTAAGTTAGAACGAGAATGGCAGGGTGCCTTAAGCGGGTGACATCAGTGCCTGTGTGGTCACGCAAGGACAGAGAGAGGTAACGGAGAGTAGGGTATGAGTGCCTCTGTGAGGTAAAAGCGAGAGGAAAAAGAGATAGAAAAGATGATGTAAAGTGAGATAAAAGTGAACAATAAAACAACAAGCTTGAGCTTCTGAAGACAAGGTGGCTTTATCTGTGGTCAATACTGCCGGCAAAGTGAATGGCATTCCCCTCCGAAAAATCATTAAACCTTACAAAATACTGTATGTTGCAGCCAGAGGTGTATAGTCCAGGTGCCAGAAAGTAGAAATCCTGTCCAGCAGCTGTCCCAACCATCACTAAACCAGCTCCTCTACCAGGTAGATAAGCTCACTAGTGAAAACACCTGTTCTAGATGTAGAGGCAGATCCAAAAACATGGCAGGATTTTTACTTTCTGGCACCTGGACTATACACCTCTGGTTGCAGCCATAGGCTGTATAAAAAGATCGCAGCACAGTGTTTCCATTTTAGCTCAATGTGAGAGTCTTTACTGTCATTTTCTCTCCTCTCCATTGATCTATTCCACAGACAGTTCAGAAAGCTCTGTCAATTAAGTAAATTTAAAAAACAAATGCAGACAAGAGAGAGCAGAGAGGGCGTCTTGGCAGTCCGCCAACTTGTTGCTCTCTCTACCAAAATAAACTTCTCCGTTTTAGGCTAGGAAACGTGCCCGCAGGCTGAAATTTAACCGTGCGGTTTTGTCGGGATTACGTAAGCTATAAGCAGAAAAAAACTCTGTTAGCTGCTAGGCTAATGCCAGCAGTGTCGTCCACCTCAGCTAAGACTTAGAAATGTCTTTGCCTTCCCTACCATGTATTATATCAAACGTTACCTGTAGAAATAATAAACTCTCACAGTCGATAACTACACAAAGATTATTGCTTTCATTATTATCTCATATCACAAAACATCTGTTTTCCTGTAACTTTCGCCAAACAAAAAGTAAAAAAATAATGCGGTGATGATGTCATCAGCCCCGGTATTGCAATGATGCGGTTATCGTCACAGCCCTAGCATGAACCTCCTTGAACTTTTAAAATTGTTGATTTCTTTTCTTACCTACACCGTACAGGTTTTTACGTACCAAATAGCTTTTATTTGTTCTTTTGTTGTTATTATGACTGGCTTGTCTTATTGTTTTGTGACGTGGAGTTTGAAAAGTGCTCACTAAATAAAAAATAAATTATTATTATTGTTATTAAACCATTCAAGGTAGACTTACCACAAGCTACGAGGTTGTAAAACAAAGGTTCATCCCCCTGTAGAAGCCACAGGTCCATATGAAATCAACCTAGTTTTAGGAAAAAAACATGTTTTCACCATGTCATGGTGAAGTACTACACTACCCACAATCCTAAGCGTAGCAGCAATGATCGGTGGAGCTCGCTGTTACCATGGAAATGTTTACTGCACCCTCAAAACGGCAAACAGCTATAGTGAGCTGCTACCACTGAAGTCTATGATTGTTAATGTACACAGTGTTATACCTTTGCCTTTTTTTCCGCCGTTTTCAAAACGTTCTTTTGCACCGAATCTTGGTTCCAGACTTAAAACTCTTCACATAAGCATTTAATGAAACCTCATTGGAGATATTGAATGTTGAAAAATCACTTCCGGGACCAAAATCGTTTTAAAAAGTGGGCGATCACTGTTGAGCTCTATTGCTGTGTTACATGTATTCAGCTTCCCTACTTTTGGAGAGGAAATCAAATATTCAGCATGCTTTAAAAGCAGATTAACATATCAGATTGTTGTATTTTCCAACTGACTGCAATTAAATTAGTCCTCGCTGATTAAATCTGACTGCATTAAAGTAATCCCTGTGAGAGAAAAAAACACAACCTAATTAATAATTGTATCATTTATCCCGTGGCTATGTTGATTACAAATTGCTTAAGAGCTTCTGAACACATGCAGTGTGTTTTATAAATGAATAACTGACTCAGTGAGGACCAGTCCCTGTCATTGTGCTTAAGCAGGCCTTTGAATCGATTGTGTGAACCCTGAGAAGTGATGACATGTTGGAAAATAAGCTCAGCATTTCCAGGCCTCTCTGTATAAAATATTCATTTGTTTTGGTACCAATAATACCTGTGAGTAGCAAAGCACCTTCCGTCCTGTATATTCCTCCAATGGAATATTTATGACTTATTTTTTCGAAAAAATTAAGTGGAGTTTTCCAGAATTGAATCTAAATTTCATAAAAATCTCAGGGCTGGAGGGAAACAGCATGAACATAAACAACCACCACCCTGTTCCTCTTTGTGAAAGATTGCCAGTGTTCCCATTGGATCGTTTTTCCCACTGTGCTGCTATTTTTGTCTTATTAACATGAATAAGCACTTATGAGGCAATGGGTGCTGTGGAAGTATCAGTATCAACACCACCATTTTCCTTGATCATAACAAATTGCTACATTCTCCCAGCGTGAGTACAGGCTTTCAATGATTTGTCTCTCTTGTGGAACAGCATGTGCTCTGTAACCTCATTACCAATTTAATCTGCGGGCTTCCTCATTGTGTCACACATTTGGTAAACTACCACTTCAAGTGCCCATAATACATTAAGATGCACCAAAATAACTTTTTTGTAAACTCATTTATAAATCCATCTCAAATTTCATCTGACTTCCTTAATTACGCCATAAGTGTTGCCATTCAAAAGCAATTCAAACACTTTGACTTTAACCATGGTTGGACAATTCAACCTACTAACTAGTTAGTTTGAGTGCACTGAGGGTAACTACCGTTTTTTTCAACCTGGTGCAGTATTAAGCAAGATCGATGCAGTCGGCAGCGGCAAAACAAGCTACAATGTAAGTTAATAGGGCAATAGTCCAGCTTGTATTTACCTTCACAAAAGTGCTCGTTTTGCCACTGACCGGCTCAGATTATCTGACAATATTATGGAAAGGATCCCTTCAGAGATAGATCTTCAAAACCTCTTTGGGGATTTTCTGTTTAACCAGAAACAGCTCTGAAGTCGCTAGCGCTAAACCCACCAGACTACATTAAAAAAGCAATACTTTAAGCGTGTATAGAGCCAACATATTTTCACATGTAAATCGGGAAAACTATGTGTCTATTTCTTTTTTTTTTTTTTAACCATGTTTTTATTCAAGAAAGGTAAAACAATACAGATCTAATCATTTGGTTACAGTGTCTTGATTTCTGTTTTCTTGTTTGAAAAATCGATCCCATCCCACCCACATACTGCCATAACCAACAAAACAAAAGAGAGAGGAAAAAAAGTCCCCACTTCGTGTAAAGCTCACATCAGGCATCAGACAATGCAACTGTGTGTATTGGGCAGAGCTGTTAGGGCCTTATATTATCTGGGGGGAGAGTGTTAAGCCTCTCAAAGTACAACAACAACAGATCCCATATCTTATGGAATGTATCAGTTGATCCTCTAGAGAAATACTTAATTTTTTCTAATTTCAGGAATAGCATCAGGTCGTTAAGCCAGACTGACGCATACGGTGGTTTAGATTTCCACTCCAATACTATCCTTCTACGAGCCAACAGAGAGGCAAAAGCAAACGCGTTTCTCTTATTAGTGGTCAGTAAGACCTCACTTACTAATATACCAAAAATGGCCATTTCTGCATTCGGCCTCACATTCGTGTCAAATGCTTCATTTAAAGTTTTGCAAACAGTTGACCAAAAATCTCTTAATTTTGGACAAGTCCAAAACATATGAGCCATGTCGGCTGAAGTAGAATTACAGCGGTCACACCTGTCATCAATGTCTGGGTATATCTTGGACAGTTTTGATTTGGTATAATAAATTCGGTGAAATACTTTAAACTGTATCAAGTTAAGGCGGGCACAGGAGGATGTGCCATTAACGCTACTCTGAGCGCAGTCCCCGGCTGCATCAGATATCTCCATCCTAAGTTCTTCAGTCCAGTCAGTTCTGATTTTATGTAATGACACTTTTTGAAAAGATAAGATTGTGTTGGATATATTTGAAATCTGGGGCCTCATTTATAAAACCTGTTACGCAAGAAAAAGTTGCGTGAAGCAGGGTGAAATTTTTCGTCGCAACATTCCTCGCAATAGTCGGGATTTATAAAGAATTTCCATGCGTAAAAATGTTCCCAGTTTTCCGCAAACTTTTGACCACACGTGTGATCGTGCGTAATGCTCCCAAGGTTTTATTGACTGCGTTTTAGTGAACTCCGATGGTATGCCCGTTTTCCGAACCTAACCCAGTTTTTGTTTTCCTGAACCCAACAATCCTGTTCTTGCTAAACCGACCCAGAGCCGGTCGCGGTGCCCGGCGAGGGGCTGCCAGCAACGGGGGAGAGGCAGGGGCTCCTCCCACACCGTGCAGCGGAGGAAATGCGCTTTTCCTCCGCTGCTCTCCCCTGCCTCGCCCCGGGAAATGCGTTGTTTGTTTGATGTGTATCTGTGTGTGTGTGTGTGTGTGTGTGTGTGTGCGCGCGTCTTTATGTGGTCGTGTCTGATTGTAGGTGTCTGTTTGTGGGAATGTTGTCTTTCTGCACCTGCTATTCCCAAACAGTTATCATACAAGTTACCAAATTGTTACATTTCAAGCACTTTTACCTGTTTTGCACCAATGATGATCCAAAATCTTGTTTCTATTTTTACCTTTTTAATAACTGAATTTCCTTTCTCACAAAAAACAAAAATGATCATATGATCATAAATGTGATCTCACAGGGGTAAATGGCAAATATGAACCATAAATGATGTATATATCATTGGTAATTGAGCTAAATCTGTTAAGTATTAAGTCTGCGTAACAACAATATGAACACTAGGGTTACGGCTTCCAAACAGGATTTAGTTTGGATGTTCTACCTCTGTTAGGAGCACATCGATCTCACAATCACTGAATTGTGTTTTTCCCCATTTTCCCGTTTCGTGATTGGTGATCAAGGGCTCCTTTCAAGTCTGGAATATTCATTGATTGATTAACATGGACCTTATTAGGACAAATATGGGACGACCTTGGGAGGAGCGTGAGGCTCGTGCAGGACCGCATAAGGTAACGCACGTCCGTATTTATAACGAGAAGAGTGCGTACCGGTGTGCGCCGCAAGGTGTTATAAATCAGAATATTGTTTTTGCGTACGAAAATTCTGACTTTCTTGCGCACGAAATCTTTCAGAATAGAATCTACGCACAGTTTTATAAATGAGGCCCCTGGCCTTTATTCTGCACAGGAGTTTGTAAGATATTGTCCAATTCTGAATTTGCTGGTAAGGCTGGGAAGGTTGAGCTCCATGACTATGTGTCTATTTCAAACAAAACTAGAGTTGTGATGGTTGGAAAAGTGGAAAGACGACCCAAAACAGCTTTTCATAGTTTTATTTTCTTCCTGTCGACTTTGAATGAAGTGTATTTTACGATGCTAAAATTACTGTTTATTTACAGTCTGGTGGGTTTAGCGAACGCAATTTTGCAGATGTATTTATGTTTAAAAAAAGAATCTTACTCTTTAACAGAAAGGTTGAACTCCTTAGAAATCCTTTCCATAATGTTGTCAGACACTTAGAATATTAATCTGAGCCGGTCAGTGGCAAAACGAGCACTTTTGTGAAGGTAAATACAAGCTGAACAATTGCCCCATTAACTTACATTGTAGCTTGTTTCACCTCTGCCGACTGCAGCGATCTTGCTTAAAAGACTATTCCGGCGCAAAATTAACCTTGGGGGTTAATAACATATGTGTACCGAGTCGACCGTTCTCTTGAATATGTTTTCATGCTAATCGAACGTGTCTGTAACTTGAAACAAGCTACCGCAAACCGGTGATTAGCTTGTAACGCTAGTAGTCGGGGCAGAGGGGAAATTGCCATTTCTACACCACTAACAAGTCTCAAAATAGCACCACACTTCAACGGTCGCATAATCAGGGTCCCTATCTGTTAAGTAAAGCATTGAGAATTTTGTAAAAAGATAGCTTATAAAGACATTACAGTTTGCGTGTACAGGCAGGCGAAAATCTGTGCAAACAGTAACCAGTAACATAGCTCAAGCACAGCTAATCACTGGTTTGCAGTAGCTTGTTTCAAGCTACAGACACATTCTATTAGCATGAAAACATATCCCAGAGAACATTCGACTCGGTACACGTTATTAACCCCTAGGTTCATTTTGCACCAGAATTGTCCTTTAATACTGGACCAATGTAGAAGAAGATTGTTGTTCCCAGCAGTCACTTAGACACAAAAACATAGGAAATAGGGTTGAAAATAACAGTAGTTATGTGAGGTGGGAGCAGGGAATGTGGAACCAAACGCAGAGAGAGGCAGGCAGGCAGGCAGGAGATGGATGTAACTCAGGGTTTTAATGTAACAAAAAGCAGCAACACAAAGACTGGAACACACACAAAATCAAAAACTGACAGGCTAAACGCAGGCAGGAGCAAACTGACACATGCGGGAACAAACACAAGTCACAGGGACAGACACAAGACGATCTAACAAAAGACAAAGGGAACAAGGGGGTTAAATACATGAGGTAATGAACAAATGAGGGACAGGTGATACAACAGGTGAAACCCATTAGGGGAAACACAGGAAGTAAAACAAGACGTGACAAGACAGAAAACTAGACTATCAAAATAAAACAGGAAACCGAACATAATAACGAACGAACAGGAATACACAGTACAAACAGGGATACACAGTTAAACAGGACAAACAGAAACACACAATGAACAGGGGAATAGAAACAGTAATATACATAACCGGGAACAGAAATATACACAACTGGAATATACAAAACAGGATACATACAGAATTCTCCAAACAGGCAACAGAAACGGAACAAAATGCAATGCAAAACGCTGAAACCATAACAAGTTATGCTTTAAAATCTGAATATCTCAGCCTCTGCTGCATTAGTTTTTTTTTTATTTTAATCTCTTGTGAGTCCCCCAACTTTATGGAAGTGCAGTACTAAATGACTGGAGTAAACCTGTAATATTTATTTGGTATTGCATGAAATTCTGCTTCAGTTTCTGACATTTTTGTATAAAAAAATAAATTAAAAAAAGCACACTGGTATACTGGTTCCTTCCTTATTATGACCACTGGTGCAGTATTCAATATCAAGTGATGCACACACTCACAGAGTGAGAGCACATGTCACAAGCTCAGTGCTTTGCTACAAGAATCCATTTTGGGAAAGATCCAGTGAAAATTGTTTGAGCCCAACAGCTGGAACCACTTCCAGTTAGACACCCAGGTGGAGTCTTTAGATGATGACATGATTCACCGTCTACTAAAACCCCAAACATGGTGAACAGGTGTATAATGTAAGCATGATTCTGTAACTGCTTGGTCTAACCTGTTGAGATGGACGTTTTTGTGAAACAGCTAGTATGTTTTTGTAGCAACGACCAGTGACAGCACGGTAAATGGTGTGTTTGCCTGTCCAGGTGCCGGTGTTCATGTTGACGTCTGAGTGAGGCACAGATCTGACAGTCATGCACACTGAACAGCTTATACTTTAAATGACATCTGCAAATTCCCACTGAGCCACAGCCAGTGAGGAAAAAAGTAACGTGGGCTGGTTTTGTCAGGCTATATGATACAGTCCTTCTGAATAAATAGTTTGCAACATACTGTGCAGTAGATGTGATTCCAAACAGGTGAAGGCTGTTGGGTGGTGATGTGGTGTTTGGTGGATATCAGAATGCAGAAAGAGGCTTTCTAGATTAGGGCTGCAACTAACGATTATTTTTTATTGTCAGTTAATCTGTAGATTATTTTCTCGATTACTCGATTAGTTGCTTGCTCTATAAAATTGTGAAAATTGTCGATCTGTGGTTTCCAAAGCCCTCTTGTTGTGTCCACAACTCAAAGATCTTCAGTTTACTGTCTTAGAGGAGTGAAGATATTAGAAAATGCATTTAAGAAGCTGGAATAAACAAATGTATACCTTTTTTTTTCTGAATAAAAGAAAAATTGATTATCAAAATAGTTGCTGATTAATTTAATAATTGACAACTTTTTGATTAATCTTTAATATATTAATCTCTATTCTATTCCATTTTTATAGATATCTTTCCAGTTATTGTAGTTTTTGAACTATAATATATACAGGGCTTCATTTGAGCCAGAACATGCCGGAACATGTTCCGGCACCTCCGGAACCTTTTAATCTCCTAAATGGAAATAAACTACTGTTTGTGTAGTGTTCAATGTTGTTATTTGTTTTGTTAGTCTTTATTCCCCATTGACGTTCCACAAAAATCTTGTGTTTGCATTTTCGATGCGTTTTGAGGTGAATTTTCAGGGTTGACGGAGGGGGGAGAGGCATAGGCGTCGATTTCGGTGGGGACGGTGGGTACACGTACCTACCAGATTTCGGCATGAGTCATTTTGTACCCACCACTTTTTTTGAAAACCTCAAGCTCAATTTAGTTAAAAAAAAACTCTTGAGCGACAGATGCCAAAAAATCCACAACAATCTCTATCCCCACAGGGCAGGTAGACACTGCCTGTCGGGACATTCTGCTTAACGTGAAAAAACTTAACGTGGTTTAATGTACCTCAGCGACGATCAATGATCACAAAATTCCTCATGGCCATATCTTGTAATGAACACTTAAGCTTGTCAAAAGAACTAAACCGAAATCCAACGATTATATAATTTATCTCACAAAGCGTTTTCTTCTTCATTGGTGCCTATGGCGAGGAAAAAGCTTGTGGTCAAACAATGGTCAATGATTACCAAATTTCTCTCTCATATTGCTCCTCATAACCACTGAAAACTGTCAAAAAATCTAACCAGAAATGTGGTGATGATTGATCGTTCTTTAGGTACATTAAACCACGTTAAGCTTTTTAATGTTAGGACTTATGAAGCCCATGAGAACCGTGTGGAGTCAACCAACAGCTGCTCCGCTGCCCTGCTGAAAATGTGAAGCAGAAACGCTAAATGTCAGATAACGTCCTTAATAATAGTATTTTGGGTTCGATTTTTTGACAGTTTTCAGTGGTTATGACGAGCAATATTAGAGATAAATTTAGCAATCATTGATCATTGTTTACGTACATTAAACCACGTTTTTATTCATTAGTAAGCTACAGGACAGTGTCTTATAAAACATGACCTGCGCGAAAGAGAAAAAAAATGAATGCGTCATATGTACCCAGCACTTCTAGAAATGTTATTCCTGATGAGTCTCTATCCCAAGCACATTTCGCACCCATGCAGTGCATGTTCTGAAATAAAAATAAACATTGCCCTGATGTACACACATCGTTGTTTAGGTATTTTTAGTCAGAGAAGCTACTAGGCAGTGTCATTTTTATTTCTTTGTTCCGTTACCTCCAACCCCCGTTTTGAGTCACCGGATCCACCCCCCCCTCTGTGCTCTGGGACCTCCCACTTTACAAATTAAGCACTATATATCTATATATATATATATATATATCTATATATATATATATATATATATATATATATATATATATATATATATATATATACACATTTTTTATTTTTTTTTAAACTACAAATATTCTGTTACAGACTGGTCTTTTTTTTTTTTTAGAATTAGAATTAGAATATGCAAATTCAATGGTCAAAGATCACCACACATAGAGACCTGATACTTTCTAAAAGATAATGTTGTGCTTTATTTGCTTCTTAACCACAAAACACTGTTCTTTACATTTATTTTTTACTGGTGTTTACATCTTTGAGGACAATATTAACTGTAAAGAAATATAGAATAAATGTTTTTAACTTGATTAAAAGAGTGACCAGTACCTGAGCTCAGCTCACTAACACCACTATAAATGCATGTGCCATCTCAGACAAATTGGTTAAACAGATCAACGTACCTTTGTTCCTCTTATTGTGGAATCTCTGCCTGCAGAAAACGGGTCAAGTTAAAAATAGCATTTAATACCATCCTCTGTACTGTGCTTTAAATAAGCAGGATGTGTTTGTGTGTGTGTGTGTGTGTGTGTGTGTGTTCACTGCGGCTCCACGGTGGATCCATTTGTGTTGAAATAGTGCATGAATAGGCTACCATTTAAAGGTCTCTGCAACTGGCCAGCAAGAAAACACACATTGTAACCATACTGTGGTTTTCATGCACAATCATTAAAGAAAGCAAGAATTTTAAAAAATGTTGTCTGAGGACTATTTTCAATGGCAGATTAATCCACATTTGTTTGTGCTATGTATTTCAGCAGGACAGTGTATGTAGGATTGCGAGTTTCTAATGCAGATTCATGATAAGGGGGAGAAAGAATTGTAAACAAGCAGACTTCCCCACTTTGCTCCACTGTAAACTCATGTTGATCCTTGTGCTTTCTGTGCAAAATTAGCTCGTGGCCTTGTTAGGAAGCCCGTGGTTTGTTCAGGTTAACCGAGCTGAATCCTTCCAGACTTCAATTTATGGTGCTTACCCACTGCTAGAAGCAGCTCTACTCGGCTCGGCTCGACTCAACTTGCCCTGTCCTCCATTTTCCATTGCAGATTTGGTATCGCCTCATGCATGAGGCGAGCTATTCAAAACTAAAACTATTCAAAAATGGCGGGTTTGTTCAGGACACCCCAGTCTTTTGCTAGCAGTGATTAATGACGATTCTCTATGACCAATCAGTAGTCTGCAGGTTTTCACGTCACCTTTTGGTATCGCCTTAACTTGCTTGGAACCTCGACGAAGGTGATACTAAAAAAAGTAGCCTACCTGTTAGCAGGTACCAGGGACTTTGTTTCATAATGGAAAACCAAAAAAGACAAGTCGAGCAGGTACCATGAAATGGAAAAACGGCATTAGTGTTTTAGACTAGAGACTGAACTTGGAATATATTTGGAATATATCTTTTATATTTTACGTAACTATCAAGGAATCTGTGTGTGTGTGTGTGTGTGTGTGTGTAGCTACAAACTCTGGTCTCCAAGGATTTTCAGTCTTTAATACTACTCTTTACCGGTGTCGCTCTTCATACTACGTAATCTTACAGCGGGTCGAGCTGCTGCCCATACAAATGCTAAAGGGTGCATCGGTATCTGACGCTGAGAGCCACTGACCAAGCATCGGTATCTGACGCTGAGAGCCACTGACCAAGCATCGGTATCTGACGCTGAGAGCCACTGACCAAGCATCAGTATCTGATGACTTGGGAATGAGAACGGGTTACCCAAGCATGTCTTCGCAGTGATCTACCGGTGTGCCAAAAAGTGATCCTCCAACCCATTCTCACTCCCAACTCATAAAATACGGACGCTTGGGCAGTGGCTCTCGGCTTCAGATACCACGCAAAATGCACCCTCAGCATATGTATGGAACGCACCGGGCAGAGCAGCAGCGCGACTGCGGTGCTGGAAGATGATGTAGTATTAAGAACGATAACGATTGCAGTGTAAGGAGGTTGGTTGGGGTGGGGGATGGGTCAAACAACACAGGACTTTGTGTCCAAACTTTTGGCCTGTACTGTATACTGTGAAACCAAGCAATTGGCCCGTTCCAAACAGATACACGCTACAAAAAGGCACTGCATTAGTCAATAATATTTTTTACAAAAGACGTCAGAACTAACCTACTCGATAAGAAGTATCTTTTGTGTCTCATCTCTACCTCATTTTGTTGCCTTTAAGCCATTATTAACATGTTTACAATGCTTATTAGGACTATTTTCAGCAGCAGATTAATCCACATTTGGTGCTTTCGTAAATTATTTAGGGCAGCAGCACAGCGTATGTGGGATTGAGTCAAAATAAACTGCACTGTGTGTTGTGGTAATAAAAGGAAAATATCACCCAATGCAACAGTGTGGCTCAACCATTGGGACAACAATAGAGGTTCGGGTTACTTTAATTGCACCCGTAGGTAGATTTGTTTTGCAGCACAGAAAAATAAAATATACAGAAAATATACAGAAAAAAGATAGAAGAGCCACCTGCAAACTTTGATCAACACATACAACATTTATTGTTGGTTTGGCACAGTATTTGTTCTAAAAAAAAAATATAAAATATATATATATTTGTATTATTATTATTATTATTATTATTATTATTATTATTATTATTATTATTATTTGTGTTTTTAAGAACGGTAAAGGTTGACAGACTTTCATTTAGGCAACTTTTCATGTAAATATGTGACGTTAAATCCAAGGAAACCATGAATGCAATTGTGTGGCTTCACTTAACAGCCGTGGGTTAGGGGTCCAACAAATAAATCAGTAATCAAACAAACTGCTCTTCATCAGAGGTGTCAAAAGTATTCACATTCATTACTCAAGTAGAAGTACAGATACTAGGGTTTGAAAATACTTTTGTAGAAGTTGAAGTATCAACTCAAGCTTTTTACTTAAGTAAAAGTGTAAAAGTACTGGTTTCAAAACTACTTAAAGTATAAAAGTAAAAGTAATGTAAGGCAGAGATCTTCAACAGGAGGTCCTCAGAGTCATTGCAGGGGGTCCTCCAAATTATTGTAAATTTTTGAGTCTTTAAAAAGAAAAAAAAATGAAAATGCCTTAACATAATTCCAATATATTATTAGCAAATATAAATTCCCACGGATGATAGGCTTACTGGCCTATAGGTTAGGTAGTCACTAAGATACAGTTAATCCTAGATTTACTGTGCCACATATGTAACATTCAAATATGATTTATAAAATCATGCCAACAATTAATATTTTAATAGCTTATGAAAAAAGGGTATGTAAGAAGGCTTCAGGTTGCCCTAACAGTTATTGTAGGCCCAGTTTAATATGCAATTTTAATTTCATACAATATGTAGTAGGGGGTCCCTGCTACATCTCACTTTAAGTTAAGGGGTCCTTGGCTTAAAAAACATTGAAGACCCCTGATGTAATTCCATTAAGGACAAAAGCTTAACCCCAAAACGTGGGGACAAAACCCCACTTCCACAAAAAAAACATTTTTCTAAAGGCCATAATGACTATAATAGCTAAGGTTATATTAAAATCATACCTGCAAACTCAGAAGGGCTGAAAAAGGTGGCACATCTCTTCTGTGTTTTTCAGACAAGGGCAGCTACAGTCTGGTGTTAGAATCCTCTCCAGTGAAATACAGACACACTTTTACACCGTTTAGCTCTCAGCATTTTAACCGTGTTCACTCCAGCTGCTAGCTAACGCTAGGCTAACGTTACCTGCTGCCAACTGTAGTGTTAACTAGCGTTCCGCGGGGCGATGTCGCGATCCCTCTAACGTCCGTTTTGAGCATCAGAGAGAAGCGCAGTCATTTAAGTGGCACCTAAATAAGGCAACGAAATTCCGCTGCTATTCGGTCCGGTAGATAACGGTCGTTAAGGCACCGGTGCCGATTAGCCACCGGTTTGTGCAGGTGCGATTGATCGGCATAAACCAATAGGGTGTCGGAATGGTATATGTTTATACTTCTCATCCAACCACAATCACATTCACTCTCTCTCGGATGGAGCCGATCTGGATAGTTTTTTTGTTTTTTTTGTTTTTGAACGATGACAAGCCGGAATGAAAACAAGCCGAACTGAAATGTGAGTAACGAGGCTATTTTTAAAATGTAAGGAGTAGAAAGTACAGATAATTGCGTGAAAATGTAAGGAGTAGAAGTAAAAAGTATGCTGTAAAATAATTACTCCAGTAATTATAGTATAGATACCCAAAATTTCTACTTAAGTAAGGTAACGAAGTATTTGTACTTCGTTACTTGACACCTCTGCTCTTCATCGTAAGTAAACCACACTGAAGTGCTAGTGAAAGGCCAACACTGACTTATAAAAGCAGCATTCAAAAGATCAAATGTTACTGGGAATATAACTTGCCTTTTGGGCACTTCTTAACTCTACAAATACCAAGAGCAATCATGACAGCAACACCGCCTGAAATGTGTATTCAGGTTAAGATAGACTGAAGCTACTCCTCTCATTGAAGGTAGTGTAAATGAATCTCCCTGCAAAGAAATTCCTCAGGATTGTTTCAGTCACTTCTTTAAGCCCCTTTTCCATCTAAAATTAGAAACTTAAGTTGAGACCCTCATCAGGTCAGAATGGAGGAGGCGCAGGCAAGCAGCTTATCTGCACTAACAACCACTAGCGACACGTCCTTATACCTAAACGACAGAATAGGTTGACTGTCAATGATTCCCAAAATGACATCTTCAACCATTGTCTTTACCGCTGCAGGTTGGCCGTTTTAAACATATGACCATAACTAAAGTTGCACTTGAACACTCCTGAAATACTACAGCTGACCGCTAACTACCACGTACGTTATGCGCCAGTCCCTCTGCTTCACTCCCCACAGAGACGACAGTGGACCCCGGGAGATGAACAAGCTAGCTCGACATGAAGCCGTGGAGCTGTCATCTGTTCTCTCGGCAAAAGAGATGGGGAGGGGAAGTGAAGAAACCGAACGGCCCGCTGCGGCAGAAATGGCTAGTTAGCTTGCTAATTCCACCCAACATGCCTTAAAGCCAACATTACACTGGTTACAGAAAATCATCTGGCGATAGCAATGTGCTTTCCTTCGCTTTGACAAGAGTGTGTGAATGAAACAAAGTGTTTTTTTTTCGAAGGAACCTTCGAACGTCTTTTTGGCTGGTTGAAAGTTTGAAAAATTTGTCCTCTCGACTTTAGTGCTTTTTTCCGACTTTGCTTGCTTTCCTCACTTCTGTTTTTCTTCTTGTGCACTAATTTGCTTAAGCTAAATAGCCAATTAAATGGATTCCTCTTACCGACAGGACCGACATAGATTCAACATGTTGGATAGGCTAATAAAAATACAGACGAAGGCTGACTAGTAGCGACGGTGCGTGACACACCGCAAAAACTAGGGCGACGGCCGACAATCCTTTGTGTGTCAGGGCCTTGAAGTCCATAAAACTTGATAATCTAGATCTAATAATCTAAATCGTAACCTAATTTTAAAAAGTGATAGTTGACTTTCACTCTCCTGGGTGAAAGTCATGTGTTTCCTTGACCCATCCACCACCGCAACCTACCTTGTTTCCAGTTCTAGCTATATCAGTCACTCTAGAAAAGAACGCTGCTAATGTTGGTTTAAAACTATCCCTACAAAGCAGGGTTGGTAATGTTTAAAAGCTAGCAAGATTTGAAAGTAGCATCTTCTCGGGGCTCCGTGTAACCCCTCTCCCTGGCCTGCCCTCGGGGCTCTGCCCAACACACAGACATGCACGAGCACCGCTACTTCAGAGCAGACCAGAGCGGAGAAAAGACCAAAATTTCCCTCATCAAAACTACTACATGTCTCATTCACTGGTAAGCAAATACCTAGTCTTGCATTGCCAGACCTTCTTCCACAGTGCCGCGGAGGAGGGTCTGGCCATAGTTTTATATGTGCCCTGGTTTATTTGTCTTTAAACCAATCACAATCGTCATGGGCAGCGCTAAGCACCGGACAGAGCCCCAGTGCCGCTGCAGAATAGCCTTGGGAAGGAACTTGTTTTGGTGGAACATGTGTACATTTAAAAGTTGTTTTAGTCGTGCAACAGAAAACTCAGATTCGACAGATAGTCTAGCTAGCTGTCTGGATTTACCCTGCAGAGATCTGAGGAGCAGTTAACCATAGTCCTCATAACTCCACCGGAGTTTAGAATTCTAAGACAAGTGGAAGGTAACGGACGAAAAGAAGGACTACAGTGAAATTTTCGGCAGTAACGGAGCAATCCTGGAAGTGGAAGGTGGTGCATATAGACTAACAAACACCTAACCTAACATCATACAGAATGTTTACAACAAACATGACTACTCCATTCTCCAGTAGACTTGCCGTAACTCCGGTAGCGACGATGCACATTGAGCTCAGGCTCAATGGGAGGGGTAGAGTAAGCCCAGTGGGGCAAAATGGCTTTTCATTGGTTTTTTTCCAAGCGGACCGTGAGGGGGTGATTATGATTGGCGTTTTTACAGGATTACAGCAGCTACAGATGATGGATATTTTTTAGAGCCCATAAATTATTTATTGCTGTCGGGGTGTAAAGACCATTTTAAACAACTTAAATTAAAGTTTATTTTGGAAATAGTTACCAACCCTTCCTTTAACCCACTTTTAATTAGACATTTTAACATTTACACTGGACAGGGCCAAAGTAAAAATGTTTTTGAAAATTCCTGGCTAGGATGCTGGATTGATGAGAAAGCAGGCAATTGTTTTGTTGTAGATAAGTGAGCAACAGTGTTCCGAATTATTTGGTTTCACAGTCAGATTAAAAGGTTATCTAAAGGGAAAAGGAGAGATGAAATCAGAGTGAAATAAAGAGTAGCATCCTTATATTTACCAGGCAGCCTAAAGATTATCAATTAGGGATTTCCTGAGCTTAAAAGGTATCATGGACAGTTTTTTACTGATCAATATCGGCCACATTAGCCTAAATCCTTTTGTGGTCTGTTAGTCCATTGCAATCCATATCCTTATATGATACATTAGGCTAAGTCTGTACAGCTGTATTCTGTTGGAAAATATACATTTTGGGCTAGATTTTTTTTTTTTTCCATCCACCTGTTCTTATGAGTGTGGAGCGATGAGAAGACTGTAACTTTCCTTTAATTATTACATGAAACATTTTACATATTGTTTTAGTTTGTTTAGGGTTTGACTATTTGAGTTTAATTATATCATCTTGTTGCCGTCTTCTTCTGCGATGGTTTAATTGGTGCCAAAAGAATTAGCACTACCACCTTGTTAGTGTTAATTTCGTCAGACGAGACGAGACTAAATATGTTCGTCAACGACCTTTTTTTCCATGACTAAGACGAGACGATGACGAGACTGCGCCAATGTCCAAAAACGCTGACTAAGACTAAATTAACATGCATTATTGTTGACGAAGAAAGACGAGACTAAAATGTTTTGCATAAAATAAAAACTAAGATAAAATCTCTTTTCATTTTCGTCTACAATAGTCTCAACTTTTCCATCATGAGATAGAATATTCAGCTGTTATTAGGGTTGGGTACCGAGACCCAGTGCTAATACGGTACCGACTTAACACTTAACACTATACTTGGCAGCAGGTAACGTTAGCCTACCGTTAGCTAGTTAACACTACACCTGACAGCAGGTAATGTTAGCCTACCATTTGCTAGTTAACACTACACCTGACAACAGGTAACGTTAGCCTACCATTAGCTAGCAGCTGGATTAAACACGGTTAAAATGCTGACAGCTGAACGGTGTAAAGTTTGTCTGTATTTCACTGTAGAGGTTCAACAGGGGGACGTACGACAGTCTGCAGCTGCCGTTGTCTGAAAAACAACACATATGTTGCATTCACTTCAAACTTGCCTTGCCAGCCTCATGCTGCGTTCAATGTTATTGTAAAATACAATTTTCCTATTCAGTGGTTGTTTTTATCGTTTAACAGGAATTTACTATTATTAACTATTTGACTGAAATGGTTATCAGAAGTAATCTCAGAAATAATTTGTTATTTAAAAAAAGTAGGGCTGTCAATCGATTAAAATAAATTAACTAATTAATTGCACAATTTGCTGTAATTAATCGGGATTAATCGCTTTTTTAAATTGGGACTGAAGCTTGTAATAATGGATTTAAATGCTAAATCACTTAACTTTGCAAATATGAAGAAAAAAACAAACAAGGAAAGGTTCTGCTAAGTTCAGAATGTTTAATATCTTTCAGAACAACAGCAGCAAAAATTTGGCTTAGTCCTGCTGAAGGCTGCTGGAAACGGCTAGAAACTGTCCGACTTGAGAGCAGATTTTTGTCACCGCCCCCGGCTGCTGTCGCCTGCTCTCGTCTACTTTACAGGCGAGGCGCAGTTCATCTCCAACGAGTCTATGTTCAGTCGGCGGCAGGGCAGTCGGGATTCACCCGGAAATGGCGAGCGGAATGAGGTGACTAGTCTCTCAAAATCTGACGAAAATCTTCTAAACTGACCTTTGTTGAGCTGAAATAAAGACAGATTCAGCAACTGCAAGGCCTATTTCTCGCTTAAAATGTTTTCAGAAACATGTTTCAGTGAACTATTTTAGTACAATATGAGATCGTATTCTGAACGGCCGCCATGACAGTCAGGCTCTCAATATCCGGAGAAAACAAACCCATGTGACGCGTTCGTCCAATCAGCTGCCAGTTTTCATTACTTGGGCAACAATACAGAGTAGCGCCGCCTGCTGTTATGTAGACGTATTACGTTTCTCAGCCGCCACATGAAGTAAACAAACACAGCTGCGTTAATTTCGTTAATTTTTTTAACGAGTTAAATATTAAAAAATTAACGCAAAAATTAACGCGTTAATTTTGACAGCCCTAAAAAAAAAGACTAAAATGTTTTGACTAAAACTTGACTAAGATATATTGAGCTCTCTTTTGACTAAAACTAGACTAAAATGACGAGACTTTTAGTCGACGAAAACTTGACTAACAAAAAAAGATATGTGAATGACTAAAACTAACAAGGACATTTGGCACAAGACTAAGACTAAATTAAAAATAGGTGACAAAATTAACACTACAACTTGTTAACGAGCCCAAATCCTAATATGTGCATAATGGTAATGGGTGTAAATGCACATTCATTTGCATTATTTTTTGCCAATTTCTGAAAATTCTATTGCGCTACATTTGACTGGAACCTTGACTCCTGTATTATAGGACTGATCTTTCTATTTATAGTACAGAGTGTGTTGGAGTGGGGATATTCCTGTAGGTAAAGTAAAGGTAAAGTCATAGTTCCATTAGGGAGGTTGCCTGCCAATTGGAAGGTTGGTGGTTCGATCCCTGCCCCTGCAGTTCCATGCCAAAGTGTCCTTGGGCAAGACACTGAACCCCGAGTTGCCCCCGATGCTGTGCCATCGGAGTGTAAATGTGTGTGAGTGTTTATCTGATGAGCAGGTGGCACCTTGTACGGCAGCCTCGGCCACAGTGTATGAATGTGTGTGAATGGTTCCTGTACTGTGTTAAAGCGCCTTGAGTAGTCCATTTACATTATCTTTATTGTGACTATAATTGCCACTGTTCATCACAACCCCAACCGGCACCGTCAGCGGCGCCTACCAAGAGTCTGAGGTTTCTCCCTAAAAGGAAGTTTTCCTCACCACCCGAGGTTTCTGCCTAAAAGGGAGTTTTTCCTTGCCACTGTTGCACTAAATGCTTGCTCTTGGGGTAATTACTGGAATTGTTGGGTCTTTTATAGAGTGTGGTCTAGACCTAGTTTATCTGTAAAGTTTCTTGAGATAACTCTTGTTATTATTTGATACTATAAATAAAAGTGAATTGAATTGAATTGAATAGGTACAATATAGATGATTTTGTCATGCTGGACATTGTGTTTTAAATCCACACTACTGTAATTCTGTAATTTCTGGAAACAAATTTGAGTTTATTGTTCTTCATGATGCTCTTTTTAAAATATTATTAGACTGGTTGGTTCCTTACTGACATTGTGACTTATATTACTCTTAAAACAGAATTAGAAAAACATTTTTATTCTATATCATTGCTAGACTAACCCTATACCGATAACATGAACACTCATGTGTAGTTAACATGGGAGTCTTTCCCATCCCTACCCTCCATCCTTTATGACGTGAACATGGTATTTGTAGTGGTAAGGAGGAACCAACTGAATACCCCTTCCCTTACCCCTCCCTTTCTAAGAGTTTAGATGAAACTGTGGTGGCCTACGGTAACGTAAAACTGCCAACGGCCCTCTCTAGCGTGAGTGTTTGGTTTGTCAGTTCTGGACTACTGTAGAAACATGGCGATGCAAGATGGCAGCTCTATGGAAGAGGACCCATTACCTATGTAGATATAAACGACTCATTCCAAGCTATCGAAAACACAACAATTCTTAGTTTCAGGTGATTATACACATATTTAAAAACATGTACTTATGAATATTGTATTCCATTTCTGCCAATAGATCCCCTTAACTCCTACACACTAGTATTTTAAAGAAATGCCAACTCTTTAATTTGCATGTGTCCTCAATTGTTATTAAAAAAACATAAGGTTCCTGCTCCTTATATAACTGCTGCAGCCTCTGTGTCAATAACAAAGGATGTTTGTGGAAAGAAAATGTCACTCACTTCTGATTGGGCTGGGCAAAACACAACAAAAGTGAAATGTGCCATTGTCCTCATACCTTAAGCATATGTCCTTAGAAAATTACTGATGAATGATTTATATGAGAGCAACTCTGTATGGAACATGTTTGAGGTTTTTAGTCAACTAGCCCATTTAATTTTAACACCTAAAAAACACTCATTTATGATTATGATTGACAAAGTTGATATACCCAGAGATAAATTTCTCCATCTTGCAGACTGATGTATAAAAAAAAAGTTTTTGCAACATTTTTGATGTTTTATTCATCTTAGTAGGACCACACAGGCTCTGCTCTGAGAAATGAGCCATGTAAAGTAACCTGCGCCCGGTGAGAATCTAACCCAATTTTTTTGTGAAAGCACAGACGTGCAATCATCTGATGAAGAGCGCTTGTCCGGGTGGGTTTGGGAGACAAGAGATGATTGCTTTTAGGAGAAAGGACTTAATGGATGCTGTAATATCAGCAATCAGGAGTGTGTGATTGTGCACACCAGCGCTGGAAGTGGGGGGCTTTAGGGGTGGTGGCTGCAGCACTTGCAGCTTTCATGTAGTAATAACCCTTAACTTATAAACAAAGCACTTCCTGTCTGCAATGACTCAGAGGGCATTCGGGTCAGTCACCAATGCGTTTTCCGACTGTATTTGATGGGAAGTAAAGTATACGCACTGACCCGCCTCACACAGACGTAAACAAACCTCCGATTTGGTTAGACTCTCATGGGAATGTTAATACGTTTTTTTTTAGCAACAAAGCTAACAACAGTAAACGTTAATGGATGGTCGATGATGGATAAAACATGGACAACAAGACTATCAATACTGGATCTAAGAGTATGGCTTTATTGAAAAGTCCCCGAAAAGAAGCAGAAGTCCCAGAATGGATAGAAAAGCTTTTGTAAGGCCTACAATCTCCCCGGGGACAGGACAGGACAGCTGTTAGCTTTCAGAGGAAGAAGACTGTAAGGAGCCAGCGTTTACTGATGTTATTAAATCATCAATAAACTGCGCATTTTGTTATGGTAGATGATAAGCTCGGTCTCAGAGAGTTTAAGAGCATGCACCTCAATTGATTTCTCAAATGAAAACCAGGGACAATTTGAGTTTAGTGCCGAATATCATTCAAATATCCAATGTTCTTATTAAAGAAAACAAGGGGAAAATTCCAGTTTAATGTAATTTGACCATTGCAACTAGAAGTAATAAACTGATGTGCAGACATTACTGGTAAAATTGGGTGATGCCTAACTATTTTTTTCGGATTAAGTGATTACATTTAGGCCTAAAAAGTTGCATTTTATAAGAAAGTGACTAACGTAAAACCACATGTAGCCTTCTATTAGATACAATACTAAAGAAAATGTAAAGACAAAGATCATGTTTATAAGCAGCTCTAAAGTAGGCCTCCAATTTTACTAAACCCTGCAGAGCAGCACAGCACAGCACAAAGCAGAATCACTACGATTAAGCGGGACAGTTAAGTGTTCTCACATATGTGTGTCTTTGGGGCGATCATATACTGTATAAAATAGAGCACGACGCGATTGAGACGTCAACTCTGTACCAAGATTTTTCCTGACAACACTTTACTCTAAATAGCAAGGTTTGCTATGTGTTTTTAACGCACATTTAGACACCAAAAACAGGTCTCGTCACCATGGACCTATAATCTCAAATTAGTAAGGAAGCCACCCCTCTGGTCAAAATACGTTCCTGCATGTGTGTGCTTAGAAGATGAATTTGTCTTAACGTGTGTGGGTGACATCACCTCACCACCATCAGTGTGTATCTATATTCCTCCTATACATAAATTTGACTCCTTGCCATTCAGATTTTTGCAACAGAGAGGACTGTGAAGACTCATTCTCATAGCTGGTGAAAACGATTAAAACATAAATACACGGCTTGGTGGCTCTGTGACTCAGGGTACTAAAAAACATTAACTTGTGAGGTTGAAAAAAAATGTGGAGTTGCAGGTATATAGCCCAGCTCTTGCTCACACAGGCATCTCACTTTCTTTTTTCTCGTCTGTCTCTTGTCTTGTGTCTCTTTCCCATGAAATAGGCTGACCAGGTGGATCTTGTTAAAAACTAAGATGGGCTCATAAAGAGGCCCCAATACAATGTGGTTAGTGGTTAATTCAAAAGGTGACATGGCTCAGTATTAGAAAGTATGTTCCTCATACATTGTTTGGTAAAGTAAAAATGGTTAAGTGATATGCATTTGCATATCCCTCTGAATTCAAATCAGTAAAGGACATTTTCACACATAAAAGGTCCTCCACTAACGATTATTTAAATTTTCTATTAATCTGTCTATTATTTTCTCGACTACAAGATTAATTGTTTGGTCTAAAAAAATGTCAGAAAATGGTGAAACATGTCGATCGGTAGTTCCCAAAGCCCAATATGACCCACAACTCAAAGATATTAAGTTTACTGTCCTAGAGGAGTGAAGAAACCAGAAAATATTCACAATTAAGAAGCTGGAGTCATAGAATTACTACTACTCAAACTCAAACCGATAAATCGATAATCAAAATAGTTGGCGATTCATTTTCAATAGTTGACAACTAATCGATTAATCTTTGCAGCTCTAATCTGTTTGCAACAGTGAACATTCTTCAACATGAATACATAATCACACTACTGATGGTTAGTAGTGGGAAACTTTCTCCCTGGGTGCCCACAAAGACGCCACTGAGGAAACAGTGCATGTAATGTATGCAGCTGGATTCCCCTCCATATAGTCTCGGCTAGGGGATTCAAACACGATCAGGTCTTTGTAGCACAGTGTTGTACTTAGGGTGCCTGTGAGGATGCACTTCAGTGTGTGTGTGTATATATATGTGTGTGTGTGTGTGTGTGTGTGTGTGTGTGGTGTCTGGATTTAGCCCATCTAATCAGATCAACTTGGCATGGAAGACAAAGAGGCCTCAGGCATTAGCGTGCTCAACCTATTTCATCGTAGCATTGTCCCTAACAGGTCACTGCTTCGTGAAGAACCTGCACACATTTAGCTCCAGGTGCTAAACTGGGAACAGCCACATCACTCTGTATTCAGTGGTGTGGTGTAGATGTTACTGCTCCATGATGACCCATAAAGATTTACACAGCCACTTCCTTACTCTTATTACAGTTATGATAGTATTGTGGCTGCCAAGTACCACAGGAGTCACTGAAGTGCCTCTAATCAAACACACTCAGTAGTATAATGCCTTTGTAAAAAAAAGTTAAAGGACTGATTCACCCAAATTACAAAACAAACATATTTCCTCACTTCCCTCTAATGGTATTTAGTTATGAAGATACTTTGTTTGTGTGCAGCTTTGAGATATTGATCTCTGAAATGTCCACCTCAAATCTCTCAAATTTCCACCTCAACCACATTTCATTTGTGATGCTAATGGCATTGAGAATTCACATTAAAAAGCATCGCTTTCTGAAACAATATCTGTGTTACTCTGGATAATCCACACATCTCTCGATATCGTTTATTGGAACTCTATCTCAAAACATATAATGATCAAAACTACCTGCATTGATAGATACCACTGGAGGAAAGTAAGGAAATAATCTGGGTGATGAAACCCTACAGCACCATATGTCCATTATTTCCAATGGACAGAGTGTTTGTGCTCTCCTCTCTTGTGTGACTGTGTAAGACATTGCAGCACACACTACACAGATTTACCATTGTGTTGTCATCACTGACCTCTACAACAATGGGATGGTGGCATTGACTTAAGGCAAACGTTTAACAATAGATAAGAAAAAGTGACGTGGAATATTGTCGAAGGACTACTACAATGAACAAGGTGAGAGGCACGTGATGGATGAAGGGAATAGAAGACATCTGTAGGTTATTTTATATTAGCATTGCTAACTAGGGTAATGTTTCTGAGACTGGAACCAGAAAGGAACCAGTAGCTTGCTAGCACCAGTGCTGACTCGGTTACCCATTTAATCCTCGTCTCATACAGTCTAATGAGAGTCTCCTGATGTGATGCTGCTGTATGGGCTCCACTTATTTTCTTCTTGCAGAGAATAATAATAATAAAAAAAGTGTGCAGTCCTTTCACTTAATTTGACTTGCGGCATCCCATGACTGTTAGTTGTGTGTTTAAGGTCATCGGCATGTCTGGCTTAGTGTTACACATGGATATTTTCAGTATTATCAGACAGTGTATTAAGTGCTTGAAAGCAATACTTGAGTAAAAATACAAGTATCTTACCAGAAAATGACTTTGCTTGAAGTTAAAGTCACCTTTTAGACTATTACTTGAGTAAAAGAATTAAAGTATCTGATATTTACTGTACTTAAGTATCAAAATGTATTTGATGCTATTAAATGTACTTAATTATTAGAAGTGAAAGTAAAAAACAACAACTTTGATTAACTTTATTGTGGCTTCCTTATAGTGAAGCATAATATTCAGGGTTTCCACACCTTCTTAAACATCTAATTCAAAGTCGGACATCAACAAAGAGAAAAACTGAATTTTTTTTGTGAGCATGATTCTTTCCCTCCAACGTAGGAAAACATTTCTTTCAAGTAACGAATACTCATTGGGGATATATATAGTGGAAAAAGTAAAAGTAAAGTACAGATACGTAAATATTCACTTAAGTACAGAATCAAAGTATTTGTACTTCCTTACGTAACAACACTGAATATTATGACTAACTTTGTGCAACTTTGTATCCCAAGAGTCAAGGTGAAGACAATAGGTGTTTTCAACAATAATACATTTTCATGGAGGATATGAAAGTGGATCTCAAACAGATCATAAGCAATAATGACAGCAGTTATGATGTGTGTGTTTATGTGTCTGAGGGAAAGACATTAAAGAGTAATGAAAGTGAAATGATTATTAGTATTATTTACTTCTTACACATTTTGTAAAAAAATGCTCTATATGTGTAGTCAGGCAACAACACAAACCTAATGTTGACAAAGGTAGGGACAGTCACATTAGTGATGTTTGTTAGTGATGAAAAACTTTTTTAATCTCAGCAGATGGAAGCCACATTCCTCCTGAATGTGACCTAAACTACATTTTACTCCACAGTGCTGTAGACTCAGAGCTCTGTGAGCACACAACGCCAGAAAACTAAATGAGCTGAACAGAAAAAACAGAGGAATATGTAAATGAGAATAACTACATTGTAAGCTTGGCTGTATTAAAACTACAACAGGTGTTGCTAGAGAGGATAGAATAAAGGTTTGATGGTCTTAAACTCCCTCTTCCTACCAGACGTTGGCTGTGATGCATAGATAAGTTTGCTGAAAAAGAAGGAAGTAAAAGAGATTTAACTGTTTTCTCACGATAATTTAGTGTAAATGGTCATGGTTTTCCCATGCAAATGCTGTTTTCAAAATGAACCATCATAGTGGGGACATGACGTTAGTCCTTAATATTGGTCAAGCACCAAAAGCATTAGACCCTTCCAGTCTGGGAAATGTCCAAGTCTTACAAACTCCAAACTTTCAGTTTAAAACACAGACTTTGTTTTCCCAATGCTTAAACCAAGATAACCCTGATGACATCAACATATGATCAATGTTTTTCTAGTCTACATCCACGACGTTCCACTTCTGGGATTGTTCAGGTGCTGCCAGAAATTCAGCCGGATGTCACTCTTTTCGGGCGGATGTCTGTTACCTTCCGCCTTCTTTGTGTAGGATTTTTTAAACTCCTGTCAATTTATGAGGACTATGGTTAACTGCTCTAATCTGTCCAATCTGAGTTTTCTGTTGCATGACTAAAACAACTTTTGAACATACACGTTCCACCAAAACAAGTTCCTTCCCGAGGCTATTTTGCAGCTCCGTCCAGCGCTTAGCACCACCCAAGACGATTGTGATTAGTTTAAAGATATGCCAATAAACCAGAGCACGTTTTTCTCCCATCCCGGAACGCTGTGTGGACTAGCCAGACCCTCCTCAGTAAGGCTGTGGAGATAGCTCTGGCAATGCGAGACTAATGTGTAAAATCATCTCAGATTTATCTTGTAAAACTGGATCTGGAAGTTGGAAAGCCCCAAGGATTACAAGGGTTACAGAAGACCTATTTTGTCGCTTAGGTATAATGACTTGTTGGCCCTGTTGGTTGGCAATTCTCCTTCCTTCAGTAACTATTGTGAAGTGCCCCTGAGAAAGACATGTAACCATATTACTCCACTGACGCTCCTCAATGATGCAAAGGAGCCGATTATATATGCATGTGGCAGCTGTTGAAATATTTTTTTTGATGAATGAATCATGCATACACAATCTTAATCATTTGGCACATATTACAGCGTGAACATATCTCACATCATAAATACTCCACACATTCCTACCAAACACATTTAAAACTGTTTCTGGATTCCCTAGAACATTCTGCAGGATTTTTCTTTAGCTTGTCACTGTGACCTAATTTTTTTCTGCAGTGATGACCAAATGTTCATTTCATTTTTATCTCAAAATAACATATTTTTAAGAACAAATGTAACATGCAATGACAGTTAGCTGCATTTAATGTGTTTAAATGTAGTGAGATTATTAGACTTTGTTTGTGTGCCTGGGAGTACTGCTCCTTTCCCTCCTCTCCAATGTAATTATAACCATTAGGTCTTCATCAGGGAGCCCCATTACCAATAGAAGATGACAGCTTCTGCACACTTCCGCACAAGTTATGAATCACTCCCCATTTTCTTTATAGACCAGTCAAAGACAAAGCTGGCTGCTGGCAATGACAGTTTTGGTAACTTTTTAAGCCTTTAGGTTAGTGGGTGAGATTAATAGCTGATTCTTACAAATACTATCAATTACAACTTTGTGGCCAATAAAGCAGGCGAACTAGAGACTACAGCTGGCCGAGCTGGCTACTAGAATGGGGGTAAAATTATTTTTTTGTGCGGCTCTTCTAGATTTTCCAAATGTTATTGGACTGGATGGATCAAATTCTGATATTGAAACGAATCATTTTGCAGGGGTTGTGACACTTGAAAAAATGTATTTACCAAATTACAGATGTCTCTTTGGCAATGTAAATCTTTGGGGAAGTATTTTTGTGCCAGATGGTATCATGTCGTCACATTGTAATTCCACGGTTTGTTCAATTTGCTTCAACAATTTGCTGCAACACATTTACTGGGGGCCTGGGTAAAACAGGAAAAGATTCCATATCTTAATTGATTGCTTTTGGTTACAACAAACATATTAACACTTATAAATGTTATGTGGTTATGGTTAGCAAACAGTTGCCACACTAGCATTCATTTGGAGTCATGTTTTTGGACACCTGATAAGTGCCTTTAGATGTACGTGCATATCATGCATGTTATGGAAAAGCTCAGGAGCAGCTTGACTCTGCTGTCACTGGGCAGCACAACAACAGTCATACTATCCCTTCCAATACACTGTGATCTGAGAATGTAAATGAGAGTGAAAACTCTTTGCATGTGCACACAGCCTTATTAACTGCACTACTACTGCTCCCCTCTTGTTTTTTGCTTTCTTTCACTCTGTGTCTGACAGTGACAAAAGTTAATTTGGGCCCATCAGGAATGATAAGCATGCATAATGCTCAGATTAAAATTTAATGTGCTCTTGCCATATGGCTGGTTGTCAATTGAATGGCTAAAGCAATAGGAGGCAGTGCAGTGGATCTGCTCCCTCCAGTCTGAAGTCCAGAAAAAGCTTGGAACTTTTCCCCAAGTCAGCCACAGATACTTGTTTGCCCTGCAGCCAATAATACATCATAACTGCAAACTTAGCTACTTCAATCAGTTATCAAAAAATTACTCTTCGTTACTGCTTCTCTTCTCTCTGTGTGCATGCAAATTTGCTCCAGTTAAATTCTTAGTTGCAAATGGATTCATTAATTATACACAAGTGTATCAGTCACTTCCAGATAGAGAATCGGCAACAGTCACAGGTATTTGTCTTTGTGACAGTGCTGCACAGAAAGTTAAGTTGTTACTTCATCATCAGCCTTAATAGCATCTGCTGCTTGTTGTGCAAATCCTTTATCCGTCATTTTCATGTCCAAGTCCAATATGTGAACACGAGTCAGTGGGCAAATGCTAAATACAAATCAATCAAGGCCAAATCAAATGTTTGTCCCCTTACTTTTCAGATAGAAGCTCTGAACTGATAAGAATGTTGTCTAGGTTCCCTTCAATAGGATTTATTAGCAGCAGCAAATGCTTTTGGGTTTGGATTCTACAGGCTGCCCTAACCCTCTTATTGGTAGAACTTTTTGGGGATATACACATCTTGACATAAACTGGAACCTTGAGACTTGAACTTGAGTCAAATTTACGTGACAAAAATGATCATTTGAGACTTGACTTGGACTTGACTACTAGTTACTGTGATGTCGTGAGAGGTTTTTCTTTGCAGCAGGCGGGGTGTAGGGCAGAGAACAGCCAAAATGCAGTTGCAAGCAAAAAGAGGTTTTTATTTTAGAGCAGTCTTTTCCAGAAAATAGTCCAACGCAAAACAGTAAATCCAACTCGAAAGCTTACTGGGAGCAAACCAAATACTTTCACAAAGTCCTGGAAACTTAGGTTCTTTTTATAATGTCCGTCTCTCCACAAACTCCTCTCTGCATCTGCAGCACTAGTTCGGGTGGCGGCCATCTTGTGATGGGGCAGCCACTCCTGTAGAGGAATATAGCGTCCTTCTACCACACGTCCCCTTGTGATGCCCCATTACCTACTTCACAATAAAGTCATTTTGGTTGTCAGCAATTGAAGACTTTAAAGACTTACAGGTGACTCGCAATTTTGATTTAAAAAAGCCCCTCTTAATACAAGGTCCGCTTACTTGCTTTTCCCAGTGCTTTCAACTTCACAAACTAGTTGTATTTGTGGAACCAACCAGATGACGCACTTGGTTTAAAGGTCCCATGACATGGTGCTCTTTGGATGCTTTCCCAAAAATTCAGCTTTGGTGCAGAACTACAGCCACTAGAGCCAGTCCTACAATGAGCTTTCCTTAGTATGTGCCATTTCTGTGTCTGAAGCTATTGAGGAGGAGAGTGGGAGTGGCAAGGTGGATGGTGGGGGTGTGGCCTTGACCAACTGCCACTTTTCTCGTTTGAAAGCCATGATGTCTCTCTCTCATGGGTGGGCCAAATTCTCTGGGTGGGCAAAGCAGAGAAAGGGGAGGTAACCTTGCTTGTTATGACCTCATAACAAGCAGATTCCAAAACGGCTCATCTGAGCTTTCATTTTCTCAAAGGCAGAGCAGGATACCCAGGGCTCGGTTTACACCTATCACCATTTCTAGCCACTGGGGGACCATAGACAGGCTGGGGAAACTCATATTAATGTTAAAAAACCTCATAAAGTGAAATTTTCATGCCATGGGACCTTTAAAGAAAAAGGGTCAAGGACTGGTAATTCAGTGTGCTTTCAACCCTTTGTTGAACAAAGAGCGCGATCTATTTGACAGAAAATAAAGAAAATGCTTCACAAAGCTTCATTTGTACATCACTACTTTCAACTGCATCTCATGGTCTTGAATTTACTTTCACACTCAAAAGACGTCAGACTTGACTGAGCATTGTCTTGGCTGCCTTTAGTCACGCGGATTAGATGTGCTGTACACATAATCACATAGATTCTTGTTGGCATATGGTGTTAATATGGGTGATTTTTCCAACAATACACACCAAAAAGAATTCTGCACAAAATTAGCCTGTATGCATCTGCGTGGATTTAAAAGTTTGGTTCCACTGAATTCTCTTGTCCTAATTGTGACATAATAGATAAGATGGTGGAGTACATTTTGTAAAATATATGGTAGCAGTTTCAGCACAAAGTATAAAAAGCAGAGCATTGGCATAATAGCCATAATTTTGCGCCACGACGTGCCATTAACACATAATGCTCACATGCTGTCTGGTAACACTTGCAAGGATTCACAATGTTGTACATGAACAAGAGATTTGTTCTTTTTCTTCGGCAGTAAACACAACACATTGGCCTGCCAATACTATGGCATATTTAGAGCTTAACAATATATGTAGGGCTGACGAACAGTTACACCAATCGTGACGTATACTCCCCCCACAGACACACTGTAGAACAGCCGCTATCTCTCAAACGGCCATAAATGTGCTTCTAGTGACTGTCAAAGCTCCACCAAACTCTGTGTCTTTCCAGGGTAAAATAGGGAGTCTGACAGTAGCTGCTTATGGCTGGTTAAGTGATAGCTAGGTTTAAGGTCTGGCTACACCACAAAACGCTCTGGGTTGTTTGCATATCTTTAAACCAATCAAAATCGTCCCGGGCAACGCTAAGTTCCAGACACAAAATACTGTAACATGAGCTATTTAAATTAGCTGAATACATGGATAAACACAATTTGTACTTTGTCTACAGCAATCCCACCAATCGGTCCCAACAGATAGTAAATGTTATTAATGTTAATATTATTTGTAAGTCTTTGCAATCATTCCTAGAAAGAATCACACAGGCCTGCCTTATTGCACGATCCAACATTTCTTCAAAAGTTGCCATTTTCAGCATTTGGCTTGCCAGCTCGAATATTTAATAGAGCAGCAAGCTGGCTAATCAAAATTAACCATATTTTTTTTTTTTCTCTGCCTGTAATGCACATTATAAAGAGACGTTTACTTAAATTTTCTCCATATGAACATGTCTAAGCCAGACTCTTTTGAAGCATCTTCAGGGGTTGACAGGCAGAGTAGAGACGCCATCGTTGTGGCAGCAGTGTCAACCCACCTGAGTGACTGAGGACAGCCCTGTCAGCAGGCAGTCACACAGATCACGCTGTTTATTCATTTCCAAGCTGAAGGCCTATATATAGGCCCTGAAAGGGAAAGATGCAACACAGACATAATGGCATTTTTAGACGGAAAGGAAGCATCCCCAGGATCAGCTGTCGCTTGTAGACCTTTTATACTTCAATAGAGTAGATATTATAGTTGAAGTATAACATTTAAGCTGTTTTTGTGTTAATTTGTTACAACAAAATTAGTCTGTTCCAAAGCATGCAGGGCTGGTAAATTGCTCAGGTTTATGAGTATTTCAACAACAAAAACATAGTAGGAACAAATAGAGATGGCTGGAACTATTAAGATTGGTGAAGTAAAAATTGTTATACACGTTTTGACTATATTGTACTGCCAGGATAAATTAGAGGAACCTGCAAGGATTAAGATACCTCTGAGCTTAGAGGAAATAATCAACAAACACGCATTCATGACACTTTGCTTACATTCAGTAAGTATTTGCTTAGTCATGGCATAATTATTGTACCTTGTCTGTTTTCCCAGCCAGTCCAGGGAGTCAAACCCACGTCATTACCATCAAATCTATTTTGTAGCCTCAATCAATGGGACAATGCACACCTCTCTCTTTTAGAGGGAAATGTATTATAGTTGTGGCCACTAATCCTATTGGTTATTATAACACTTATCTCATTTATAAATTTGGCGTATGCACAAAATGGAGCTGAATATGTGCATACGCCACTTGCCACGCAAAGGTTGTGATTTATAAAAACAAACCTGACGGGAGAATGTGCGGTTCTCCACGCAATCGAAAAGTAAATGGGAATAACGATTACTCGTAATATTTTCAAGTATTGATGCCTTACGCGCATTTTTTCACTCCATATCATCCACGTTACCATAAAGATTAAATCCAGTAGTGTTATTTGCGATTTTACTGAGTGATAATTGTTCCATAAACACCTCCAACTCAAATCTTAAATAAAAATTTGTTCTTAATATTTAATCAGTGCTGTCTCACCGTCACATTGTCCATACTCCATGGAATACAGGATAGCATCAAATAACCTAGCATTAGATAACTGCAGAACACAGTGTAAATAACTAAATATATGTCTTTAAAAGTGTGCATATATCATCAAGTGTCAGTCTGAAAATACAGCCGTTAAGCTCTCGTGCAATCGTTACACTTAATGTCCTCGTTATCAGTCTGAAATGTAATACTATTTGTGACAAAACCTGCATGAAGAAAAGTGTGTTTGCCTATTGCACTTTCTTTCGTCTTCAAATTGTATCTCAGGGTGGGGGATACCACTAGTGATTTTGGCAAGGTGTTAACAATCAAATTGTTGTAAACATATAAATACTGCGGTGAACCCCATGCGTAATGCTACATGATGGCACTGCTGGCCCTGCAGGAGGACTACGCCAATGGAAGAATCAGGAGAGAAAGAGACTTCAGGGACCATGAAGATGACTGGCTAATATGCTGATTTAGATCCCCTAAAGCTGTGCTCTTGGATCTATGTACTGAATTGGGTCCAGTAGAGAGCGCAAAGCGCCGGAACCGTGCCATCTCTATCCAAATACAGGTCCTCGCCACTCTGGGGGCAACCGGCTGTTTCCGGAAGCAAATGACAGACAGCTAACTGTTTTTTTAAATAAATATATATAATCTTCAACTTATCACTAAGGCTTGTTTGGATATAATATTATAATATAGAGTTCTGTTAAATCTTATCATATACGTCTGGTATATCGAAGCTGTCCCCTTGTACCGTAATGCCTGCCGTTTTGGATGTATTAATAATATATGTAGTCTATAGATCAGGTTTCCCAACACTGTGCAAGAACAGGCCGAAATTATAATTCAATTTGCAGCAGTTCCTGAACATCTGAGAAGCTTTTTGCTTTTTCTCCGCCAGTCATCATGATTCGGTATAACGAAAGAACAACTGCCAGTGTCATTGACATACTGATCAGCATTCTTGAGGTGCTTTGCATTGACTATTTATGGTTAAAAATGGGCGTGTACAGGGCGGGATAAGAGGCTGATTCACATACATACACTTGTGGGTAATCTGTGATTTATAAAGAGAACATTGCTTACAGATGTGTGTACACACGGTTTTATAAATCTGAATTTAGTAAGACACTTTTAGTAAGGCTCCTATGCACAGTTTTATAAATGAGACCCCAGTGCTGTAACTAAAATGTTAGTTAAAGCCATAGAAAAAGCCATAAAAAAGTCCACAGATTCTCACAACTAAAACCTAAACAATTAGTCGATCAACTGATTAGTTGATTGACGTAAAATAGTCTAAGTTGTTTTTTTAACAAAAGTGCCAAACATACATTACATTTCTTGAATGTAAATTTTTTCTGATTTGCTCCTAATCCTTTATGATGGTAAATCAAATATATGATTGTTGGACAAAACAAGGAATTTTAAGATGTCAACTTGGGTTTGTGAAAAATCCATCCATCCATCCATCGTCATCCGGGGTCGGGTTGCAGGGGCAGCAGCTCCAGCAGGGGACCCCAAACTTCCCTTTCCCGAGCCACATTAACCAGCTCTGACTGGGGGATCCCGAGGTGTTCCCAGGCCAGGGTGGATATATAATCCCTCCACCTAGTCCTGGGTCTTCCCCGAGGCCTCCTCCCAGCTGGACGTGCCTGGAACACCTCCCTAGGGAGGCGCACAGGGGGCATCCTTACCAGATGCCCAAACCACCTTTTAATAAAGTACTATTTAATTATTAAAATACATTTTATAGGTAATAATTAATGGACAAAATTTGCTGATTAATCAATAAAAACTATACAATTATATCTACAAGTTACCAGGGGGGGGATTCAAACCACTCAAAGTTTTTGGTGTAAATAGATTCTCATTGGCTCATTGGTTCAGCTTTGACCTACTGTTGTAGTACTGTGTAGTATGAGCTTACACATCAACTAACGTTTCAACTGCTTACTGCTTATGCTTATTGTCTACAGTTCAACTGACAATTCATTTCCATGCTTACACTTTGACTCAGACTTTAATTCTTAAATTAGGCTACTTTAGTTGACTATTTCCTAGTTAAACTGTAATAAAAAAAAAAAACTTCTTAAAACGTGTACCTTTTCAAAGAGTTTTTAGCACAAGATACCACACTTTCTTCACAAAATGTAGCCTTTTGAGTGAAACTGGACTTATTTAAAAATAGATTTTCATGTTTGGTGTATTCTTTTTACAGAGATGGCCTTGAATTCCGTTGTAAAGCTGTATCCCTGCAACCACATCTCCACTATTAACAGGTGAGTACAAAGTTGTTGACAGCTGACAGTTGTGGTGGCCAAAACTTTGTTGTAAAAACTGAAATTAATTTCAACAGTAACCAGCTTATCATTATGATAACATGGACCAAAAGCACTTTAGAAGTTTAAACATTCTAAGTAGATCATCACTATCCTGGAGGAGACTTGGCTTGCATGTCGAATGCAGAACTTCAAAGTAAACTTGGGATATTAGGAAGTTTTAATTCCAGACTTCTACGTTTGTTTGTCTAGGAATTATAAGATATACTCTGACTCGATAATGCTCCACGGCGTGCTGGATTTGAGGGATTATGTTTAAAGGAGGATAACTTAGACCAAAACCCTTGACTTAAAGTGTTTTCAGGTGATGTTTTGGGTCTGGGAAGAGCTATTGCAGCCTCTCATCACTCAGTGAGAGCAGACAGCTTCAGACGTGTGCAAGCAGTAGCCCTCTAATCCATGCCAGTGATGGGCAGTGTGTGTGAGGCTTTAGCCAGACCTGATGAAGAAGAAGCTCCACAGGCTGGAACGACCATGATCAAAGTCGGCAGCCAGCGATGCAGCGGATTGAGGCCACGTCAGCCCATCTAGAGCCTACTAAACTTAATGCAATCGGCTGGGCTTGTTTTATGGACTTGTGGCGACATGATAGGTGCTTTGGCAAGAAGGCATAGAGGAAAATCTCAGACAGTTACATTATTTGTTGCTAGAGACATGTTGTTAGGATTTAGGAGGCACAGGTTCAGTTACTAGCAATTAGCCAAGGTAAAGTTATCAATAATGATATAATTGGTGGGTGGTGATGGCGCAGTGGATATGACACATGCCTTTGGTGTGGGATATCTTGGTTCACTTCCCACTGCGATACATCAGCCATTGTGTCCCTAAGCAAGACACTTAACCCATAGTTGCTCCAGAGGCGCGTGGCCTCTGACATATGTAGCAATTGTAAGTCGCTTTGGATAAAAGCGTTAGCTAAATGACATGTACTGTAATGATATGTTGATAGCTTTATCAAATAGAATACATAATCACCAGGATACCACCGTGGACTCAGGGACCAATAACAAGGTGAGTTTTTAGTGCCTGTTGGCTGTCCAGGCTGTGTAGTAGGCCTTTCCTCCATCAGAGGAGGTCACACACGTTTGCAGTTTTCTCATTGTTTAGAGAGTCCACATGGTTAGGATCGAACAATGTTAAAATGTAAGAACTCAGGGTTTGAGTTCTCAACGATCTTTAGAGAGTTTCCAGATTTCTTTAAACTAATTTATTAATATATAAATTGTATACCATGAGGAAACTGATGCAGAGCAACAGGACATTTATGTTTGTGACAGTGATATTAAATTTGGTTGATAGTGAAGGATTTTAGTATAAAAATGTGACAGATGACCGGTCTGGTCCTAAAAAGGCCAGACTTAATCTGACTCCAATTCTGTGGTCACTACACCCTGAATAGTGTTCGTTTACTGGTAGATCAGAGAAATAAAACTCAGGATTCGTTCAGTTAAAGTTTAACAAGCTTTAGTGAAGAATGATATTGCAAAATACAAGAGGGTATGCATACGGATCAAAGATGAGTCTACCTCTCCCTGGCCAAACAGATAGTGGTTTCCAAAGCATGAGATGCCGGCTAAGTTAAGATACTCTCTATTTATCCATTTCTGTCCCATCAGTTTGGATACAGTCCAGATCTTCTGGCTCCAGCCGGCTCCTAACGATATGTAACACACTGTATGCTCCCATTCTCAGGTCAAAAGAGACAAGCTGCTATTGTTGGATTTGAATACCTGTGTGTTCTTAATCTTCTGCCGACTTAAGGAGTTGCATGAGAGCCGAGGCCCCTTACATACTTTGCGCCACATATCTCGCACTTGCAAAACACTGCACCATTGTTGTCTCCGTCCCCTCCGATCAGAGAAGACCTTTTCTCAGGCAATATCTCACACTCCCTTTATAATGTCTTATCACTTTAAAACCAGATGGCCTCTCATAACCCAGAGAAGTGGAGACAACAAGGTCAGCTTCATGAACTCTAAAAACCTCTTACTTTACTCTCACAAAATATATTCTAACAATAGCCAGAAGCCCATCAGGACTCATTGAGCTGCTTTGTGTTGTTTATCCCTGCCAAAGTGCCGCTGTGCGTGCTCCCTGATCATCTGACAGCTTTCAGAGACAAGTGTAGGAGGACCCGCTGAGAACACTGCCTATTTCAGCAGAGCCCCCAGAACCCATCCTGTGATGCACAACAAGTCACAAATCCATTATTTATACCCTGTACAAACATCAAAAAGGTTTTCTTTGCCAAGTGGATTGTGAGCACAATGACATGGAATGCTTTATAATCAATGGGCCATACAGTCAGAGGGGGTCCGAGTAACCCTTTACCTTCTTCAGAACTAATACACAAACGGGAGAACTGAGGAGGACATTAACTAACTTTGACCTTTGCCTCCAAATGTGTCATTTTATGATTAATGTTTCAAAATGATGAATGAATGATGAAATGATTCAATAATTCACATTCTTTTGAATGAATAGTTTTGAGTAGTCATTCCCAGAAGTCTATCAGACATTTCACACTAAAATCATTTCAGCATCTCAAACGACATCTTATTTTCCAAGCAGTTTGAATGATCATGAAAAACATCAAAGTAGAAGTGACTGGAAAGAAAACAGAATTTCTGTTACAGAGAAAAAACGAGTGACATGACTCTTGTGACAGCCCATCAACCCATCTGGCTTCCTGTGCTGCTTAGCTTTATTCTTCTTACAGGAGCCTGGTCCTATCTTGCTGGGCAGCCTCAACATCTCCTCATGGCAATCCCAATCTTTGTAGTTTCATTTAGGTTTACATAGGTTACAATACTAACACATATACTTTCATTCTTACCTATGCATTACAACACTGACTCGTTCTATATCTCCATCTTGTTTTTTTTTTAAGTCATTTGGCTTTTGAAATGTGTGTGTTGCAAAATTTGAGCTAAGTTTGCGACACTTCTGTTGAAGTGATGGAAATTATTGTGGGAATTAACTAAGTATTAAGTAACTATAGTAGATAATACCAACCACCCCTCAATCTTTTTTAATGTTAGTAACAGGCCAGGCTATTTTTTAGACTTAGCTTTCAAATGAATACTGGCTGAAAAATAATAGGGGTGTCACGCTTCTCCAAATCAACGATTTGATTCAATTTTCAATAAATTCTTTTCTTCAAACTGTTGTACAACAAAAAAGAACCACTAAAAGACAGAAGGGTACTTTACAACAACAGTTTGAGTTTCTCAGAGTTTACGCTGTGCTCCTGAATGCACCAGTTTTGTTGTTCCTCCGTCATCTCTGAGGCCATTGGCCATGGTGTCTGGAAAAGTTCAGCTGCACTCTCAAAGTTTTCCCTAGCCTAGAAATCTAGACGCAACAAATGTAATTTGCAGCCAGGGGGTCTAGCAAATCTCTGTTGGCTTGCGAGCTGGAAAAACCAAACTCTGGCCGGGCCAATCACATTGTGGATAGAGTTGGTGGGCGGGCTTATGGCTGCTGCTGGGAACAGCGGTCTTTCGAATCAGCTTTGGCCGAGACTCTGGAAGACTTGGAGTTAAGCTTTTCTTTGAGAAAAGAACAAAGAAAGGCACTGAAGTCATTCTTTTTTTGTCAGTAACATTTTTTATTTATTTTGGTAATGCAACAAATATACATGGTACAAATGTAATATCTCACTTTTGCAAATACAAACAATAGAAAATAAAACAATGAGATAAAACAAATAAAAATAAAAAGGCAGCCAAAGAAAAAGGAACCCACGCAGCATCCTCCTATCCATTATATACACACTGTTACCCACAGATATTTAAACACACATATGTGTGCCTGCACATCCATAATCATCCTCTATCCACAAATGCCCCACTTCCCCTCTAAAAGTCAGTGGTAATACTATATTGAAAAGACATCCATGCTTGTCTGTTTTTGCTTGGGACATTCTGTACCCTTTAAATCAGAAGTTCAAAGGCCGCTATTTTTATCATAAGTTTAAGCCAGTCCGTAATGTAACTTCCAGTTACGCAAAATGATTCTGGCAGCTACAATAAAACGGCAAAAGTTTAATCTATCAATTACAAGTTACACTGTCAACTATGTGTGTGTTGTTTTCTTTGGACGCGTGCAAATAAACGTGGGTGGAGAGAAAAACAAATGCTGGTTTATCGATTTGGTTATCGATTTAGAATCAAAATCGTAACACCCCTAGAAAATAACATTCCCAAACCCCCAACTCTCGTTCAGCAGTTAACGACAATAGATTCTGAAACCTTGAAATGGACATTTGATGTTCTTGAGAAGGCAGACTAAAACTTGGATGAATGAATGGGGTCATCATTCTGTGATAATACACACAAAAAGTACTCAAATGATTTTGCCTCTGTAAACAAAATAGAGGATTCAGAGAGCAACAAAGTGCATTCCGTTATCAAAAAACCTGGAGATTATTACTTTGAGAGGATAAAATAAAAAGCTTTAGTTAGAGAAGGGCTTCACTCGGATCAGGATTCTTGCCTTGGTTGACATTTAATGTGTACTCTACTGTGTGCAAACCAAGCTTCTCAGTTAGTCAACTTACTCTGATTGTTGCTGGTCGCAAGCAGCACCATCAATAGTCTCTGTAGCCTGTGGCAGTGTAGGTGTCACTCTGACAGAGGGCCTCATTTAAAACACGTTCCCTTTCCCCCACGGTGAGAGAACAGATACAGTACCTGGCTACTGTGTCTTTCAGCTGAATCGTTTTCTGTTGCAACCGACCGGCAATCCCAAAGCACAGCATGCTGACAGCTCCAAGTCAGGGTGCTGCATAGAGACAAACAGGCTAAACACTCTCTGTTACATTGTACTCCTATTTGTACTCCTTTTACTGCCTTGTATTGCAAAATGACCATTATATATCAAGAAGGGGGAGAGAGCGTGGTAATGGGATTATTGATCAATACTAATGATTCAATTACTTAGCAGGTTGTACATTTTCTGGCTTTCAAGCGAGCTTTCTAAACCAGTGAAAAAGGCCAGACGAATTAAAAAATGAATGAGACAAATGTGGTGATATACTGTACCTGCTCATTAAACATTACATTTTCTACAACTTCCTCTGTTGAGAAAATGTGACTACATTTATTTTAACTACAGGTCAATGTAGTACAAGGGGGCAGAAATACTGAGTTGGTGATATCTGTGCCAAAGGATGATCCTCTTGGTTGTTGTTTGATATCAATATAAGTTGCAGATTTAGTGCATTTTTCGCAGTTTCTTTTCTTGAAACAATAAAGCCACAAGGCAACTACAGGATAAAAGTACTTTGAACGTAAGTTTGTGGAGTGCAACCAGGAGCAATAAAGAACAAACATTTCTACCGGTTTGAGCACATTGAGTTTAATTCTTGTTTTACTTTTGTAATAAAACCATATAAAAGTACTGAGATATGCTAAAAAGGCTGTGTTGAAATTCAGATTTGTGGAATACGTTTTAGGGCAGTTAGTGTTTCCCACAATGCACTGTAATATCTAGTGAATATCAATGTTCAATACAATGTTAAAACTATACCACAATGCATTGCAAATTTCTGTCACCTATCAACAACAATTAACGTAAATTCATAACCATTAATACAGCTCGAAAATTAATCATTTTGTAGGTAAGGGGATGTCAAAAAGCTAAATATGTGTTAGCTGGCTCTTGCTGAATTGTTGTTTCGGAAGAATAAGGTAACGCTGCCATAGCAATGGTAGTGGATGTTTAATTTGTGCGACAGAAATAACGTAACTGTTGGCGCAGAGGAAAGCACCGTGTAGTGTCCCAAAGTCCTTTACCTACAACTCCCCGATATAACAAGTAGGGAGTAGTGAACGAGTGAATGATTCTGGAAACTGGTGATGTCCAAATAAAGCTTTTTGAAGCATTTTCTTTATTTTCTGAGCCCAATAGATTGTGCTCTCTGTTCATAAAAAAAGTGTTGAAAAGACACTGAATTGCCATTCCTTGAGCCTTTTTCTTTAAGCCTAAGAGTAGCACAAGTAGAAAGAGTTGTAAAGTTAGTAAGCTGACCCAATAATGTCAACTACACAGCAATACCTATCTAAAGTTTGCTTATATTAGCAAACATGGTCTACATTGGGTTAGTTCTGCTAGCAGGAAACTCTGAATCTGCTTTTAGTGGCAGTCCATGGGATACTGCTCGTCTATCTCTTAAAGAAACCTTTTCAGAGTTTTGTCTATCGTTCCTTTTAGTTATAAAAAGCATTTTTTTTTCAGACAGGGGTCTTGATTATTTAAAGCCAAGGGGAACACCACTTGAATAAAGAATCCCAGTATCTTCTTTCCATGGTGTAGGACATTTCAATCAATACTTAAAGCCAGAAACCAGATAAGTAAGAACTTGTGATGTCATCAAGTAGTCTGGAGCTGCTCCAGTGACAATGAATGGGACAACCTTTTTCTTTTTTATACCCATATGAGCTTTATTCTATTGTAGTGTTTTCAGTTGGGAAACAGACATTTACCCATATACTCAGAACATTAATTCAGTGTCATCTATAGCATCTGTCCCAATCCATTGTCTATGGAGCAGTTCCACACTTTATACTTGATGACATCACAAATTTGAGCTTTAGCACTTTAGTTTTTGGATTTCGGAGAGAGATTTTCATGTTAACTAATATTTTTAGTCTTTGACCATAGGAATAACAGGTATGAATTTTGGCATAGTTCCCCTTTAAGCTGCACTTCTTCTAATGGCGACTAGGCGCTAGCTAGATTTGAAAGATATTTATAGGCTAAATGAAGAATTGTTTAGGTGTTTAGCCTTTAACTCATTCCTTATGGTTCCCAGTCCATATGTACACTGCATTCACACAATATTGGAAGAATAAGAACAGAAAAAACTCCTATTATTCAGACTTTGGTGTTCACACATTAATCCAAGAGGGTTACTGCTTTCCCCATTGTCACAACATATAAATAGCCTATAGCTACTTTTGTTGTTAACTTTATCCATTAAATTGATATTGTTGATATTGAGTATATATAGTCAAGTGGGAGCTTGACAATATGATAGACCTGAATTAAACATTATCTTATAAGCCCATAGTATACATACAGTAAGAAATACTGCATACTTCTAGTTTATGAATTACAGCACAACCATCATAAATAGGCTGAACTGCAAAATAAGCTAATAAGCAGCATCTCTTTTGTTTTCAGTTTGACATTGTGTTCAAGTCAGCCGTTTCCCGTTAGATATTTTGCTCTAACCTCTCAGTAGCCTAGTGATTGACGTATCTGTAGAGTTGACTTCACGTTCAGTGGAAAATTAGCAGTAGTGGTTGCTAGAAGCAGTTAACTCTTTGTTTGACATGTCGATCAAAGAAATATGCCAAGAGTTGCTATTTGTCGACTTACAAAAACCTTTAAAAGCTTTGATTGGCTCAGTTGTTTTCTCCAACCGGAGAACACAGCAGTCAATCAGCACAACGCCAGAATGGTATGAATTATAAGGGGTAGGTTCTGGCACCAGGCTTAGTGAAAACTCTGTTCTAACGAGAGAAGCTCTGTGCATCCCTCAGCTTTCTGTTGTATTTCTTGTTGCTGTTGCTGTGCAGATAATGTACTCCTATTCTGGCTTCACACCACTGATTAGGACTACTACAGTGTTCACAGACTGTGAACACGGGGAAAACTATTCAAGGGCAGCTAATGCATTTGTTTACCATTCATATTCCTGAGACAGCAAGTAATGCGTTTAGCATAAGAACTGAACGGGGGACATACAGTCTTGTTATGGGCTGCAGCTGCACAGAGCGTCCAGCCTGATGACACTAAAGAGAGATGTGAAGGTTCTTCCATGCTGCTTTGGGAGTGTCTACTCCTACATACTGTGCTGCATACTGTACCTGCTGGGCGTCTTCCAGTCGCAGCTCTCATATTAAAGAGGATGTGGAGAGTATTAACAGAGTGTAGGTCAGCACCTTTCAGTCTTTGATCAAAGGCACCACTGTGGACTTTAAAACCCCAACTACTATTCTCTGATGTCCACTGCGGATTCTGATTACAAAGGCACTTTTTTCCACACAAGAACATATTAATAATTTACAGGATATTTGCATGCACTCACTGTGCCTTTGCTGCATCTAATGTCATGAAGCTTAGCGTAAGTTCAGCCAGGAAGACTATCTTATGTTACTCAGTTATTCGCATTCCCCTCCATTCTCTCCCTCTTCTCCTGCTTCCCCCTTTTCAGCTGATTATGGCCGTTTACTCTTTTAGTTAAACCAGCCAGATATAGCCACAATCTCCATCAGCCAATCACATCTTTGCCGTCAATATTTAAATGTTTTCATCTCCATTGCAGATTAAGGCAGAGTAGGTTGGGACATGTCTTGCCATCCTTAGGAAACGCAAATTTGCCTGCCATTAATGGTTAACAGGGCTTTTGGTGAACACTAAAAGACAGGACCAAAAACAGCCTCCGAGACTGACAGGGAGGCCAGTGTTATGACAGGGAATACACTACAGAGATGGTGCATCACGGAGCTGAGTCAGCTGTACAGCTAACAGAGCTAACTAGCTAACGGCAGCTAACCACAGTTAGCTGTTACTTTAGCAACATTTAAAGTTAGCCTAAAGCTAACGTCATTTGTCCAAAACTTATTAAATCACCTCGGTGCTGCATTCACTGTCGTCAAACTGCTCTTACAACTCTTTATTTAACTTTGTACTTTTACATCTTAATGATAATGCCAAATGGTTCCACTTTACTAAAGGTCAAGGGGTCATGACACCGTTAGGAAAGCTTTCAACAGTCTAATCAAACTTCTTGTCATTTTTATGGCAAATCCAAAGTGTTTCACTTTACTTGAGGTCAAGGAAAATATTCATGACACAATTCTAATGGTCTAATGACAGCCAATGTAAAAACCATGTACAATTTAATGTTAAGCTAAATAGTTACTTGAAGTCTAGGTTAATGTCAAGTTGTCATAACAAAGACATTGACAGGTTAAATTGTTTTGCTTAATGCCAAGATGTCATAAAACAGACATTGACAGGTTAGAGCGTCTTGCTTAATGTCAAGTTGTCATAAAACAATCATCACAAATAATGCTAACTTTGCATTAAAAGTGACAAAATTTACCGAATGGCACTTAATGACAACAGTAATAAAAGACTCAGTATTTAGTCCGTCTAATGCACACCACTTCAAATAAAGTGTTCCCCAAGATTATTTGTAGGTGATTATTGCCAAGTTTTACCTATTTAATTTTCTTTTTTTTTAAGATATGAAATACATACAGGATGGGGTGATACATTTATTTGTATTATTATTGATATTATTAAGTTTACTACTTAAAAACATTCTTTGGTGTAAAACATATTCTGATGATGTTTTGAACCTTGCTCACTGTCTAGTCTAGGCTGCTGAGAACTTTTCTAAACATCATGTATCCTCAATGATGCCGCCAACTTGTTTAGTAAGGAATATGAATGAGTATATTTCATGTTTCAGCGAATCTAAAAGAACAGTTAACTTAGTCCATAGACATTCAAAGTAGCCCTGGTAACTCCCATGGCCTTGAGCCTTGTTTTAAATACAGGATTTTGAATCCTATACTCTGCTTTTCAAAAACAGATGTACAGAATGAAAATATATAGGGTGTATGTTGTTTTCTTGCAAGGCCATCAGCATCCTTTAGCGCTTGGTTTACTATATTTCAGTGACAGTGATTAAGATTCAGCAGTGGACAGAGAAAAAAAAGAGTCATTGCTTTAGAAGAGATTGTGCTGCCTGAGCAGGTGTATCCCAGGGGAAACTTACCCATACATCTTCATAAGCATCAGTGTACCGGGACCTCCAATCTCTATGTGCTGCAGCAAATTTAACTGAATAAACAACCCTGTCCAAATTATTCATTGCAGCCCAAACACCGACTTTTTCTATATTGCAGCTGTGGATTTGACTCACAAATCTACTTGTATAACGATTTTGTTTTGCTTGCACTCACTGCAGCCAAACAGCAATACGCAGCCAGGAGTTATCGGGGGCAGCAGTAGCTCAGTCTTTAGGGACTTGGTTTGGATATTTCGAGCTTATGTGTGTAATGAATAACAACAAGTGTAAAAATTTAATTTCCCCAATGAGGGATTAATGAAGTGCTTCTTCTTCTTCCAAAACCCAATAGTATACCCAATGTAACATCACAACTATATAAAAAAACAAAAGAGAGTGTCAAAGGGCACACAACCAGTGTTGTAATTAAGACCACCTAAACCATGACCTAGTCATCACAAACACCAGAGTGTATCGCGATTTGTGACCGAGACAAGACCAAGACTTTTGAGGGGTTGAGACCAAGTCAAGACCAAGACCAAGTCAAGACCAAGACCAGACCAGTCCGAGTCCCACACTAACCCTAACCCAAACTAGATCCCTGAAAAATATGGTATATACACAACTAGCTAACAACAATTTGCTAAATCACTTTGAGTGAGGGGTGAAGAGACTTCTAAAGAGATTTATAAGCATAAATATAACATTTGTGAAACTGTTGTGATGCTTGGTCAAGTAAATGGACAACAGATATTATGGGTACAGTGGAATTCAATTACATTTTATAGTGTCAAATCATAACAGAAGTTATCTCAGGATTCTTTACAGATAGAGTAGGTCTAGACCAAACTTTATAATTTACAGAGACCCAAACAATTCCCCCCAAAAGCAGGCATTTGGTGCGACAGTGGCAAGGAAAAACTTCCTATTAACAGGCAGAAACCTCAGGCAGAACCTGGCTCTTGGTGGGCAACCGTCTGACACGACCGTTTGGGGGGGGGAGAGAGAGAGAGAGAGGAGAGAGAGAGAGAGAAATACAGAAATAGCAGTGGGTATAATGGAATATTAGAAGAAAGCAAATGAGGGCATGATGAGGAGAGAATGTGGTGACGACTAGCCCGTGTGCGCTACAATACTGGCTTGAAGGCTGTATATGTCCACATGTAGGCGAGGGGGGTCTTGATAAGAAGTGCAAGAATTACATTGGTGTAATAGGAGCTTATCAGTGAAGGAGGAGGGTGCGTGTGAAAGACCGCTAGCTCTCCTTGAGTTTCACAGATTGTGATATCAGCAGTGGGAGGCAGATACGGTGTGTGTCCAGGGTAATAGTGTTGGCTCTGCCCCAAGGGAAGGATTGCGTATCGCAGTAATGAATTGCTAGGGAGACAACTCTGTGGGGTCTGCTGCCTCATGTGAGCAAACATAATGGATATATATTGTGTTTCCTTTAGGCATGTGGACTGGCTAATTGGCAGATGGATAGCTCTTCATTTGAGACCAAGCTAACAAAAATGCACACTGTTCTATACAAGTCTGTCCCAGTCTGGTTCCTCCTGGCCTTAATTTGTCTTTGTCACGTGGGTTTATTATATCTATTTGTTTTCCCTACTGGGGACAGCATGACCCTAAAAAGTATGATACCCTTATGTAAAAGAAAGAAAAGTTCCAAAGTGTTAACCAGGCTGCATTGGAGAAGATAACAAAGAATATAGCTCATGTGTCAAAAAAATGGATAAACATATCATTTTTTCTCTAAACAAAGGGAGTGTCTGCAGTAGTTCACTCTAAGAAGTGGGGCTCGTTGCAATTGGCTTCATGTAGGCTTATAGCACATGAGAGTGATACCAGATTTTTATATAAAGAATTTTCACTTTGAAATTAGAAGTTGTCCGGACCTAGTGTATTAGTAATATGTACAGATTGTCCCCACAGGGAGACAAACACTGTGTAGTCTGTCCTCTTTCTAGGTTTCCATGGTGGAGAGGAGGTTGTGTAGCTCAGGATCTGATTTAGACACCTTGAAGTTGCTGACATCCTCCTGTATCCATTCTTCATATATGATGATTACAATATATCTATAGTTTTGTCATTCTAGAATAGACAAAACATCTATTGCACCTCAGTTGCTCTTCCTGAGGCTTCTTCAATTTTTTATTACTGTTAAAGGGTGTATTTTTGGAGAGTTTTTCATTATCTGAAGGACAGAGAGTGTGCTATGCTGTACAGATTTTAAAGCCCTGTGAGGCAAATTTGTGAGTTGTGATATAGGGCTATATATATAGAATTGACCGGATTTGTTTGTTTTAAGAATTGGAATGCTTTAGAGCTGGGAGATAAATTGATTTTATGAATTAATTACAATGTATGGTTTAGTTTTTTTACTTCCATCCATCCATCTTCGTCCGCTTATCCGGTGTCGGGTCGCGGGGGGAGCAGCTCCAGCAGGGGACCCCAAACTTCCCTTTCCCGAGCCACATTAACCAGCTCTGACTGGGGGATCCCGAGGTGTTCCCAGGCCAGGTTGGAGATATAATCCCTCCACCTAGTCCTGGGTCTTCCCCGAGGCCTCCTCCCAGCTGGACGTGCCTGGAACACCTCCCTAGGGAGGCGCCCAGGGGGCATCCTTACCAGATGCCCGAACCACCTCAACTGTTTTTTTTACTTTAACTTGGGTAATTATGGTATGGAACCCCTTGAGCTCTCGTAGCTCATACTAACATAGTGTCTGTGATGTGTCTGTGTTCCGGTGCTCTGCACAGATCTGACACCTGCATGCCTGCTCTAATCCGCTCTCTGAAAATCTGTGTGCTAGCGGGCGGCTGGCTAGTTAGCTAGCCGGCTAATTTCCCCTTTAATGCTACACTGGTAAACGGTACAGAAAATGAATTGTCACTCATTTGGCGATAGCAATGTGCTTTTCTGCACTGTGACAGTGTGTGGATGAAGCATAGAGTAGTTAAATTGTATTCATATAGCAGGTGGCTAGGTAGCTAGCTAGCTCATGCCTCCGCGCTGGAAAGCCAGTGTAGCTACGTTGTTACCACACTGTTACCACACTGTTACCACGGTAGCCCATGCACTTAGGTTGGTATGTAGTAGAGGATGGATACCCGAACTGAGACCGTCGGGACCCGACTGGGCCCGTCGGGTACCGCCAGTTCGGACAGATATTTAGAAATGATCGGTCACATCGGTCACATCGGTCACATCGGTCACATCAGCGCGATAAGGCATTGAACATTTTAAATTAAACAGCTTATTAACGTGCGCTTGTTGCCCAGTGTGCGCTGATGCGCTCATCTGTTGACATTTCGGAATGCCTTCCTACAGTTGCTTAATAAAAGCGGGCTTTTCACACAAACAAATGTACATGTGTTATTAGTCTGAGGAAAAAAATTAGATTTTAACTGTGTCGAGCTCAGGTCGGACTCGGACATAAATATCTGAATGCCTGTCGGGCTCGGGCCGGGCTCGGTTACTGCTCTGTCAGATGCGGGCCGGGCTCGGACAGAAAAATACGGCCCGATCCGCACTCTAGTATGTAGACCATCGCAATGATTGAAAATGTAAAAAATCTCTGGACCTGGTCTGAACAGATCTTCTAGATCTTTGCTTGTTTGATCTTGTTAATCATTTGTATTGTTAAAATCAAATTATTATATTATTATGAATAATTATTTTGTCTTATGACGTTTAAAGTAGTAAAAAATAAATAATTAAAATTGTTAATCTTTTAGTCCTCTGAATTAAACTACTAATCATATGTAAATGCCCCCCAGAATAAAACATCCTATGCAACCTTAATGGCACCCATAGCTGTGCCTTCAGAAGGCTCCAAATTGTTCCACTAGCGATTTCATGTGTGGAAGCTGCTGATGTAAGGTTTGCAGCACTGTTAAAGTTGATCTGTCAGAGAGAGAGGAGATGTAGAGCAAAGTTTGGCCCTTCTTATTATTTCAGTCACAGCAATTCTACAGTGACAATGAGAACCCCTTCAGAAAGGACACTTTGTGTAAAATGGTGGTGTTCTTCAGCACCACAGAACTACATCATGAACCCTCGCTCCAACCATGTCAGTCTAGTCTGCCTTTCCAATCACCAACCCTTTCGCTGAGCTGACTTACCAGTGTTGGGCAAGTTACTGAAATAAGTAATTAGTTACAGTTACTAGTTACTTCTTTTAAAAGTAATTGAATTACTTTACCAATTCCTGTATATCAAAAGTAATTAGTTACTAGGGAAAGTAACTTTTAAGTTACTTTTATGTCTGCTTTTTAAATGTAAATATGAACAGTACTGAACAGTCAAACACAATAAACATAATTTGTAGACCTATTTATTGTAATCAACAGGGCAACAGGCCTTCAAATTAAGCAGTAGTACAAAAGTCCCTTTTAATACTTGAAACAAAATAACAACTGTCTCAGTCATTTTTTTTACCACATTAGGCCCAGTGAAATAAAAGTGATTGGCTTAGAGTATATCTAGCAATCAATTTATTCAGCTCTGCCTGGCTAATCGGCTGCACTGCAGTCCGTGTAAAAACTAGCTTTGGTTGTTTGCATGGAGTGGCGCCTTCAGCATCCGTAGGGCTGGGCTCTTTCACTACTAGCTTTGTCGAAGTGTGTTGCTTCAACAGGTGATTCATAAGATTTGAATTGCTACTCTTAGATGTGGATACATTCTTTACACCCACACATAATTGACAACTCACCACTACATTTTTGTCTTTAATTTTGACGAGCGAAAAGTAATGTCTGTCATATACAGTAATTAGAATGCGCCTGCGCATATACTGTGATATATACATAGTTAAAATGCGCCTGCGCATATACTGTGATATATACATAGTTAAAATGTGCCTGCGCATATACTGTGATATACGGTAGCACAGAAAACGTGTGTGTCACTGCTCACTTGTTACTTGCATCGGGAGTTCAGAGTAAAAAAAGACTAAATGATAAACTGCCTCCTTCGTTATCATTTTCAATGTCCGTGAAAAGGAAAGAAAGATCATTCTATCCGCATTATCGGCCATGCTGTGGTTTAATGCTCATTGTTCGATTGGTGTATCATTGCGCCACCATAAGGTCCTGCGACGTTAGATCAGAAGCAGCCAAAGTAGGCCTATCTGTCTTGTCTGCAAGCATTAATTTTTCCCAAAAAGAGAGTAACGCGAGTAACAAACTAATTTAAATTTCAGTAATTGTAATTGCGTTACTTGATGAAAAAAAATATTTAGTTACATGCTCGTTACCGCTAAAAGTAGTGGAATTACAGTAACGTGTTACTCCCAACACTGATTATTACATTCTAACAGTTCCTCACAGTCCCCGTCCAGAGCAAGACATTGGTTTACTTCTGTGTCCGTTTCTCCAAACTGTGGGAATGCCGACTGACATCTACAGAACTGTAGATACTTCACTTACTATGGATAAGTACCTCATACAACCCTACTTCAAAATATCCAAACTATCCCTTTATTCTTTTATCTTTGAGCTGCCACTTGATCTCATATTTGTATGACTCGACCCATGAGTAAACCTCAAGGCCACGGATTACAAATCAAACAGCACATCACTACTAAAAAGGGCACAAGGGCAGAAATACCCGGGGCAAGGGACTAATGGATTAATAGGGGACTAATGGATCGATGGAGCGTGCAAGGAGTGAACAAATGGCGTAAAATGTCTTCAAATTGTAAGTGACTGCTGGGCTACAGGCTGTGGTGAAGATGTGTAAGAACCACAGTGCAGCCAATGTAGCCGCATTTAGTGGACATTACCAGGCTTTCAGTTGTTTGTCTCACATGGATCTGACCGAATACATATGCTTCTGTTTTAATCAATATACCAGTGGCCCCTTTCATAGAATTTGTAAATGTAAATGAAACATTAAGATCATTTCCTCTCTCTCAGTTCATCATGTTTCACTAATCAAAAGACACAATACTTGTGTTCCAGGCATGAGCATAAAGATCCCTATATGCCTCTTGTTTGAACACCTTTATAATTTTAGTTAATAAAGATGTGTTTCATTAAATTACAATTACACAAGGGGCACGGTTGTATTCAGCATAGAAGTACTGGTTGGTTTTTGGGTCTCTAGGCAAAATGAAATGAAGCTGCCATCTGTGTGCAAAATATTATGGGAACGTGGACAACATTTTGTTGACCAGTCACAGCAGAGTGGGCCAGCTCAGACAGACGGTTTCAGGTGGAGACACTGCAGCAATGGGCAGTATGAGAAACATAATATGTTTTTTGAACATCAGAGCATGTAAACCTATTCTAGGAGACCCCAAGAGTATAAATATGACACTGAAAGGGAGCATAATAGGGGCTCTTAAATATGTTTTCACAATTGTGTGGAGAAACGGATTTTGAGCATTTCTTTATCCAATGCGTTATACTAGTAACGTGAGGACAATATTTTTTATTTGAAAAGGCCACTTTCTATCATCAGGAGACACTCCTCCACTGTTCATTTTTTTGTGTTCTGGACTGACATTAACATTCAGCTTTTTCTTCATATTTTCACTGGTATGAACAGCAGAGAAGTAAATTACAACAAACACAGTTGACATGTTTCCTGCAAGTTACTCTGTGTCAGTTTCTCCTCCCTAGTTTGAACCAAAGTGATCAAACCTCTTAAAATACAAGGAGCATCTGTAGATTTAGTTTCTCAAGTGTTTGGCATCATGTTGTTAAAACCCTTTAAAGCCAATTACTATAAAGCATTTCTTGAGGACACACACAGCTGTGATTCAGCATGGACCCTCAAATCAAATTTAAAACAGCATGATATGAAAACACGCCAGACTTTACTTTATTGCTACAGTGAGAACAATAAAGAAAGCAAGGAGCCACATAACCAAAGTAATAACTATCACATCGCACAGTTCAATTCACATTTGCAATTTGGTGGAGCCATTTCACTAAAGCACCTTACAGTGTTAAAAATGATCATATATTTCTAGCACCGCTAGCATCATTGATAAACAGAAATGTGAACATTGGCAGTATTATGGAGGTAACCTTGTGCTCAGAATATTTGGAAAGGTAAAAAAATAACAAACTACCTTCCTACAAGTTTTAATGTGAATATTGCAGTCGATCATGTTCATTTAAATGTGGGAAGGCAAAATCGAGATTGCGAATAATATTGGATTAATTGTGAAGCCCTAAAGCAAACTCTACTTTGTCTAAGTAAAATGTTTGCAATTTTTCATCATATTCTGAATGCAGTTTCTTCTCTAGAAAAATATTGCTTTATAGTGTGTAAATTTGACAGTAGTCATGAATCATGTGGATTATTTAACTACAGTATGACTTAGCACTTTACCTTGAGCAGATATTGGAAATAAAATATGGGACTGCACAACCTGATGATTTAATAATTTCTTAAGAAGGAAAAGATTAGAAAAAAAGATAATTTAACCGAGAGTGGTTTAAAAGGAAAACTTGGCTAACTGCTAGCTATTGGTGAGTCAAATTTATTTTTATATTATTAGATGGCATCAGGGCTGGACTGGGGTAAACTTTGAGACCCAGACCAGCCCACCACAATCAGCTGGACACTACCCGTCCTTGCACTCCCCTTCAACACATATACATACCAGCCCCTAATACTGCCCCTTAGCCGAGTGGGAAGTAAGATAGTATGATATTGTACTCACTGAGTCAGAAAGACTTCCTGGCTCTTGATGGCAAGATGGCTAAAGGTTGAGGGTGGAGCATGGGTGTCATCAACATGTCTTGTATAGTAAACAAGTGATATGTCTGTCCTCTCTGGTAGACAAAGGGTGCTAAAACAATCATTTGACATGATTAAATATCTTGTTTTTAGCTTGCTACAGGCACTTTGTCCAGTTGTTTTCCTCGTCAGTGGGGAACTTACATGCGCTCTGTCTCAATGGTCGGATGGATTAAAAAAATAAGAAAAAAAGAAAACCTGCTACAAATAGGCGATAGACTCATTTCCCATTGCCAGTAGACGTGTATGCCTTTATGGGTTTTTTTTCTAGTTTGTCACGTTCTAGGTCACGAACACGCCAGAAAACAGGGTTAGTTAACAGTACAAAGCAGCATGAAAGTCTGTAATATGTGGTGGTTACTTCTTTTTTTCTGTTACTTATTCAGTCTCTCATTCAAACTCGGTACCGTCTGATTTGGGATGATGTTCCAGCGCTGCTTGCACGAAAACGGACTGAGTTTTTGGCTGAGATGAAAAGGCATCATAGCATCACGTCGGAAAGGGGCGTCACCTGAGTGTCATGTTTCTATCATTGCCAATCAGAGATGGCACCGATAAATACCTGTGACTACTACAGAGTAGGGCTGTCCCAAACGATTATTTTTTAAACGATTAATCTAGCAGTTATCTTTTCGACTAGTCAAATAATCTAACGATTCATTTCTCGATTAATCTAACGATTAATTTTTCAATTAGCAATCATTTTCCCATTATTCAATTATTAATTTACACAAATAAAATTTCAATAAGGTTAAATCTCTATTTATTAAAATTGTTTAACACACTGCACTGTTAAAGTAAAAATTATTTTTTTGTGCAACCTCTAGCCAGATGTAGGTTATCAATCCAACCACAAAATAAAGTCACTTTCAGGAGGAATACAAAAATAAAAACTTGTACTGTATTTGCTTTTTTTAACAGTAGGTAAAATAATAAATACGGTAAGCTCTTGTTTAACATCCAAGCTCTTCCCCTTTAATTTAACTGTAATTATTTGTATCTAAAGGCTGGTTAAACACTGTAGGGAGGAGAAGTTGGACAATTTTTTTTGTCTTCTTCCAGTGATTGGCACATCTAGGTGGTGGCGTCGGATATGTGTTAGCATGTTAGATGTATTTCCACTCACATACCCAACAACTGCTGAATAACGCTGACACACAGTCCTTGTCTTATCCACCACTCTCTCGCCTGTAAGCTACTACTGGAGCTGACCCGAAGACCGAAGTTTTCGAGGCGGGGACGGCATGATACGAGGGGGCATGACATGGGAGGCTCCAGGCTGCAGCCATACAGTCTCAAAGTTTTCCCAAACTTCTTAAAGAGGCCGGCCGGTCCTCTAATTCTTGTGGGTCGCCACCACACATACTCGTCCTTTTGTGCTGCTATCTCTGACTCACTCACTGGACCGTTGACCTGACAAAAGAGCTAAGGCGGGGCTACAGATTAGCTGTCCCTAGAACCCACGTATCTAACAGTAGTTCCGCATTACATTAGTTCCGCATTACATTAATTAATTTGCACGCAAGTTGTATTTATTTATTTTATTTAGTGACGCGTCGACGCAAATTATTTGTGTCAACACATTTACCTAATCGATGACGTCGACTACGTCAACAAATTGTCCCAGCCCTACTGCAGAGTAATTTGTCCCAGGAATGAATGCTGATTGTAACCTTTCCCACTCAAGACAAAAGCCAGTGAAAAGTTTTTTATTCAGTGGGGGTGAAGCAGTTAAACTCAATCTCACTTTGTTTTATGTTTCTTACTACCAGTTTGCCAGTCTGTTGTACAATTAATTATGATATAATACTATAAACTGTGAATTAACAGCTGGTAATTATTTTTATATGACAGCCCAACAAAATTATTAGCATTCTCAATTGTTTCTCGATTGCTTATGGTTTCAGTACTTCCTCCATTGTTTCACGTTAAAAGCCTACCAGGCCAAGGACGGGATTTTGCTTTAGTTTAACAGCATAGTACAGCAGATAAGCTCTCATATTATACAAATTATGCATTTTATGAGAAAAGCATGACATTTCTAACATAGTGCATACTTTATTTTTAGATGTGGAGGGACATCTGAGGACATGTTAGAGGTTGAATCCAAGATGGCCGCCTGTCCCCCAGGTCTAATGTGAAAAGCGTTTAATTTTGGAACCAAACATTGTAGTAACACATTTAGGGTGTCATTTTCAACTAATTTGGCGGTGTCCATTCATTTGATGATACATTCCAGATCACCAGAATTCAACGAAATGCATTTATATCAAGGTCCAGGTCAAATTACGCTAAAAACTTTTGCTAATATGTTTATTTTAGCTTGCACATTTGATTGAATCTATGCAATATAGTGAAACTTCACTTCCAGTTTAACACTGTAGAGCAATCAGAAAATTGAAAAGTGCAAGTTACTGGAAATGATTAGAAAATGAAAAGTCTTTAACATGGTGATTATGACACGACTTTAGCTGTACTGATGGAATTAGTGTTACATCATCAAACAGCGTTAATAACTTAAAATAGGAGTGGAACAGAAAACATGGAGGCTTCTCACTAAAATATAATCGACCTGAGGCCTGAGCTAACATCTGGAGCACGGTTTCCTGTCGACTTCTAAGATGCGATTCTGTGTCGATCCCTCAGAGAAGCCTGACACCTCAGGATGGAAAGCGGGAGGCTGTATGTATAGCCTCATCAGGTTGAGGAGTGCTGGCCAAATATTTCCCTGCAACACTGTCACTCATTATAGCTCCACACCTGTCCTGTGGCTCAGAGAATCCCATTAGCAGGAGCAGAGAGGATGGGGTCGGGCAAAGACATAGTCTCATCTTTGTTTTAATCATTGGACAGAGTGTGTGATTGCTTTTCGCCCAGGTAGACGTGTCTAACATCCTGAATGGGTGCGGCCAGTCATCACTAGCTTGTGTTACCACAAGCAAATGGGCTACTTGCCTTTGTTTCTGCTTTATTCCTGTTCCCAAGGTTGACGTCCCTGTGGTTTGAGCTTCCGTCTCCACAGACATGTAGATTCCTCTAACAACAAAACTAAGGTTTTGCTGTTGCTGTCTGCAATGAATAACAATTGGTGGATTGCCGATGCCCATGCCCACCTTGTGTCAGGTCTAGGTAATGTGTTTGTCAGATAAAGCTGAGGGGAGTTGGCTCCTGTACCGACCACAGCTGTTTTATGGCTGTACTCTCAGAGACAAAGAGGTGGGGGCTGTTTACAAAGCAAAGATATCCCCAGAAAGCTCCAATTGTCCATGCTGGAGCTCTACCTCAATCATCTCCTGCCTGTGGCTTCAGTTATAATCCTTATCCATCCTCATTTGCTTTTAACCTCATGTCCATCTTCTCATCCTTCTCATTTTGAAAATGTAAAGGACGGGTCCACACTGGGGTAAATTACTGATGTAAGTGTAATGTAGACAGGGCCTTTGTGCCAGGGGAGATTAAGACCTGCTGATAATGCTTAATTAAAGAGCTTTATCACTCTTTAAATAAATACCTCTCGATGTGTTGCTCTTGTTATCCCTGTTTGCAATGCAAAGCACCTCAGCAGCACATACTAGCCAGTTGAAGTGTGCAATATAAAGATATATATACTGTGAGATGATGTGAATTTGTAATCCGTCACAGACACACTACATGTTTATTACACTAAGATAGCTATTCTTTTCAAATCTCTGGCCTTTGTGAGAGATGTTGCAAAATTAATCGGTATCAGGAGGTCTTCAGGATTGTTTTGCATTGATGTAAATACGTTTTTCATTTACTGGATTAGGCAAAAAAAGATATTCTATAGATAATCTAGTCACCTTTTAATGTGTTTATCAATTCAAATTCTCGAATTTTTGCTATATCACGGTTTATATCAATACTGGGTTAAAGAAATTTTGTTATTGTTCTCAAGCTGGTGTTTGAAATTATAATTTGACATCCAAGTCACGGTAAAGTGAGAATATATATTGACTGGCATTTCAAGTGCCTACTGCATTCGACTCATCTCAGAAGAGTTAAAGGGTAACAACCGTTTTTTTCAACCTAGATCCTATTTTCCTATATTCCCAATTTCCTAATGCAAAGTTAGCATTGTCTGAGATGTCTTAGTGATGACAACTTGACATTAAGGAAGACAACAATCTCTGTGTTATGACAGCTTGACATTAACCTAGATAACATAAATATGTCACGACAGGCCCAATTATCAAACTTTAAACTATTTAGCTTCATGTGTTGGAAAAGGCTGACAAAGGTGAAACATTTTATATAGATTTTTGAAACTCCCGTTTATGGGAAATTGTAACTGTATTATGCCTACAAATGAGACCAACATGCAAATTATATTGCAGCTTTTGTGTTATTGGTGCGAGTCTCTTTCAGATTGTACCACAGATATTAAACAGATTTTATTCTTTAGGTATGTGGAAGTGGAAGTTTAGCGATACTTGGCTTGAAAAACAAAATTAAAGGCAAAAATCCAGGTGCTTACAACATATTTGAAGCCTACTGCTTCTTATGCAAACGAGAAAGCAATTAAACTGGCAACACTGGGTGTACAAGCGCTGGAGTCTCATGCAAAACGTGAGAAACATCTAACTTCTGTGAAGGGTCTCCAGCAAACTACAGCCATCAGCCATTTCAGCCGAGTATCTGGTGGCGCTCCAGCCCCGGCCCCCCCGCTACCTCCAAACTTCCGAGGCCAGACCCACACAGCAGCTCCACAACTCCTGTAAGCGACCTCTGTGTTGCTTTTGGAGGTGCTCTGGGTTGGGTACCGAAACCCGGTGCCAATATGTATCCGAATAGCAACGCAGATTTTGGTGCCTCATTTCGGTGCCACTTAAATGGCTGTGCTGCTCTCTGATGCTCTGAAATGGACATCAGAGGCAACATTACACTTTGCAGCAGGTAATGTTAGCCCACTGTAAGCCAGTAGCTGCTTAAATACGGTTAAATACTGAAAGCAAAACGGTGTAAAGTGTGGCAGTATTTCACTGGAAATGATTTCAACACTGGGACGTCAAACAGTCTGCAGTTAAAGACACAGAGGGCCCTATTTTAACGATCTGAAACGCAAGTATGAAACGCAAAACGCAAGTAGCTTTGTGGGCGGATCTCGGGCGCTGTTGCTATTATACCGGCGGGATAAATGACTCTTGCACCCGACGCAAATCTTAAATGGGTTGGTCTGAAGTAGCTAGGTGTGGTTTGGGCGTAACGTGAAAATAACCAATCAGAGCGTCATCTCACATTCCCTTTAAGAGCAGGCACGCTTGTTCCATGGCGGATTGCTATTATGACGGCGGATTTGCCTGCCGCACGCCAGCAGGAGCTGGATGCGGCAAAGTAATAAATGCCCGTCTTCTCCGGGTGGCGATGTTGCTGCGGCCTCTCGGGCGCATCTCCTCAAGTCTGGAGAGGATTGCTGCAGCCATGGAGCGTGGGCCTCCAAACGCACCACTTGCTCCTGTTGTGCCCGTTCCTCCTCCCCCCACTCCATCTCCATCAGGAGCACATTGCGCATTGCCACTCCCGGACCCTAAAGTGTCCAATCCCACCATAGTTCAAAATCACGTCTCCTTAAGTCCTCTAATATTTCCTCATTTATGTCATCAACACATCCATGATTCATGGAAATGTTGTGTAAAACACAACAAGCCACAAAGAATGCTGCGACTTTTTGAGGACTGTACTGTAAAGTGCCTCCTGACCGATCCAAACACCTGAAGAGCATTTTCAGTAATATTTTTCCTTGTAATTATGCATGGTTTGCAAAAATGGGAACTGCTGCATCCGTGTAGGTGAGGGAAGCAAGGTGTATGCGCTTTGTGCACACGCTACATTATGGCCAAGCATGCGCCCCTAAAATAGCATCTGAATAACGCGCCACTGACTTTAGACTAGCGCCACTGACTTTAGACCAGGTTTTTCCTGGTCAGTGGCGGAATTGTTTTCTGAAACTGCAAAATAGCACCAGGGAACGTTTGCGCCAGAACACGCCTCCTCTTTTTGCTGAACTGCCCCTGGGAGTGCAAATTCATTCCCTAATTTACCGATGTACGTCTCTGGAGGGAAAAGTCCGCTGTGCGTCGGGTGCAAAATAGAAATGATACATGCGTCGGTGTACAAAGTCAATTGCGCTGGGTGCAAGACAGGGCCCAGAGTAGCAACACCATAGACACTGGTAGTGCTCTCATAGTTGTCGGATTAATTAATTACAGTTGGTAAGCTGGTGATGCATTCAATATTATCGTAAAATACTCTTTTGTCATCTAGTGGTTCTTATTGTCGTGTAACTGCAATTGACTGGTAAAATAAGTTTTGTTATAAGTAATTGTTATTCAATTTTAAATAAATAATTTTAATTAGACTATATGGCCTTAGCAATACACAACCCGTGCTCTTCTTTATTTTAAAGTATCGATTCAGGCACCGTTTAGGCACCGACACCATTTTAAAAGTATCGCTTTTGGACCGGTATCAGAAAAAAAACTGAAATGATACCCATGATGTTTCCCGACTCTGAAATTTTTTGTTTAGTTGTTAATTCATTCATAATGGTCTTAAAAAGGTTTTAAAAAGTCTCAAATGTGACTTGGTGAAACCTGCCGAAACCCTGTTGTAGCATCTGTGAGTACAGAGGCAAAGTTGTAAGGTATTTACTTGAAAATGTAACACTGACTGCAAAACTAATGTATCTTTATATAGTTCGTAGAGACACAGACACACAAAAAGAATATGCATAAATAAATAACTACTTTTTTTCAGGTTGGTGCATAATATTAATACATTAAGTGAAGTGCTGAAGTGTCCCACCTGCTCTGTGACACATTTTGCAGCAGAGAAGTCTTAATTGCTCCTCGAGGGGGGAGTGGAAGTTCTCACATGTGTGAGAATGCAAATGGCTTTAAGCTTTGTATCTTGTGATTTGTTCCGTTTGTCTCATTTTCGTGTCACGTATGTCCTCATGATGGATTTGTTTTGTTAAAACTGCTTCATAAATACATTTGACTTGACATGTGTTTTGTTTTTTGTTCAAAGAAGTAGTGCTGGAATAAATTACAGCTTTATCTACATTCCCACTTGGCGGGGTGAGAGGTTCATCCACATGAGAAACAAAGTGTCATGCTGTAGTAGCAAAGACAATGCATTGTTGCTGTGTGACACAGTAGCTTTGTAATGGAGGATCTTATGTAACAGATTAGAAGGCAGGAGAATATACAGTTCATTCTCACTCAAGCACATGCCTAATCTGTATCCTATGGGAGCCCATTAATGCCAGGAAAGGAAAAAAAAGGATGAAAGGTAGCAATGATGATTAAAAAAAAACAACTAATGACCTATAAATACTTACTATAAATAGATACACGGTAAAAAGTTTAAAATACCAAATTAAAATTATGAAATGGAAGTTCAAAATGATCATAAATCCCTTAACGCTCTCACAATTTTATTTCAATTTCAATTATTTACTTTGAAAATATCCCATATTAAGTCAAAATGATTTGTTTTCAGTAGAAATTGCATAAGAGAGTGAAAATTAGTGTGAGTGAAAAAAAAAAAAAATGCATTTGGTTGCACCGGTGATTGACTTCGTTAATCCGCTAATCCGATGGTAACAAATCTGCTATCTCTCCTGTCATTCAGTGCACAAAACATTCAGCTTCTCATTTTTAGCGGTCACGGTAGATCATTTTCAACTGTCGTTAATTCCAAGAGTAAGTGGATGGCGAAGGTGGATCAACCTGTACAACCGCAAGTGTTTTTGTTGTCCCAACAACTCCAACCGATCATTTCACTTCAATTTTAAGGGTTGCATGCTTAAACTTTCCCTAAGTAATTTAAGTTTATCAGTTTTATTTTGAATCAGGACCTTTAGTTTTTAGTTTTTGGATCAAGCAGCTTGTGAAAAAGAAAGTGTGTCAAATTAAAGGGCTACAGCTGTAATTTTAACATGTCAGATACTATTTAATCAACCTTCAGATCAAGGCCAAACGAAACATAATCCCTGAATACTAAATCAGAATTGTGGCTTTAGATACGTTGATTTTGACTTATTATAGCATTAGTTGTAGAATGTTGAATTCCTCTTTTCATTTTTCATGTGAACTTTTTCATATATTTTTATTTCCGAGATTCATTGATTTATTGTTTGGTCTAGAGGAATATTGAAAAAGAGTGGCAGTGATATGATGTTCATGATCTCCCAGCACCTCTCTTTTACTCTGCTCGGTAGTGTACACATTTTTGCGTGAGGATTATGTGTCTCTTAATCACTGGAGCATGACCTCATTGTATTTCTCTCATTCATTTATCTATAAAACATTCTCGATCTGTGCTTAAAGACCATAAGCTGCTTTGCATGCAGCAGAGCGTGTCCAGGTCTCATGGCAAGGCCCTATATTTTGTTTTCTATATTTTTAACCTGTCATCGCACTGTTGTTTATGCATGAGCATAAAGAAATAAAAAAGGTCCCTCCTCATGTTGCTGAAAGTCAGCTGAGGCATGAGGTGAAACACAATGCTTAGGGAGACGCTCTTTTAATTGCACAAGTTTAGGTTTAAGCCCCAGTACGTGTCGGCACACTGATGTCCTGATGAAGACGCTGTATTCCTACCAGCTCCAACTGTGCAGCTGACCCTGACCTCTGTGTGGAAGAGGGAATACAAAAGCACAATAGGGATCTGGTATCTTGTTAGTCCTATTATTATACTGGAGCTGCTCAGCTCATGCAACATGCACACACTGCTCGGTTCACTTGCTTAGAGTGTCTTTCCACTCCACTGGTATTTAGAGCAGTCTGGACTTTTAATGTTTTCCATTTTTATCTGCGGCAATGAGCCCCATTCCAACACATACAGTACGCTTTGTTGCTCTACTTCTGTGAAGTGGAATAGAAACAGAGCCTCATGACGCCTCTTAAAATAACTTCTCTGTCTTGTGGTGCCTCAGTCTGCTTTACAGCCATGTTACTGAGTAAATATTTGAAACTAATGTGTAAATTAGAGGGACATAGTGTAGGAATGCAGTGAGTAATCAGGTAGACCATTGACAGACCTTTTATTACATTAATGACAGTATGCTGACATTGGTGCAGACAATTTCCTTCAGTGAAGGACAACAGAGATCTAGTGTTCAGTAAGTTAAACATAGCAGTCTACATGCTGACATGTACAACAGTGTGGCTTTAAGGACTTACTTTGTGTGCTCAGGGGTTATATATATAAATTAAGCCCCGTGACTCAAGAGCCACACTCCCCCCTACTGGTTTAGGATTACATCCCAGGTGCCCTTGCATCTTGGTCTACCTTTGTGTTTTGAATCAAACACCAAAGTTTTAATTTATTTATAAGCACATTGTTTCTTTCAAAGCAGCTGCTTTACTGTTCGGTTAGAACGAAAAACGTTTGTCCATACTGTCGACACAGCAGGACACACATGGCTGCAAACCTCTGCATTCACCTTTTCATTCTCCTGCTGCGACCCTTTAATTCAATTTCAATTTATTTATAGTATCAAATCATAACAAGAGTTATCTCGAGACACTTTACAGATAGAGTAGGTCTAGTTCACACTCTATAATTTACAAAGACCCAAAAATTCCGGTAAGTATTTAATATACTAGTAATACTACTGGCACTACTACTACTACATAACAAACAGTCCTAATATTACTAGTAGTGGTACAATACTACTACTCATACAAAATTACAAAATGCGCAGTAAATACATTTACTACCGCAAGTGCTTCTTTATATGTATTATAATTTTATATTTATATAGAATCAGCTTTATTGGCCAGGTTTGCGTAGACAAACATGGAATTTGACTCCAGTAATCTTTGATCTCAAAGTACACTTTTACACTTAACATATTAAGAATGAAAACAGACATGACGGTAATATATATATATATATATATATATATATATATATATATTAAAAAAAAAAATATATATATATATATATGTGTGTACAGAATATAATTTTCAATTTTACAAAAAATATACAAAAAGAGAGGAAAGGAATGGTGCAATAGTCTGACATTTTAGGATTTATATGAGTACAGTGCAAGGCAAATCAGTGCAATGGTGGTATATTAATAACAATATTGTGATTGTAGGATTGAAATAGACATGAGGTAGATGAGCAGAACAGTGGTGATTGACTTTGTTCAGTGTAAGGGTGGGGGCTATTTCTGAGTGTTCAACAGAGTGACTGCTTGGGGAAAGAAACTGTCTCTGTGTTGGCTGGTTTTGGCGAACAGTACCCTGTATCGCCTACCAGAGGGAAGGAGGTTGAACAGTTTGTGACCAGGATGTGAGGGGTCTGCAGAGATTTTTGCTGCCCTTTTCCTGACCCTGGACCGGTACAGTTCCTGGATGGAGGGAAGGTCAGTTCCAATGATCCTCTCTGCAGCCCTAATTGTCCGTTGCAGTCTGGCCCTATCCCGTTTGGTGGGTGAACAAACCAGACAGTGATGGAGGTGCAGATGACAGACTGGATGATGGCTGAGTAGAAAGTGGTCAGCAGCTCCTTAGGCAGATTAAACTTCCTTAGCTGTAGCAGCAAGAATAATCTCTGCTGGGCCTTTTTTTCTGGAAATATTACTTCCATAACTGATACTGTTAAAAAAAACTAGCCCACTACCACCACTACCGTACAGTAATAGTTGCAACAGTAGTAGTAGTATTTATAACTTTATTTATTTGATTTATTTATTTGTCACATACAATCGTACAGTACAATATAGTGAAATTGAGGCAGCCACCCCAGTAGTGTCCTTCGTAGTAGTAGAACTAGTGAACTAATAATACAATATTCCACAACAATACCAATACTACTACAGTCACTTAATACTCATTTTACTATGACTACTGTACTAGCTACTACCACCCCCACTTTTTCTACTATTATTATTACTACTACTAGTTCTACTACTGCTGCCTCAATTTCACTATATTGTACTGTACGATTGTATGTGACAAATAAATCAAATAAATAAAGTTTCATACTACTACTACTACTACTACTGCGGTTGCAACTATTAATAACAGCGGTTTAAGTGGGATAAGGCAGGTGTTTATATATGTAGCTATTCCAATGTGCAATGGTGGGACTTCATTACGTGGTGCCTCATTTTAATACAGTAAAATGCTTGATTTTGTGTCTTGATTTTGAGCTTGTTTGTAGTCAGAGATGTCCCTAACCTTATGTACTGTATATCAGTTATTTATGGAGCATTTAAGCATTTAAGTGTTTACAGCACCTCAAGTATTTAAAAATGTAGCTATTCCAAGGTGAACAAATGTGTGACTTTAATTTGGGCAATTCCCCTAATTGACCAAGTAAAATGCTTGATTTTTAGTCTGTATAGTCTGAGTTGACCTCAATTGAAATTAATTGTAAGGATTTGTTTTCCAGTAATCCATAATGAAAGAACAAAGTCTGTACAGATATGCACTGATGACTAAAGGCACACTGTGCTTCTAATTGATACAGGCAGACACAGTGACATCTGCCCAGTCTTACCATAGACTCCCTGGAGCAGCTGGAGGTTAAGTGCACTGTTGGAAGTCTTTATGGTTGTTGAATGGGAAGGGGAGAGCATCACTTGTACCCTGTTCTCACACACACACACACACACACACACACACACACACACACACACACACACACACACACACACACACACAAACATCCAGTTATTTGCCCTGACCTTTAGGCTGCTGACAATGTGTGTCTGTGCGGAGTGGAGGGAAAAAAGATCCCTTCAATGTCAAAGAGGTTTCTCCCCAACCAGCATGTGCATGCACATGCACTAGAGGAAGTCATTTCCTGTTGTTGTTTTCACTTTGCATTTTCTCGCTGAATGTTTTATTCATTTCTTGGCATGTTGATTAAGTTAATGAAAGGAGAGACAGGAATTGAACTCATCATGTTTTATGGATCAAAGACACAATGAGGTCTGTGCCTCGTCGCCTGTGTGTTTTTCTTCCAATTAGCCGAGTGGCTGACACTGCCTGACCGAGCCCATTCAGCTGATGGAGATCGATACGAGGCATGAGAGGAGACACCCGTGGGAGTTTTGTTCTTTGGTGTGTCAGAGCTGTCTCTCTACACTGATATCACGCAGCCATCTTAACATATTTATTATCATCTGCATCATCTTCTCAGATGTAGTCTATTTTTTCCCCCCATGGTTCAATCAAAACATTCTTTCACTTATGCTGTTTCCCACAAAGACCTTGGATTACATCAAAGTTGCTGTGTTGTTACTGAAAAAGCTTCAAACAAACTAATGAGCGGATGTTGTCGGCTAATTAACATCAGCTGATTTGTTTTTTGTCTGTACGCAAAAAAGTCGCTCCACATTTTCTTTTCTCCCAGCCTTAAAATAGCCAGGATTTTGTTATTGGATTTGAATATGGCTCATTTGACTTATTTGGTGAGCTGCAGCGCTTGTGAGCCACCTCCTCATAGAGAAGGTCAAATGCTGATAAAATGGGCTATCAGTGAACCGTGTTGAGAGTGTCAAGCCTTGCAGATCTACTTAAAGGCAGTTACACACCAACCAGACGGCCAACCATCGGCAGAAAAGCCAGTCGGACTGATCAGTCTCCCCGAGTTGGTCCAAAAAGTGTATCAGAACACACCGAAGAGACAAGACGTAATACGTCTCCATAATAGCAGGCGCTGCTAATCTGTATTGTTGCTCAAAAAATGAAAACCGGCAGCTGATTGGACAAACGCGTCACATGGTTTTTTTTGTACTAAAATAGTTCACTGAAACATGTTTCTGAAAACATTTTAAGCGAGAAATAGGCCATGCAGTTGCTGAATCTGTCTTCATTTCAGATCAACAAAGGTCACTTTAAAAGATTTTCGTCAGATTTTGAGAGACTCTTTTCACGCTCATTCCGCTCACCATTTCCGGGTGAGTCCCAACTGCCCTGCCTCCGACTAAACATGTCAGGTCGGCCAAAATGAAGGCCGACAGCCCCTCAGACGGACAACGGCACGGGACACACTGAACAGACTCCAACGGCCGATTATCGGCCCGGTGTGTAGTTGCCTTTAAACTAAACTGCCAAAGTGTCTACCTGTTTGTGACACTGCTCATTGGGATGCGTGCTACCTTGCATCCACCATTTTTTACATTAATCCTAATGCAAAAATGCAGATACAATATGTCTGCAGAGATTAATGTGCTAAAGTCTACAGTTTATCTTGTACATGCTGAGAGGTCTTGCTGTCCTTGTATCACTACACTGGGATGTCCTGCTAAGCTACTGCGGCATCCATCATGTCATTGAGAGGTGATCAGTATGTGAATGAACAAATCTTTGATGGCAGGATCAGACAACATGATTTTGTTGTTGTTTGTGGTCAATGTGGCAGATTAGGCAGATTCATAAATTGCTGACTTGGCCAAAAGACAGCCCAACATCGCCAAGAATTACATCCATACTAGATTATTTCTAGAACTCACATTTTACATACAGTGCCAACATTCAGTGTCAATGAAGGAAATAGTGTGCCTTCTACGTAGCAAGGCAACAAGCCCTCAAAACCATACAGCGATGTAGGTCATTTTTTTCCCCAGCCCTCTAATGCGACCCACAGGGGTTCATAGATTAGCTCCCCTAGCGGTGGCAGGAAATACGACCAACAGAAGTGTTTTCCGTCCGCATATCCAGACGTAGCGCTTACGGTTTTAAACACATCGTTAAAGGGTAACTACCGTTTTTTCCAACCTGGACCCTATTTTCCTATGTTTTTGTGTCTACGTGACTGATGGGAAACAACAATCTTTGAAATTGTTCCGTTATTTAGCAAGATCGCTGCAGTCAGCGGCGGTGAAACAAGCTACAATGTAAGTTAATAGGGCAATTGTCCAGCTTGTATTTACCTTCACAAAAGTGCTTGTTTTATTTATATTTATATATATATATATATATATATATATATATATATATATATATATATATATATATATATAGACAACAATATTTTTTTAGGTTTTAACCAGAAACTAACAAACTGTGTATCACAGCTGAAGGCTGGAACATGCTTCTCTGGGCTGTATGTCAGAAAACATGCTCAGGTGTCATGAGACATGAGACATGTTCAATTACATTTTCTTTTTTTGTTCATTTTTAATTCGACGACTATTTTTTAAATACTTGCTTTTTACAATATCTGTACATGGAAACCACAGTATCGTTAAGGGTTAAGGGTTAGGGAAAGATTGTGGTTATGGTTAATAAAATCTGTGATGGGCAACAAACTCTGCACCTTGTTGTACTTAACTAAATAATATTATTTGAATCATTGTGATTTGTAATTTCCTCCTCTACTATCATCAACAAAGTTAACCTACTTGGTATGTAGTAATATCAGAGTCTTAGAGAACAGAGAAGCGCTTTTTTCTCATTGTAATAGATATTTGAATTTAGACTAGCACTCTGTCTCACGGTTATGTTTGCATGTAATTACAGAGTACATCACATTACACTGCTGGGCGCCTTCCTATTTTAAAGTGGTAACCGTTACCAATATAGTTGCCAGGGTGTGAGTGCACCGTCAGCTGGAAGCAGCCAGCTGAGACGCTACAGCTCTCAACTGGGTCATGGAGAGAAAAGGCTGGAGGTGAAATGCCATGTTTTAATAAAGAAATAACTATAAAAGCAAAGCATGCAGTTATTCGTGGGACCAATATATTTTTACTGTGCAGTACACAAGTGCCTGTGTCAGCAAGTCTTCGCCTTTAACACAGCAGATCATTACATAACATGCCACAGCATGATCTTCCAGGCAGACCTGTGACATATTTTGGTAACATTTTGAAGTTGGTGCAAAACAGATAAAAAGGGCATTTATGAACAAAATTGCCTGTGGAGCATGATTCACTGATGGCAAATCAGCATGTGGCATGTGTATGATGGTAAAAGCACCAGTAGGAGAGTGACATTTAGAGCTGCTGCTGCTGCTGCTGCTGCTGCCTGTGATCATCCCTTTATCAAGTTCCCCAAAGGCAAATGCAAAATATGGCAACATAGGAAATGAACTGCATGAACTTACTAGTAAAGTTGTTTTGGAATAGAAATGTAGACCAATGCAATATATTGTCAATAAAACAAACAGATTTTTTGGGGGCTTTTCCACCTTTAATTGACAGGACAGCTAGGTGAGAAAGGGGGAGAAGACATGGAGGAAATCATCACAGGTTGGGCTCAAACCCTGGACCTCTGCGTCGAGGCATAAGCCTCTCAGTATATGTGCGCCTGCTCTAACCACGGAGCCAACCCTGCCACAACAAACACTGATTTAACCTTAGCAGGTAATGGGTACTGTTACAGAATGTTTGATAGTACTTTAGTTTGCTAAATATATGATTGTAGGTAAAAAGATTATTTTTTGGGCATTTTAGGCCTTGAAAGAGAGGGGGGAATGACATGCAGCAAAGGGCCGCAGGTCAGAGTCGAACATGCTGCCGCTGCGTCGAGGAGTAAACCTCTACATACGGGCGCACGCTCTACCAGGTGCGTTATTCAGGCACCCAGCTACCGAGGCACCCGATTGTAGGTATTTTTTATAGGTAAGAGGAAATGTTTATCAGTAACTGTTGTATCAGTATATTTTATTACATTTTAGTAACTGTTGAAGCAAAATCAACATTTCCTCAATGTTAAACTATCTCCACAATTCCAGAGTCATACAGTACTCGAATCCCACTCTGTTACTCTGAGTTTCTTCTTTTAACTTAAAAACAGTTCTTGCTCACTATTTCATTTCACTTTGTTTTACTTGCCATTTCTTTGCTTGGTGTTGAGATAATGTTAGTAAATCCCTTTAGTTTAACTTCTCTGCTATTTTATGTCATATATTCTCATTTTTACTTCCATGATTTGTCTCTTTTTACATATTTGTATGAGCATTGCTGGAGAGAGGCTGAGAACTAAGAATTTAATTTCAGCCAACAACTGCTTCACTGTTATTGTTGTGCATAAGATGTTAAAGAACTTGAACTTGTGTGCATGGTTGGCTGGGTGTGAGAGGAAAAAAGAAAACAAAATGAGAAGGAGTAATTTATAATATTAATTGGGAAGGAAAACAACTGGGAGTGAAATATGAGGAAGAAAGCTATGAGGGAGACAAAGCTAGAAAGGTATGTGGAAACAGAAACTAGAGCAAAGAATCAGAAATCAGTGTTTGTCCCACGACAGAGGCTGCTGCTAAAGTCAGTTGAACTGCTCTGCACAAAAGACTTAATTCCGATTGTCAGCAATAAATAGGTTTGAAACGAAAGCTGACTAAATGTCTCGGTTACCGATTACAGTAATTGTATTGAGTCAGTTTGAATGTGTGTTAAGGATGAACATGGCTTCTGTGGTCAGAACAGTAATTGGAGAGTTCACTGCTCTCTGGAACAGCGAAAATAATGTGATCAGAAATCATAATCCAGCAACGGCTGCAGTGGCCATTAAACTAGTGTCAACTAAGCAGCTTGAGGGACCTAATGGCCAGGGCTTACTTCACTATGTCTGATGACTGGTTGCTAATGATTGAAAGAGTAATTCTTGTTGCTGGGTTTCTGCTGCTCCAAATTTGGTGCTGCTGCTGTTGTAAGTGGAGAGTTTGCATCACAGCTTGCTCTGTCCTCTGATGGATAGCATTCCCTCCTTTGAAGACCCTCTGTCCGCTAACAGAGCCAGTGTGAGTCTTGCACAGCAAGCATTCCTCATGCACTAAAAAAGTATCCCACCTTTCTGTTTCTGTTCAGTATTTGTACCGTTACTCAACTCAATGCTTGGCTGAAATCTGCAAATGTTACAGTGTTTTGATTATATTTCATTATAGATTGGGTTGCTACCTCATACCAGGGGGGGTCAAGGGCCTTGTTGGTGAGACTTACTGCTGAGGGGAAGAAACTGTTTTTATGGCGTGAGGTTTTGGTCCTGATGGACCACAGCCTCCTGGGGAGGGGTTTGAATAGTTTGTGTCCGGGGTGAGAGGGATATAAGGTTGAGATGAAAGCTTAGAATTACTAGAATTACGTAACAAACGTTCTTATTTTACCCCAAGCCAGGATCTTTTCCTAAACCTAACCAAGTAGTTTTGTTGCCTAAACCTAACCATACCCTGCACGTTCAAAAATGATGCCACAGGGGTGCCCAGATCGAAAAAATTTGACACAAAGGGGTCCTGACCATGCAGCTGTATGTGATGAGTTGGGAATGAGAATGTGTTGGTTATTTCTCTTCATCTACAAAGATCCTTCTTGACCTTGGAAACAGCCGTCGACAAAACAGTCCTACATCAAAGTCCATGATCTTCAAGTTAATAGGGTACCCACATCCAACTCTGGACTGTCTGGAATCTTATTATGTGGATAAAAACTGGGAAATTAACATAAAGTCAATTTAAACATAACTTTGATTTATTTTCAAAGCTCTGCCAACATTACACATACCAAAGCAAGTGCTGAGTTCAGAGAGTCAGACAATCAGACAGGTTGTAAACAAACCACCACATCAATTATATATACTGTATACATTTTTTTAGATCAATTTTTTATAAGTTTTTATATTTTTACAACATACAGAAAAAACAAATCAAATTGAACAAGAACAAAAACTCTCTCCCACCACCCACCCTCTGCGGTCTCGAGGAAAACTAAACAAACAAATAAACAGAAATCACACCTTGCCTAGTCACTCTCCTCTAATTCTTGTGACCCTGAAGTCATTAGGTCTGATACTTGTGCTGCTGCACTTTTCCATAGGTTGATAGTCGATCTGGCTTTGATAATCCTTGCTGTAGAGAGCTCAAGCATAACTATGTTTAGAAAATATGCCCACCACTGTTTTATACAAAGCGAGTGGGGGGGAGCCAGCATTGAGCTATCATTTTCTTGGTTGCGGTTGAGCCGGCTAGCCAAATTTTCTTCTATCTCCCAAGCAGGTGTAATTTAGAGTCATCATTAAGTAACAGAACAATCGGGTCAGTAGGAATTCAACATCCTATCACATCAGATATTATTGATGTTGTTTTATTCCAGAACTCATGCACCTGTTCACACTTAGAGAAGTATCTATTCTGAGGAGTCCAATAAGTTCTATGGCATATGTTGAAGTGGATCTGCTGGTGATTTGGGTTCTTGGAACAATGGAAAATGTTATCCCAAACTGTCTCCCAATTAATTGCGTTACCCTCAGGGCTCAGCTCTCTCTCCCATTTCCTTGCTATTGAGAGTTCTCCTATGGATACTTGCATCAGTTTAGCATAGATCTTGGAAAATCAACAAACCATTTATTGACTGGGTGCGCCTCAAGACTGTTTCCCCATGGCACTCCATAACATTTTAAGGCTGATCGTAAGCGAAGATACAAGAAGGATGTCCTGGGGACCTCAAAACTAGCTCTCAGGTCTTCAAAACTCAACATACCTTTCTCATTGAATAGCTGGTCTAAAGTATAGATACCTCTGTCACTCCACTGCTTACAAGCAAAGGGTTTATTACCAGGCATTAAGTGTGTATTGTGCCAAATTGGGGTGTTCAGATGCCACTTATTGGTGTAGCGTAGTTGCTCCTCCACCTGTTTAAAGTTGGTCAATGTGTTGGTGATAATAGGGCCATAGGCCAACATACACTTTTTTGGACACACACCTGCAAAGGTAAGGTCTTGCAGTCTTAGACTTCTAGTGAGGTTTTGCTCTATTTCTCTCCATGGGACTGTAGATGAGGGGTCCATCCACACTCTGAGGGCCCGTAGCTGAAAGGCTCTGTGATACACTATAAGGCTGGGGAGGTCCAAGCCTCCCGTGTTTGTGGTACGTTGCAGGGTAAAGTATTTTAGCCTGGGTTGTTTATTCCAAATATTCCAAATATTCCAAATATACTGCTGAAATAAGGTGTCAAGTTTCTTCCAGAAATTTACCGGTGGGGGTGAGAGAATCATTGTACTTAAGAAATTCACACGAGGAACTATGTTCATTTTAACAACAGCAATCCTGGACCGTAGTGATGCCAGCAGCGCAGACCAATTGGCCAGATTCCTTTGAACACTACATAAAATAGTTTCATAGTTGTCCTGGACAACTCGCTGTAGGGATGCGTATATGGTGATGCCCAAATATGTAATTTTGCTTTGGGTTGGTATTGTAACACTAATGGCTGGTTATTCAATAAAAGAAGATTAGATTTATTACAATTAATTTTATAGCCATAGATTGAGCCAAATTCGTTGAAGATCTTAAGAGTTTTTGGAATAAAGTCCTCAAGATCAGAAATGTACAATTAAATATTCGCAAATAATGATATTGAGCGGTTATTGGATTTAATCTGGACATTACAGATTTTATTTTGCCTTGATTTGGCCTGGGCTCACTGATACAACTGCTGCCGTTGTTGGAAGGTTTTTGGCTTCTTTTATTACATGAAATAGTCTGCGTACATTGTCTGCAGCATGACGCTTGGGTCTAAAACCTGATTGGTCGGGGTGGACTAGCTTCTCGATAAAGCGCTCTAGGCGGAGAGCCAAGACTTTGGAATAAAGCTTAATATCTGTCCCGATGAGGCTGATGGGCCTGAAATTTGAGCAATCCGTAAGATCTTTTGCATGACGAATATTAGTGCAGTGTTGGTTTGTTGGTGGAAAGTACCCTTCTCTATGGCTGAAGTTAAAGCTTGTAAAATGGTAGGTCCTAATATGTCAAAATACTGTGGAAGAAGTTCTGATGGAATTCCATCCAACCCTGGCGTTTTCCCTTCCTGTTTTTATTGCTGATTTCAGTTCCTCTAACATTATAGGTTGGCCCAGTTCTTCTGCCTCCTCTGGGTCAAGAAAAGGCAGATTTAGTTCTTTTAGGAAATTCTGGCCCTGTGTCGGATCTGGGTTGCACTCATACAACTTTGAGTAGAATGATTGAAAAGTGGTGGTGATATCCTTAGGATTTGTTGAGATACCTCAGTCTGTGCGGATCCATACTGTTGATAGTAGCTCTGGATTCGCTTTGTTTTAATTTCAGAACAAGCAATTTGCTTGGTTTACAGCCATTAAAATAGTATAAGAACTAAAATGAACTCAGCTCTCCTTCTTAGCAGATCATTCAGCTCTGTTCGACTTAGAGACTGCTCTAACGATTTACAGCGTTCTTCCAACTCCGCAATCTTTGCCTCTCTTTTCCTCTTAAAGGTTGACCGCAAAGGAGGATGTGAAATCTCTAACAAATCCTTTAGTTGCCTGAAGATGATGCAGGGTCAGAAACTGAGTCGGTATTAATTTATATAAACTCAGCCAGTTTGGTTCTAAATTCTGCATCAAAAGCTGTGTTCTGGAAAAGGGAATTATTAAATTCTCCTAGATCTTTCTCCTAACATATCACAACGGAATGTGGTTATCAGCGCACTGTGATCAGACAGGATTGCTGGTTCTATTGCTATCGTGTGGAACATTGCCTTAAGCTCACTGGAGCACAAAATATAATCAATGCGGGAGTGGGTGAGGTGGCGTGTGGAAAAAAATTGTAATCCTTGATAGTAGGGCTGTGCATCCTCCATATATCTGTAAGATGGTGGGATTCCACAACTGCTCTAAACATGTCTGATATGTTTCTGTTCAGAGTGGTGGGACATTTGAAAACAATGTGGCCACTCCGACAATTAGACGTCAATGTCGGAGTGGGGGTATGTCGGAATGGATGGCGGAACCCCTTAAATCTAGTACTGCATTCATGTCTTCCCCTATAATTAGTGAATATTCATTGAGAGAGAGCAATTCATTGGTTAAGCACGGGAAAAAACTTTCATCATATGTAGACGGTGCATATACCGAAACAAAGGCTATTTTTCTACTCCTTATAGTCCATCTATGTTCTTCCTTCTTAAATAGTCCATTTAAGTCATTTGATCGGCCCGTTTAGCCCCCTGATTGAAAGCTCAGCTATCTTCAAAATTTACACATGTACATTTAGATTTAAGCAAAGTGTGGTAAAAACATTAAAAAAATAAAATAAATCCCCTAACACTCTGAGACCGCAGACCCCCTCCCCTATCTGTAAGATATGTAACCAAATCAAACGCAGCCCGCGCACAACTCCAGCTCAAAACTGGCTCTGACAACGGCACCCGGTCTAGCCAAAGAGTGACCCGTGTGGATGTTGCACCCTCTTCCCCGTCCAGCTCCCGACAGCAAAAGTCTGCATCCTTAGCTGTAGTGAAGGTGAGCAATCTCCCTCTGTGAGTTACTCTCAGTGTGACCGGATAAATAAGAAAGTTTGGGATGCCTTTAGCATGTAGTTTACTCTGTGCTCCTATAAATTCTTGGCGCCGTTGGACAGTGAATGACGCTTAAAGCTTAGTGTTGCTTCAGAATCATGAATTGGACCTCTCTGCTGTACTTGTCTCGCCAGTCAGACATATTGTATCTTCTGGTGACAGATGCTTGATAGGAAGCAAAATCAGTTGTTGATGAAATCAGAAATGGAACAATACAGATGAAGTAATGGTGCTCCTTACAGTAAGTGGCAGCAGAGGTGCACTGGAGAATTGCCTGAAAACTTATTATCAAATATAGAACACACAGGAATGAAAAGCAGCTACATGAGTGTAATAATCTGCCAAGTATAATTCAGCCTGATCGATAGTACTGCCCTTTAGTAGAAAAACCTTTCACCAAGTGTTTACACACTGTTTACCACCACCTGTATCATTATAGATTTTTTTCAAACCATTGTTTGGATTAAGCTTCATTCAGCATGGATAAATGAACCTTTCGTCTCAATGTTATTAACATACTTTTTGAAGTACAAGTCAAAGTTATTGACGTTTGAGTTTAGTTTATTTATAAAAGGGGACAGTGCAAATTAATAAAAAGCCAGAATTAGCCAAAAGGCTATTTTTCATCTGTAGTCCCCTGCCTTCGATGTTAAAAAGGCTTTTTAAAATACAAAAAAAATCAAAAAACAACACAAGCAAACAAGACTTAGCACAAAGCATCACAAAAAACAGAACACAACAAAACAGAGCTCAACACACAACGTAGCACAAAACAAGACAACACAAAAGCAGGATATACAACAAAGCAAAACAACAGGGTATAAAGTAAAAAAAGAATATATATACATATACATACATATATACATATACACATACATACACATATACATACATACATAGCACATACATATACATACATACACATACACATACACATAAATTAGAAATTAGAATTTTGCACCCTCAACCATTATGTGATGGTCACTTGTGGATCTATTGGTTTTAGAAAAGAACATGCTAACTGTTTTAGAGACATTTAGTTGCACAGCACTCTTGTAACCATGTTGTAACATTAGCCATGGATCTTGTGAGCATATCTGCAACATCTGCTTTGGATCTGCCATGTACAAATAAAACAGTATCATCTGCGTACATTATGGTTTCAACCTCAGGACAAACAGATGGAAGGTCGTTAATATATATGCTGAACAAGAGCGGACCAAGAATGGATCCTTGCGGGACACCAGTAGGTAAATTCATCAATGTCGATCTATGATTATCAATGGAAACTGACTGAGACCTGTTTGTTAAATAAGATTCTACCCATGTCATTGTGCCATCACAAAACATGAACAGAAAATTTGCAGAACTGGCCATCTCACAATCCGGATTGTGAGATGGCCAGATGATGAGATGCATATCACATTATATAGGTATATTTCAAAACCCTCACAAACAATCAAGTCAGTCCTTCCAGAAAAAAAGTTTCTTGTTGCGGGCAAAAATCCTTGATTATGTGGCATTTTTCCAACACCCTGCTTTTCGATGATGTTCACGTTGCGTCATTACGTCACTTCATAACTGAAGTGAAAATGGCTACTCTTGTGTGAGGTAAACTCAAAATTTTTCAAGTTTCTGCTAAGATATATGTAACTTTTTTGCAATGAAAATGCAGGGATTATGAAATTATGCAAGCACGGCATATTTTGCGCGGAAATCGGCAATTTATGGAACAAAAGTGCAGCGTATTTGAAAAAATGCGGCCCCCGCATAAATACACGGACTTTGGCTGATTATGCATTGAATTATGTGATCGCATAATCACGTTTTTCTGGAGGGACTGTCAAGTACACACACCAGCTTGCAGAGAGCATGTGAAAGGACAGGTCTAGATTTTTTCAAGTCGGGTCTAAGTTCTCTGCTTGTGTGCTTTCAAAGAGATGTGGGTGCGCTGCAATCATTCGTTCTCCAATCATTTCCCCTCCCCTGGCCATGAAGTCGTACCTTAGTGCCCTTCCAAAGCAAGAGATGGGGACTAAAATACACGGCCTAGTATTCTGTGTAGAGTTGCATTCCAAAGTTCAGCTGAAGCTAATATTAGGCTCAAGCAGTCAGAGTCAGACAACTCAAGCTGGCATCTTTGTCCTAGTCACATGTAGGTTTCCTGTCCCTGTTTCCTCCCTGCAATGCTAACTAATAGGACGTATCGCTCCAGCAAGCAATGCAAAGAGAGAATTATGAGCTAAAAAAACTTGGTTAAGCTAATTCAGATTGATGAAGCCTCATCCTAGCTTTTTGCTGGAACTGGGCTGGCAAAAGGACTGTGGCCTTTGTTCCCCAAATCCTTACAGTGTAATTGTTCTATGAAAGTATCACTTCACGACCAGTATAGTTTGTGTAACAATTATGGTGGCCAACTCTTAATATACAAATATGTATTGAGGATGTATTAGGATGTATTAGGATGGACTATCCTTTAACCAGACAAGAGTCAAAAGTTTAATGTTGGCCTTTGGTCAACTTACTTACAGAATGAAAATTATTTTGCTACAGCTGCTGTGATGTTTGTCATTTAAACCAGTGAAAGCGATGTTCAGTGCCAGCTAAAAATGAGAAGGTTGCTAACATAACCTGCAGGCTAATGCTAATGTTTTGTACATTGTTCTATGCTAATAAGTAAAGGAGAGCTAAATGGTTTTGTTAGTGCTGAAGCTTCATATTTTGCCAAACGGGACTGGATCCAAAATGTAACCAATCTGAACCAAACCATACTTATGATCCCACCAGTTGCTAAAGCAAACGTTCCAAGCTATCACTCTGTAGTTTGAAGAATTTAGACATAGCTAGAGTCTCTGATCAAGGCATATGTTTTAAAATTTGTGTTTACATATTTCCAAGACTGCACACTCTGCACAAATGTGTTTTTTAGCTTGTCATTTCATTCTGTGGCTGAAGTCTCTGCAGTGGAAAAGTCTATTCCAAAAGCAGAAGTTTGTGGAATGCTCTGAAACGTGATGCAACTACGGTTACAATATAGTTTGGAGTCTGCCAGACGAGTGCATAGACAGTGATTGATCGCTTAAGTGTACTCTTTCTGTCTTCCCACAGGAGGTTGTGACGATGAAGATGTGTTCGGAGCCCCAGGCACTGCAGAGGTGTGAAGATGGAGTCCTGACCTCAGGTGGTTCTTCCACCTTGTAATCCTTACCCTATTCACTGTGAGTATTTCATCCAGTTGCTGATGTGCTTTTCACACAGACATCTATATGACTGTAAAGACCACATGAAGTCATAAAGGAATTCACAAAATGTCAGAGCTGAAGATTTAGAGATTACCTGTTAGTATTTTAAAATGAGCGCTGGCAGATAGGGATTAAGCTTCTGGATCTAAAAGGTTGTGTTATTGAAAAATCTGATTTTAAAAAGTGTCTTTAAAAACTCTCAGATACTACTGCGTCAATGAAACCAGCCCAAAATATTGATGCACAAGTCTTAATGTAGGGGAGGTTTGCATAATATCTCAGTCATATCACCAGTCAGACCAATATTGGACGATTCTGCAAAACCCTGAATAACATTTTTTAAGGCTTGTTGTATATTGGATATCCATCTATACACCATGGTTGAGGTTTAAGAAAAGCCCATGGTTATGGTAAAGAAAGAGCCAACATGAATTGGATAATTGTGACAGGACACAAACTCACATCTCAGACTTACTACATGGCCATCCACCACCATGACCTCCACCCCCCTACTCTCCTCTCCGCACACTACTTCCTGCATTCAATTCAATTTTATTTATTGTATCAAATCATAACAAGAGTTATCTCAAGACACTCTATAGACAGAGTAGGTCCAGACCACACTCTACAATCCACACGGACCCAACAATTCATGTAATTCCCCCAAGAGTAAGCATTTAGTGTGACAGCAGCGAGGAAAAACTCCCTTTTAGGCAGAAATCTTGTGTGCTGAGGAAAACTTCCTTTTAGGGAGAAACCTTGGACAGACCCAGGCTTGTGGTAGGTGGTGTCTGATGGTGCCGGATGGGGGAGTGATGAACAGAGGCAATTAGAGCTGAAGATATTTGCTCGAACCCGACGGGACCCGATGGGACCCGGACGGGACCCGACGGGACCCAATGGGATTGGTCTTCATTTTTATCATTGTACATGGGCTCGGGTCGGGCTCAGGCTTGCGCGGTAAATGAGCAGTCAGGTGATGCGTTTCGATTAGCGTGAAAGTGGAGGAGTGGAGGTGGAACGGAGGCTGGCCTCTGGAGGACTTATTTTATTTCTTTGTTCATGTCATGAATAAATTATGTTTTCATTTATAAGATTTATAAATGACTCATTCTTGACAAAAAAGAGTTGTGTGTGTGCACACATTTGAAAAACCCCAAAACAGAGACCGAATAGTTTCTGTCTAGTTACATTTTTAGGGTTACTAATTTACGTGTGCTTTCTTTCTCTCTCTGTCTGTTTAATCCCACACAGCTTTAATCCTGACAGTATTTGTATATAAGGTCAACCTTCAGGATAGAAATTCCCAAATCAAACATTATAAACTAAACTGCTTGCAGTGTTGTTATAATGAAGCACCCAGGTCATCCAGTGAGGTTGGTGGTCTGGGGCATGACAGAGCAGGGAGCTGGTATAAAAGTTATATGCAATGAAGGCTGTGGACCCCAAGAGTACTGCTGGTTTTAATTTAGCTTCTATTTTTGCTATTTACGCCAGGAAGAGAGTGTGTAATATGGCTGCTTGGGAGCAGATCACCAGGGATTGGTTTTTATTTAAGATCAATATTTTAACACTGGGCAGACCACACCAAGCACACTTTTCTCCTTGGAAATCAACTTTTTAAGGTTCTTTTCTCAGGAAGTTTGCACACCGACCCCAAAATGTCAGCTCTGAATTGCCTAGTCAGGCTGACATGTTGGGGACAAGCAGCACACTATCTTAGAAGGCATTGTTAGAAATGCTTGGTATTGCATGGAAATAAACCATATGAACTATGTTCTATTAAATGAAAAGTGATCATAATGTGAGATAGTTTTTCTTGAAATTACCTTTTCTTGCTTCCAGATTTTGCTTGAAAATTACAGTAGGTAATTTAAATGACCTAATGTAAAACTGCATTGTCGAAGTCAGCTATTTAAGAAAGCAAAGAAACTGCTTTCTTTAAGGACAGTTTCAACTTAAGTTTGTGACATTTCTACCGCCATGTTGTGTTGTTGCTGTTATGTTGTCCTGACGAACAAGTGCTCAAACCTAACATCTGGGCCACACAGCCTGCATGAGCAGTGTGTGACGGCTACCTCGCTAAAACTGCTGCAGCTCATACGCGAAAGCTGATGCGCAGCCAAGCCGAGCTGCTCAGGCGGGCTGTGTAGCTGCACAATAGTGTACAATCTTTTTAAAAATGATTGATGATGATGTCATTGTACCAGAGGCAAAGCAAGGCAGCAGAGCATTCTTGTGGGTGTTTTTACATTTCACATCCAAGTAAGTCAGTTGAATCAATGTGTATCTGTGATCCTGCAGTTAAAAAAATCCAGTTAATTATTTAATATAATTTATATATAATTAATATAGCCTATTTCAAACCCTGCATTACCAACTGCATTATTACAACACACGCTACATAGAAGGGGTCTGTGTAGCCGGTAAAAAATCCTGCTCTGCCCAGCCTACATGACACGTCACGTCCATGCCCAATGTATTTCGGCTGTAAGGACAAACTAGGTCTTAGTCCAATAGTTATTACATCCATATTGGACAGTTATACCCCACCATTTACATTCCGTTGCAATACAAGAAGTAGTTTGCCCAATGTGAAGGCAGAAAGTAAGGGAGTACCAAAATTTTTTTGCCATAATGGAATAAAGGGACTGGAAGTGAACCATGATGTGTTGTTGACATCGCTCTCTTTGAATGCTCAATCATCCATCCTGACCACCTCCCTAAAAGATTTTGTGGTGGTGCCACGCTTAGTGTACGCTTTATCTACCTACTGTTTGTTTTCCTTGTATTCTTATGTCTTCTGTTTATCATATTCCAAGTTATTGTAAAGCACTTTGTGATTTTTATCTGTGAAAAGTGCTATATAGATAAACTTCACTTACTTACTTAGTGCTGTGTATCATTTGAGATTTTTTAATACTAGTGCCAATACAATATCTGAGATTTGGTACTGATATCAAAACAATATTTTTTTTATACCTGACTTTGAGGAATGTAAACATGTCAGTCAATCAATCAATCAATCAATCAATCAATCAATCAATCAATCAAATACTTGAATAATCAGATTTTACGCAGACCTTGTAGTCAAGTTTTCAAAACATTTTTTCTTACAAGAAACCAAACTTCTTGAATACTAAATGTTGTCTAACCACAAGCAGCCTAAAAAAAGTACAAAGCTGTAAAACATTACTTTAAATTGTGCTTAAAAAAATAAATAATTGTCTATTCAAATAATATATCAACATGACCAAGAGCCTAAATAACTATCCTATTCATTTCAGTCGGGACCAAAAGGTACTGAGGACCTATATCCAATGGTTAGGCTTTATAGTCCTACTTAGCTCCATTTACTCTATGCTGGCCCCTGCAGACACCACCATGACTGGGCAGTATGTAATGGCCACTGGCCATTTAATAGGAAGCATGTCTTACTTTAAGAGGTGGCCTCAAGAAGAATGCTTCCATTAGTTGAAATATTATGCAAAGGAAATTAGCGTAAATATCCAGACAGACTATAAATGTGGACGTGAGTGTGGAATGTGTATTAAAGCAGGCTATAATTCAAGTGGGGAGAAAAACAACAGCCTTTAACATACTACTGAATTTTTCATTGTTATGTGGTGCATTCAGGGACTAAATCTGCAGAGAGGAAATGAGACACAGAGGAAGGTTTTTTTTTCTTTTCTTTTTTTTAAGGAGGATGAATGAGGTGAAACAATAAAGAGGGTAATTAATGTGCTGCTGAAAAATAAATCTGAGAATATAATCATGCCATTCATTCTGGATATTAAAGAGAAACCACACCTTAACTAAACTAATACAACCCCGACAGGGTGATGCAGGAACCAGACGCGAAGGGATCTTGAATAAGCCTGAAGGGTTTTATTCGCTATAATGTCCGCCTCGCTCTACTATTTCCCTTACATATTTGTTTCAGGAATTATGCATTAAAAAAATCTGACGTACCCCCTGTGGTACTCCAAAGTACCCCCATTTGAGAAACACTGCTCTATACAACCCATGTAGTCAGTAGCCACATTTTTTGGGGAAATAGCTAGAAATATACAATAATTTTACCACTAATGAGCACTACAACCCTTTGATGGCTGGGAATTTGAAATCTGGGTGATCATCAGGTTAAACCAAACTAAATATTTTAACCGAAAAACAAACAAACAATAAGCCCTAATTGAAAAAAAAAGGTCCACCTCTATCTCCCCTCTGTATTGGAGCTGAGCCCTTTGAAAATGCGTTCTACAATTCAACAAGACATATAACAGAAAAGCCTATTAAAGCTTTCCATCAAACTCATTATCTTTCATCTCTTTTAATTGATTTATAAAAAGCCTTTGAATCTTTCATCTTGGTAACCTAAAGCTAATGAGCTTTGCAGGTGTACCATGGTGTAATCATGGAAAGTAGGTTATTAAACATTTTGGTGCAGCAGTGATTTTCTGTCAGGACGGATTAGCTTCATTTCTGGGAGAAGCTCCATCACACAAAAGGCCTCCCACAGCGCAGACTGCATTAACACACATGCATACATTGATAAAGCGTTGCCTGCTCCTGTGTCTGATCAAACCCTTCATTACTGCAGGATATGAAACTGCACTATGACTCTACACAATGACGTGTGGGATTAAAGGCCTTTTGTGGACTCGCTGAACTTTTAATACCACAATCAAGAGCTAAACACCAGTGCGGTATGACAATGAAAAAGTGTTTATAGTTCTTAAAACTGAAAACCCAATGTAAATTGATGTACAGTAGGTAAAAAGGTTTTCATCAATTGAAAACTATAGTCTCATGTCTAAGTGAGACCCAACTGGTTATCATTTTTGAACTTGAAAATTGAAGTGGCTGCATGCTTCTTCTTTTTTAAAGCATCCACAGACATATTACATTCGGCTGAATAACTACCATTTTACCTTTTCGGTAACACTTTATAATATTGGTACATGAATTAGCATTTCATGCATGACTTCATGAAAAAGCATGAATTCATTCATATAGTTCATGAACTATCAGTAATGATTAATAGTAGCCTATCTCAAGCATGACTTAATGCAGGAACAATACCTTAATAATGCATTGATTAAGGTATTTCAATCATCAAGATTTCAGATTTATTAATGATGTCTTCTTCATAGGTAAATCTGTAGTTAAAGTGACAGGCTAAAAAAAAACTGAATTGTAGTGTTGTAATCATGATTACCTTAACATTACTTCTTCATTAATTAATCATGAAAAAGATGGATGAAAAAGAAGGACCAGCTCAGGGCCACAAAGGCCTTTAACTTTAACATATATGTGACTCAATTTACTCATTGTTGACTGCTCTGGATTTTTTTGCCTTGTATCAGCACCACTTTTCCAACGTACAACAGATCGTATGATATTGTACCAAAACTTCCGCACACCAATTCACAGGATATCCTACAAAATAAGGCGACCGCCGGCTGGTAAATGTAAATGGACTGTTTTTATATAGAACTTTCCTAGTCTTAAAGTGATGGTTCGGAGTAATTCACCCTAGGGTCCTTTGCACCATGACCTCGAGCCAAACACCCCCCCAGAAGCTTTTTTCACCTGGGTCGAACATTGGGAGAGTTAGCTAGAGTAGCGTTATCAGCTGAATAGCTTAGCGCAGGGGCTAACGGACCCAAGTTTGTATCTTGTAAGTTACCCCACTAATAATGCCCGAAATGATACCAAACGTCTACAAGTAGTACAAATAGGTTATGCTCTCATAAAACGATGGACTGGAAAGTTTGTAAGTACACCAGAAGTTTATGAACACTTGCCTGCTCTCTTCAGCTCTCTGTTGCTGCTGCTGCTGCTGCTACCTGCAGTTAGACGAGTGCTTAGGGCCGTCTACAAATTACTACACCGAAAAGAGTTACAACAAAAATATTTATTAATTCAATGATTAAATAATGTAATGTCTCCAAACTTACCTCAATTATTACTTGTCTCCTGCTAGTTATACTACAGCACTTACTTTAAAAAAAAAATTAAATTAATAAATATTTTTGTTGCATCTCTTTTCGGTGTTGTAATTGGTGACTAACCCTAAGCACTCATCTTACAGCAGCAACAACAACAGCAGAGAGCAGAAGCCAGCAGGCAAGTGTTATTTACATAAACTTCTGGTGTACTTACAAACTTTCCAATCCATCGTTTTATGAGAGCATAACCTATTTGTGCAATTGTAGACGTTTTGTATCATTTCGGGCATTATTAGTGGGGTAACTTTACGAGATACAAACGTGGGTCCGTTAGCCCCTGCGCTAAGCTATTCAGCTGATAACGCTACTCTACACTAACTCTCCCAATGTTAGACCCAGGTGAAAAAAGCTTCTGGGGGGGTGTTTGGCTCGAGGTCATGGTGCAAAGGACCCTAGGGTGAATTACTCCAAACCATCACTTTAACGACTACTCAAAGCGCTTTTACATAGTACAGGAACCATTCACACACTGTGGACAAGGCTGCCGTACGAGGTGCCACCTGCTCATCAGATAAACACTCACACACATTGACACTCCGATGGGGCAGCATCGGGGGCAACTCGGGGTTCAGTGTCTTGCCCAAGGACACTTCAACATGGGACTGCAGGGCCAGGGATAGAACCACCAACCTACCACTGAGCCACAGCTGCAGTTATTAAGCAGACAAAAGGTTACTGTAAGCTGGCTACAGAGCGCCGTGAGCTGTCGGTCTTTTCATAGGCCATAGGTTATTTGAGTTTTGCAAACAAAAGGTGACTTTGTGCCGGCTACAGGGCACCGTGAGGTTACGGCCCTTGCAGGGGCAGTTGAGTTTGGCCAACAAAAAGTGAGCTTCATGAGGCGACGACAGTTAACTTTAGGCAACAAAACGACTTGTTAAGATAGAAAAAAAGATTGTGGTTTGAATTAAAACACTCCTGGGACACAAACACACATTTACAGGTTGAAAGGTTGAAAGCCCTGTGTTTTATGACCCAGCCATCCACCCCAACCTTTTCCATATGCGGACCATTATTGTAGCAATATGTACACATGGTTCATGAGAACAGCCTGATTCCAAAAATATAAAATTACTCACAGTGCACCTGGAATCTGTTTTCCACAAGTTTCTATTTGAACCCTCAAATGAGATTTAGCAGGTTTTGATCTTTGTATTTTGGAACTGACAAAAACTAGTACCACATGAAAAGATGGAAGGGTGTGGTCACTCCGCTGTTACAAGTCGGATGAATATGCAAAAGCAGGTGTGATGAGACTGGTCTCTGACAGGTCGACTGGATGGTTGCATCCTATTTATATTCTGTTAATGATTGTAGGATCAGGCTGCCATGTCAGTGCATCTCATTGGCTTATTCTGCCAGACAGGATTTGCAGATATTGATACGAGGTCTGCCTGTGGTGCTGTTCTGCTCTGCACTGTGCGAATTAACTACGGACAGAAAACCCTAACCCTCGCCTACACACCACTCTCTTCTGTTTCCCAAGCCAGAGCACTGCCAGAGGAAATATTATGAGTAGCAAATCCCTTCTGAGGGCATCCATTGGTCAAATTCACATGAGCTTAGACGGTAAGGATTGGGTTGGAAACAGATCAGACATCACAATTTACAACAAGAGGAAAGGAAATGCAACCCTCTTGCTGGAATTGATGCTAAATCTAACATTGTAATTCACTCGGAATTGGAATGGGTTTTCATGATTTTCTGAACGCCATAGATGGCGCTTTCTGTTCAACAAAAGGTAGATTGCACACTAGTCTGGATCAACGGAATTACATTTCCAAGATAACTGCCTGATACCCTGATGTCCCTCACCTTCGCTCTCTGTGTGTTGCAACAACAAACTTGTTGACTTGAAACTTGAAAAAAGTTTGAATTGTGCAACAAGGCAGGACTGCTTGGTTTTTTAGGGGAATGATTAAGATTTACAAAGAATATATTTACAGGGCACCCAGATAGCTCAGTTGGTAGAGCGGGCACTCATGTACAGAGGTTTAAGCCTCGACGCAGCTGGCCCGGGTTGGACTCCGACCTGCGGCCCTTTGCTGCGTGTCATTCCCCCTCTCTCTCCCCTTTCAGGTCTTCAGCTGTCCTCACAATAGAGGCCTAAAATGCCCAAAAAATAAATACTTTTATGGCATTTAGTCTCTAACTGGGATGTTTTGAGACTGATTGGTGGGATTGCTGTGGGCGAAGTACACACGGTGATACACTGGTAACAGCGAATTACGTTAAACCATGTATCCAGCTAGGAAAGTTGTGTGAACAGTTAACTTCATTTAATATGGTATGTGGCATTTTTGTGGGGTGCAAATGTTCCACCAAGACATGTTCCTTCCTGAGAACATTTTGCAGAGCCACCGTCGCTGCGTCCCGAGTTGTGATTGGTTACAGAAATGCAAACAACCCAGAGCGTTTTATTCTCCCATCCTGGAATATACGTTTGGAGGAGCCAGACCTTACTCTACAGCGCTGTGGAGATAGGTCTGGCAATGCGAGTCTTAAAGCCCACTGAATTGCCATTCCTTAAACGAAGAGACAAACTAATGGTTCGTGAAGCTTCATTTGGACATCACTACTACTGTACATAGCTCAAATGTAAAATGAGTAAATTAGCTGTAAATGTGAGCGTAGTGAGAACAAAAAGGTCATTACCATTCATCTCCGTCCCAGCAGAGCGTCCATTGAGACTAGTTCCAGTGACAATGGAGTTTCAGGAACTGATCTGAGAGGGGTTTTCCTGCACTGGAGCTGGCTGTTACTCTATTAAGCCATTTGAGCTGAACATCTAATTCCAACTTCACTTGATTCTCTCAAGTGTGTAGAGTGTGTGGCCGAACACAGTGATGTATTTGTTGGTGCATGTACATTAATGAGTACTTGCTTGTCATGTGTGTGTCTATCACTGCCGTAGGTGTGTTTCACTAAAGTCTCTTTAGACACTGTACTCTTACTGTTTAGCCACCAGAGAGGAGATAAGAGAAAAAAGAAGTTAATAACAATGTTGTCTAAGTTTCCTTCAGGCAACTTCCACACTTTTATGTTATAATTTTTAAACGCCGTTTTGAGACAAAAATGATCTCCACACTAGCTTTGTAGCAGAACTAATCTCCGTCCATATTAAAATGTCTGACAACGCATATCACATGACCATTCGCATACATGTGGGTGTAAACAGGAAGCAGAGTGTCTGACGTTATCATGGATGTATAAGGTGAAAATGTATAAGGTGAAAATACAGAATATACTCTGGAGAAATAACAATGGTGAAAAGAAAGACCAGGGATGTATTTGCTTGGACCAACAACAAGGTGGAACTGTTACTAAAAGGTATGCACCTACCTAAGCGATAAGACTGACTTACATGCGTCGTCGCTTCCAAAGGTCTCTCTTTCTGCCTGTCCAGACTACAAAGCAACCCCGGAGTTTTCAAACTCAAACGGGGTCAGCAGTGTTTCCAAATGTCTCCGTTTTAGGGGCTTGGAAACTCCGGAGTAGTGTGGATGCGAGGCATAAAAATAGCAAAAAAATATTAGTTTTTAAACCATAATGTAGTAGTGTGGATGTAGCTTCAGTCATTACCTCATCATGTTCAGAGCTATTAGCCTAATGAGCAACAGCAATTAGGGCAGCCCTACCTTATTGGTGAAGGTGTTGGGACTGTACGCAGTCTGAAAGGGTATAAAGAGATGTGTGTGTATATATAAATATATAAGTTTAATATAAAAATGCAATACCACTATGGAAATATGGAACCCCTGTTACCACTAAACCTCTATTGTATTGCCACCAATATTGAAAACTTTCAAGGCCTACCCAACCTCTTCCAGTCTGCACGTAGTGACTGTGCATATACAGTAGGTCATTTTGAGTTATTGACGTGGCTGTTTCATTTATAATAGTACGCATTTTGAGCATGAGTAACTTAGACAACAATTAAAGCAGTCATGTGGTGTCACTTGTCAAATATTATGTGTTATGTACAGAGCTGGAGTCAGAAGTAGTGAAACCATGTCAAAACACCAGTATGGTGCTAACTGCGGTTTGCTTGTTATAGCCTGCATGCCTGACTGTGTGATTTTTGTTTTTGTGTGACAGAGCGTGTCTGTGCTGAAGGTGTGCTGTCATTTTGTGTTCGCCAGGTCGTCTTTTTCTGTTGGTGTGGGGGTGAGAGGCGTGGAGGCTGTGGTTAGCGGGCTGAGCCCGTGAGTGAACCTATGGCAGAGAGACAGCACAGTGCAGGTAAGACCTGCCAGACACACAGAGAGAGAGAGAGACAAACTGTAATACAACAAAACAACACAAACGGCATAAGGACGGACCTGGGGAGGGAGCCTTCCGTTGCAGATCGTAGTCCAACATGACTATCTATCTGAAACCTGCCCAGCAGCCCTGAGAGACTGTGATCCATTACAACCGATATTGCAAGAGTGGTTGATACAATGAACAACACACAGATACTGACTAGTGCACTACCTGTTCAAAACACGCCTGTTCGGAACAGGTTGATTGCTTTCCTGTGTGTGGTATTGGGCTCCAAACAGCTATATATTTCTTATGATTAAAATTTAAAATATTAATATTTATTCTAACACTTCTACTTCAGAGGAAAACATTGTACTACTACAGTACATTCACCTGACGGAGAAATGTTACTGGTTACTTTGCAGATTCAGATTTTACTCACAAAATATAACAATTAAAATAATATTTAACTGGGGTTAACTCATTTGGTGGAGCGGGCGCACATATGTAGAGGTTTACTCCTCGACGCAGCGGCCGCGGGTTCTGACCTGCGGCCCTTTGCTGCATGTCATTCCCCCTCTCTCTCCCCTTTCATGTCTTCATCTGTCCTGTGAAAATAATAAAAAAAAAAAACTATCCAGTATTAAATTAGAGTTGAAAGCGCCACCTTGAACAGAAGTGAATTTACTGTAAGTTCATGGCCAGCAATAAGTGTTTTTCTTTTCGGTCAAACACGGAACATTTATCACAATAGCAAAAGTTATAATAAAAAACAATTCCAATAAAAAATATCGGTACTTTGTTGTAAAATGAAATTTCAATAGAGCATCTACACATTTCACCTTCTACTATCAGGTTTAATAAAATAATAAAAAATAAATGAAAAATCCACTGATCATAGGACATTTCTGTTCATCTGTGATATGTAACATTATTTCAGCATTTATCTTATGATCAACAGAAAATATAATAATGAAAAGAGGAATAAAAAATGTTAAACCAAACATATCGCACATTCAATTAATTGCAGTCTTCACGTTTAGCTAATCGCATTCTTTCAAATCTAGATTTCAATTTGAAAAAGATGAATCTTTCAGCCCTAGTTAATAGTTCACGTGAACCGGACTGAGTACAGAGACGGACTCAGCCGGCGCTGGCAATGTGAGTGTGAGCTCTCTTTGCCTGGTTAGGCTCAAACATGGTGAATTTACAGCTCACTGCAACTTAATAAGGTATAGTGTCTGGCTTTGTTTGATATCTAGTGTCGGCAAAAAAAAAGCCTTTTTACTGAATTCCCTCTTAGCAAGTGAATTTAGGATGGGCTTTTATTGTGAAGGCTTGACAATTTAAGCTGGGCTTTTATTGCGAAGGGTACAAAGAAATAACTAAAGCCAGCGTTATGCCAACGTTTTTTTTTTTTTATAATCGCTGGTTCAAGTCCCCGTACAAACCAAAAGCAATGAGTGTTGTTAATATTCTAGTCTATATCCACGATGTTCCACTTCTGGCATTGTTCAGGTGCTGCCGGAAATTTCCCTGGATGTCTTTCATTTTGGCCGGATGCCCGTTACCTTACACTTTCTTTGTGTTAGCATTTTAAACTCCTATCCCAGAATGCTGTGTGGACTCCCCACACCCTCCTCCGCAGCGCTGCGAAGGAAGGTCTGGCAATGCGACACTATTGATATTCTGACATATCAGCTTGTTTTCATTCCTTTACATACACAGAACACAAACCAGATTTTTTTTTATATAGATAAATTGAAAAAACATGTCACTTTGTGATAGAGACATTGTTTCTGAATTAAATTGAACATAACATATCAGCTTAATTAATACTAATAGTATATTTAAAGTGATGGTTCGGAGTAATTTCACCCTAGGGTCCTTTGCACCATGATCTCGAGCCAAACAGCCCCCCAGAAGCTTTTTTCACCTGGGTCGAACATTGGGAGCGTTATCGTAGCGTAGCGTTATCAGCTGAATAGCTTAGCGCAGAGGCTAATGGATCCGAAGTGTCTCTTAACATTACCCCACTAATAATGCCCGAAATGATACCAAACGTCTACAGTAGTACAAATAGGTTATGCACTCAAAAAAATGGATTGTAAAATTTGTAAGTACACCAGAAGTTTATGTAAATAACACTTGCCTGCTGGCTTCTGCTCTCTGCTGCTGCTGCTGCTGCTGTTACTACGGGCAGTAAGAGTGCTTAGGGACATTTACAAATTACAACACCGAAAAGAGATGCAACAAAAATATTTATTAATTTAATGATTAAATAAGGTAATGTCTCCAAACTTACCTCAATTATTACTTGTCTCCTGCTAGTTATACTACAGCACTTACTTTTAAAAAATAAGTTAAATTAAAAATATTTTTGTTGCATCTCTTTTCGGTGTTGTAATTTGTAGATGTCCCTAAGCACTCGTCTTTACAGCAGCAACAACAACAGCAGAGAGCAGAAGCCAGCAGACAAGTGTTATTTACATAACCTTCTGGTGTACTTACAAACTTTAACAACCATCGTTTTATGAGTGCATAACCTATATATACTAGTGTAGACCTTTGGTATCATTTCGGGCATTATTAGTGGGGTAATGTTAAGAGACACTTCGGATCCATTAGCCTCTGCGCTAAGCTATTCAGCGGCTAACGCTACTCTACGCTAACTCTCCCAATGTTAGACCCAGGTGAAAAAAGCTTCTGGGGGGTGTTTGGCTCGAGGTCATGGTGCAAAGGACCCTAGGGTGAAATTACTCCGAACCATCACTTTAATAATCTAAAATCATCATCAATGCATCAGCCAGCTCTAAATCTTAGGGCCTGAGTATGCTTCAAACTAAGTGCTAACCTGTCTAAAATGTGTGGTTTATTCAAACAAAATAGGTATTAATCTCTGAGGAGCATGAATGCGCTCAGGAAACATTATGGTAACCTGCATGCTGGAATATTTGTTTTGTATATGTTGAAATTTTAGAATGACGTTGGAAAGATCTGCAGTAGTGGGACGATTGAGTACACACTAATCCAGATCTAATGCTCGACATTGCCTGAAGTTTATAGATGTTATCTGTTTTATGATTGATTTATGTGATGTGACTGATCTGATTTTATTAATATAATGGTTGTGAACCAGACAGTCAGCTATAATCCACTTTTTTCCAGCTTTTTTTTATGGCACGCCATTTCGGACCGAGCCTGCTGAGCAGGGATTGACCCTTGGTGCACTCCTTCTGATTGGCACAGCTGACCACAGGATGGATGTTAGAGATACATTAATTCTGATTGCTGAGGCAGACTACAGCCTTTTTGGGATTGACATATCCAAAAAGCTGCAGTAAAAAGACTGTGAGGAAAAGGGGAAGTAGTAATTTAGGCTTATTCAGAGCAGTAGGAAAATACACCGCAGGCTGCAGCTTTTTTTTTACTTTATATAAATCAATGTTTGCAACAAGCCAGTCAGAGGCTGGATTACTTTCTCAGTCTCATCAAGCAGTTCTCCTGAGATATTGAGCTATACTTGCATACGTTTTCATTTCCATCCAAATACACCATGTGTGTATTCTTGTCGCTAGGGGTGTCCAAATGAAGCTTCGTGCTTGACTTTAAAGACATTGACAGCAGATGCCTCTTTCATCCAAAGAGGACAGTCATGCATCACCTTCCAGCAGTCAAACAGCAAATCATTTGGTAGCAACCAGGTAAGAAAGAGCAGCACAGTCAAATAAAAGAGCCAATAGAAGAGTGCTGAAGTTTTCTTTTTAAAGATCACAGAGCACAAATTACTTTATTTGTGTATATGTGTGGGATTTCTGTGGTTCTTTTTGTGTGGAGATATACTGTAGTGTCAATAACTGAACAATTTGCCGAAAATATCGTATTGTGATTTGTCTGACCAATATTACAACTGCAATTCAAAAAAAAAGAAAGAGCAAAAAATCATCTCTTTCTTGATTCTTTTGAAATATTTTTTTAAAACTTCCCTGGGTGTTTTGGATGTTGTCTTTTCTGAATATAATTTCAAGGAGAACCACTTAAACAGGAACTAATATACGGGGCCAAGGATCACTCAACGAGCCTCATTTTAAAGGGCAACTATTACATTACATTACATGTAGCTGACGCTTTTATCCGAAGCGACTTCCAATTAAGTGCTTTCAACCCTGAAGGTGCAAATCCAGACAACAAGTAGTAAGTGCAAGTACATAAGCTTTAAATAAGCAAAAACGTTTATGTTTATCCGAGGTGTAGTCGGAAGAGATGCGTTCTTAGCCTCGGAAGATAGGCTTTCGGCCATCCTGATGTCGATAGGGAGCTTGTTCCACCATTTAGGAGCCAGGACAACCAACAGTCGGGATTTCGTTGAGTAATTAGTTGTCCCTCGCTGTGAGGGGGCAGCAAGCAGGTTGGCTGATGCAGAGCGGAGTGGGTGGGTTGGGGTGTAGGGTTTGATCATGTCCTGGATGTATACTGGGGCTGATCTGTTGGCCGAGATTACAGCTATGTCACGTTAGCATGTAGCTACTTAATAGTTAGCAGTATGCTAACATTAGATTGTAGTGGAACGAAGCAGCACTTTGTACCATCAAAAATAAAAGAAAATAAAAGGCTTTTAAACCAAATATTACGAACAGAAAATGTTTCAGGAGTGATGTGACCCGGAATTGGGGATAATTTAACGACACTGGCAGCCAAAGTGACAGTAGGCAGGACTCCAGTCCTGCCTACTTGGAGCAGATGATCAATAAAAGAAGTCCGGCTTGCGTAAGACTTAGCCGAGAGTAGAAAAAACTGTTGAATCTGGCGTGTTCAAAATAGTTGGAAATCTGAACGTTTTAGCTCACAGGGATTTTTTTTTTTTTTAAATACATATACCTCATTATTTATACTACTGTTGTTCCTGTGAAGTTTAAAAAATCAACAGGGTAGGGTTCAGGGCAGAGTTGTGCATTTTCTCTCTTGGGGAAATGACATGTCCTACAGACAGGATTTCATGCATTTCTTCAGTCACATTCTTTCTGCCTTTCCTCTTATCCCTAAAGAGCCTGAGCAGCAATTGCAGCTGAGTGGATCAATCTGAGAATTGCCCATGAAATTCAGAGTGTTCCCAGGCTGAAATCCTTCTGATTATGCTTCACGCATAATAGGAGGATTTTAACGCACCACGCTGAGTGTACACAATCTCTGGCACACTATCCGAGTATTGAGTTGCACCCTGTAATGAACTCCACTCGCTGGAGGCTTTAAAAGTCTCAAATTACCTTTCAGTTCATTTACAGCTTTCACTCAGGACTGATGCAAATGAGATGCTGAAATCCATGAAGGATTGAGTTTTCTTTAGTACTCCTTCACTCAGAACATTTCATTTACAGTTCAACGTTTGTTAATATTTTGCTGCCATCTTTTTCAGTTTGCCAAATTATTGGGCTAATTTTACTGAATATATTGCCACTTATATGACTGATTGAACTGTTCAAAACACTGTAGCTTCTCACGGAAGGATTCTTTCTAATTAAAATCTTCATTTCACAAAGCAGATCGCAAATGATGGCAGTCATGTTTCACCAATCATTGTCCCTTGCAAATTGCAGAAACATTTGCAATCCTACAAGGCGCTTGCATTCGCATATTTGATTCAAGCATGCTTTTGTTTGGATTGATGAAACTTGTCAAAATTAAAGAGGAAATAATCCCATGTTGCAAATCACAGCAATCCTTGCCTGCTGTGTACAAAACTCAGTCACCTATTCTGCAGTTTTTCTTCACATTCACGTGTTGGTTTCCTTTTACACTCATGAGACAATCAAATGGGACATTTGACACTTTACATTCACAGATGTAACGGAGTTTGAGTTTGAATACAAGTTTGAATGATTCCTGACATTTTTATTGAAGCTCTGCAGCCGTGCCTGCTTAACGAATTGAAAGGTTCCAGATCTTTATATCAAACAATAATCACAGTATTTTGACCAATATCAAATTGCTTGTTTCTTAGACTGAGTTGTTTTTGCATATAGGCTTTTCTGATGTCAATAAATATTCAGTGGGCATGCTGAATACATGTCAGCCTCAGTAGAATAATATTGACTTTTCTATAAGCGTTCAAAAACTGCTGCTATCTATGACCTGCTTTATATTAAGCTGGCTTGTCACCCTTCAAACCTGTTCAAGAGCAAGACGAGTGACAAGCAAATCTCAGCAACATGGACTCCTACTGCTTAGTTTGATGCAGGACTTGGTTCACTGATAAGCTGATTTAGTTTGTCAGGTGGTATTACGGCTGTCAGCCTTCATGCTGCAGAGGGGCTGCAGCAATCTCAGCTCTCGCTCTCGGGTTCCGCTTGGGCCCAAAAGGCAGATCACCACAGGCGGCACAGGGGTCAGAGGTGAGGGAGATAGTTCTCTTACTCATCAGGCAACTCAAGTAGTGCTCAGGACAGAAAGTGAGAGACAGGGAAGACAGCAGAGCTACAGTATATTGAGACTTTCACGGTTACCAGGTAAGAAATGGGAAAGCCTTTGTGTAATTAAATTCATTTTTAAAACATGTAGGGAGGCAGTAGCTCAGTCAGTAGGGACTTGGGTTGGGAACTGGAGGGTTGCTGGTTCAATTCCCCGTACGGACCGAAGTACGGAGTGTGGACTGGTAGCTGGAGAGGTGCCAGTTCACCTCATGAGCACTGCCAAGGTGCTCAGGAGCAAGGCACCGAACTGCTTGGGGTGCCTGTCCAGCCCCCTCACTCTGAAATCTCTCAATTTTCTGCATTTATAGGACCTGAGCGTGGGTGTGTGTGTTTTGTGTGTTCTAACAACTGAGTGAAGTAATTTCCCCACTGGGGATCAATAAAAAGTATAAATTAAAAAAATTAATTAAATTTAACTTATGTTCCAATCAGTTCTGTTCATTTGCCCAATCAGCAGACCTAGTGAGAACTTTCCCTTTAACCAGATGAAAAATTTGAATGTTTTAATGAATGCATACATTTGATTAATAGATGAAAATACCTAACACAAATGCTTTACTGCAAATAAATACAATACAATGTTTTGCTGTCCTGTTTTTATGTTCCTCTTAATTTGTCCACCCCCTGTAAACTACAGGTGAGTCAGTGGAGCCATGTAAAGACTATCTCTCTTACCAGATAAGAAAACTAATGTTACAATTAATACATTCATTTGATTAATGTGCAGGAGTGCCATACTACAATCAAACAATACAATAACATGTTTTGTTTTTGCTACATTCTACTGGATAATACAAAGGAAAGGGGTGTGAAGACTATTTCTGTTACCAGAAAGGAAATCTAAGCTTTTATTTTGGAAATTAATTTGTTCAACAGACAGGAATGCTTTACTGCAATCAAATACAATACTATATCTGTTTTTTGCTCCATTCCACTTTGTTCCTGTTAATCTGTCAGTGGCCCCTGTATACTGAATATTCTCATACCAGACACGTATTTCTATTTTTCAGCAGATATTAAAGCTTTAGTGCATAACTTTTTGATATTAATGAACTGTCACATTCAAGACATTGCCAAATGAGTTGCTTCAAAGCTAATTAAGACCATCAGCTCCACACAACCTTGGTGATTTGATTTGAATGTGATTTGATTTGAATGTGCCGTCAATCAAGAATAGACACTTTTGACTTTTTTGTGGAAGAAGATTGATCCAGAAACTCGAGTGAGTGAAGATAATTACCTCTTCTGAAGTGTCCATGTTTTTTTAATCCTGTGTGTCCCCCTTGGCTACTAGCAACTGCGTGGAGGAGGGGTGGGGGCTCACAGAAGGCTTATATCATGTGGACACGCCAACAGTTTTGTTGTCATTACTTAGATTTCCTCATGGGGGGGGGGCGACAGAAACTATGCACTATAGCTTTAAGTGTTGAAACTATAAATTGGGCAAAATTGCACGGTATGAGTAAATTCAAAGAACTTAATGTCTCTCTAATGGGTTAAAAGAGGACTTCCTCCACTCCAAAAACAACATTCTCTGTTAAGACTGTAAACTGTTTTTTAGCCTTGGCTGCTACTCTCCCCACTGAATCTTCCTGTACTCTCTTACATCCACCTCCTCTACTCACTCTAATTTGCTCTCATTAGAAAAAATAAGCCTGTACTTTTACCTTTTTTCTGTTACGTGTATTTTTAAGGGGCCGAAGTATTACATTTTTTGCATCTTCTCTTAGACTTGTACTCCGACTAACTATCTTTTTTGCTTTTAATTTGGCTGACATATGCATTGAAACGTTGTTTTACCTTCTTATAAATAGCATATAGTTCTTTATATGGTGATATCTATTGAATGCCAGGTTTTGGATGCAAAAGATGTGTTTTTTTCTCTAACATCCACTTACTTACCCTATAGCCTAAGTGCTTAGACCTGTTGCAACAACCATTTATTACGACTAAGGGACAGTATGAAAATTACTGGGGTCGGGAGGAGGGCTGAATCATATATTTCATTCTATAAAAAAGGGATTTCTTTGTATAAAAAGGGGATTTTATGTTTGTATTAGATCATCCCCTTTCAATAAAAAAAATAAAATAATGCAATACCCTTCCCCAAGATCTCAGAACAAACACAAACCTTTTGTCTGAATGGTAACAAGGACAATAGGTTAATTTCCTGAACTATGAAAGTTATAGTCCAGTTTGCGCTGCTATGATGGATGCAAACACGCTATTTCTTAGCTGCAAATTTTTGTTATTTGCATTTTGACACCAAAGTGATATGTGTAAAGCAAGCTCTCAGCATTTTGGTGACAGTTTGGCTAACTGTGAAAGAACATTTCAAACGGTATACAGCCACAGTCAACACAGTTTAATTTCACTGATCAGAAGACAACTGGGAACGTGAAAAAATACATCTGTGTAAGATCTTTCAGTCAGTGTGCTGTGTTGAGGACGAAAAGAAGAGGATATTAATATCAGTGTTAGCATCAGATTATTCTGTCAAGGTTAATTGGTACCACTTCTGAGGCTAGAAACACAAATGGCTCTTTTCTTCATCGTCCATTGCAAACACTTAAATGATCAGGGAAAAAATGCCTTCATCAAATGCATCACCAACAGCCTGTTACAAGAGACCATCATTTGTCCGCTTGTTGAGTTCCTATTTTCAGTGGACTGCTCTTTTTGCATTGCAAAATGCAGGATACTTACTTATATCATCTTAAATTGGAATGTGAAAGAGAGAGTCGTCTCCCCCGCCCCCTCCTCCCCAGACTCGAAGTTCACGGAGGTTGCCAGGCTGAGACCGCAGCATCCGCAACAATGTTGCTAGACGCTAGTCTCACATAGTCAGACATTATTCCACAGCACAGCGGAGTAGCTAAAGTTAGATGCCGGCTATATTGACAGTCATAAAAGCTTGCGCTCACACGGAGCTCTGTACCCAACTGACAGGCACACTTTTTCAGAAGCTAATGCTTACCTGTTCAGGAGGAAATTAGCCAACTCTGCATCCTTTTGGGCTCTAAGCTGTCTCTATCTTTCAAATACATCTCCAATATTTACCCAGGTTTTGTTACGTCTCTGGTCACGCAGCTGTTAGAAACATGCAGTTTTTTTTGGGTCGGATAGAATCTATCTCCGTTGATCCTGTTCGTTTGTTTGCTGCTTTCATGGCTGTACTAATGTTACAGCTGTAGCGTGCTGGGTTTACGTTTTTACAGGCATATCTGGCAACCCGGCCTGGCTGTCAAACTGGGAAGTTGATAACAACACACAGGCCAAAACACAAACAGAAATTCTGTTATTAGCATTGTTGTCAGAAAAGTTGGTATTTCAACTTAGCATGTTTACTTAATATCTGATGACGCATTTGGGTCATTTTTGGAGTTATTACAGTAAATATATTACATATTGAACCTTTAAATACCAAATGCAGAGACAAAATTCTATTTATTTTTCGCAAACTTTTAACATCACATCTTTGCCTCAATTTACACCACCCAGGGTGACTCCACATCCACTCAAGACTTAACATTGACATTATGAAATCACATAACCTTTAAAAGTTTCTTTGCGTTAGACCTAAACATAATATCCAGCTCATATACGTATATTAATTTACACACATTGGGACAGTGCAGAGTGGTTGTCATGACTTGATTTAGTGGTCATTTTTGACTAGTTTGTTTGCCCATTTGTCCGAACAAGATATGTCCAGAACTATGCCAGATTGCCATGACATGTGATATCGATATTCAAAGACCTCAAAGGATGATTAGGATTTTCGTGACCCTCTGACCTTTTGAATTAACACAACCCTTAAGGCAAATGTTCTCAATAACCATCATGGCCCATGTCAAGGTAACTTGAAAGCTAATCAAAACTAATTATATCCATGAAAGTTCTTGTAGATTTTAATTGTCCACAGTGGACAAACCTGGTTACATGCTGCCAGTCCGACATGCCACCACTCCGACATGCTTCTAGTCAGACATGCCGCTATTCCGACATGCTGCTATTCCCTAAACCTAACCCATAACCCTAACCCTAATGGAAACAAAAATTATCGGAGTGGCGGCACGTTTGAAAACAATGGAAGTGCCGCCACTCCGACAATTAGACGTCAATGTCGGAGTGGGAGTATGTCGGAATGGATGGTGGAACCCGACAAACCTGTATGGTTATATTGAACAACTCACCATCTCATTTGCAATACTGTAAGTCCAACATTTTCCACATAAGAAACATAAAAATCTTATTGGCAGGTTATTACAACCCCCTTGCCCAACCGATAGCAATATGTTCTCTTTTTTTAAGATTTTTTTGGGGCATTTTTAGGCCTTTATTTGACAGGACAGCTGAAGACATGAAAGGGGAGAGAGAGGGGGAATAACATGCAGCAAAGGGCCGCAGGTCGGGGTCGAGGAGTACACCTCTACATATATGTACCAACTGAGCTATCCGGGCGCCCAGCAATATGTTTTTTAGGTATTTATTTCCACAGTACCTGCATATGGCAACCATGTAATGGTTAAGAAATGGATGTTGCTAAAAAAATATTCATCCACCCTTATCTTTTGTTTTAAGGTAATACTGTATAGCGGATATGTTTGCACACACATATGCACAAGGGATGATGAATTCCAGCATTATAACATGGTAATTACCAATTTTGACTTTTTATTTTGAAGGTATTACGCTGATAGGAGTGCAGTCAAGACAGAACTCGCTATGAGGCAATTGTGTTTTCCAACCAGCAGCAGAAGACACTAAAAAGGGATAAAAGCAGCACCCACACATGTTGACTCTGTTAAATGTCAGCTGTGTTTTGGGTTCCTCCTGTGCTGGCGCTTACTAGATTATAAATCATCTGTGCTTTGTTGTCATTTCAATGTTTTACACTGTGCAATGTTTTAAATTAACCAAGATTGGATCAATTTAATAGGCATTAGCAAAATATCAGCAATGGGGTTTTCACCTGATCAGTGATTTTCACACAGTCCCTCAGATTTATACTGCTTTCACAGCAAGGGCTCAACCAGGCTTGAACCAGGATTGACTTTGTGTTTGAAAGGGTTAATCTGGATTGACCAACTCAGCTTTGTGACCCACTCAACGCTTATCTCACTGGAACCAACTCATTTACAAGTCCTTGCTAGGCAAAGCCCCACTGTGCCTAAGCTCACTGGTCACAATGGCCCTCATTTATCAACCTAACGTAGAAACCAGCGCAGATATGAGCGCAGAAACCATCTTACGACAGGCTTCACATGGGATTCATGAAACATTCGTATCACACGAATCAGAGCGTAAGAATGGTCGTACATTGATAAATGCAGAGGCTGGAAACGATCGTAATTTAAATATCACGCCCCAATATATTCTCGGTTTTGAGGCCTCGCCCCTACAATTTACGACATGGCGAGACGTAATCCGGCTGAGACGTGGCACTTTTCAGAGGTGGAGATTGAAACCCTGATATCTCAGATTCACTAATGTGTGTACTTTTTGGCAGCCTGAAAACTGTTAATTAAAGGCTGTAGAAAGAATGTGGGATGGAAAGAGATCACTGAAGCGGTCAACAGTGTTGCCGTAGTAAATCGGACTCCAGCTGGTTTATTTAATTTATACATGCTTGACATATGTATTCTATAGTCCTAATAGTAACATACAGGCTTCTATTGTAATCTCTTAGGCCTACATGTAGGTGTACTTATATTTAAATAAACACACGGTAGCGGAGTTTATGCAGTGTCTTTTATTTTACTTGTGTTTTTTTGATGAGTCAGAATGAGGCAACAACTGTGAGGGAGAGTGCTGGACCACCACCTCGACTCTGTCTCCTGACAGCAGAGGTGCTGGAAAAACAAGCCGAAATAACTCTGTCAATGGCAGAAATAAATCGTTCACTTGAAAGAGGAACAAAAACCTGAAGAATAAATAAAAATGTTGTGCATCGTCTTGTTTCCTGTATTGAATATCATTGCCAAACATAAGACTATAGGCTACCTTTTAAAAGCGAGGAACAATTTCCTGTCTCCTTCGTATAACCCCCAGTTGGGCGTGCTCTCTGGACATCGGGTCATCTGGCTCTATCACTACATTTATGGCTCCGTGTTTTCCTGCACGATGTTGTGCAGAACCCCACAGGCTAAAACAATGTTGCAGACCGGTGCATAGAGGTCTTCTAAAAGAGCCAGATCTGCCATTGCTGATAAGTGATCAACTGATGACTTCTTCTTCTCCTGTTAAACTGAGTATATGCTGCACCACAAGTCCGCACTGACTCGAAAACTTGCGTACACGAGTTCAGACCGGACGTGAGATTTTTCATAAATGAAGGCCAATAGCTTTACCCACCCACAGCCTTCGCTCAAGCAGTTACATCTCCTTGGTCACATATCCTTGGTCACCCCAAAAGCCCACACCTCCTTTGGCCGCCACTCCTTCTAGTTCTCAGCTGCAAATGACTGGAATGAACTACAAAAACCCCTGAAACTCAAAACCCTTATCCCACTAACTGCCTTTAAAGTACGTCTGTCTGAGCTCCTGTCCGATCACTTTACGTGCTAACTGTTCTCCATCATTCATGCACTGTTTTGCACACCCTTATTCCATTATCTCTGTCATGCCCCATTGCATAGTCGCTCAGTTGCACATCTTCACCTGTACTGCTATCACATCTGTTTACGCTCGTTTGCACTATTCATCTGCCCTGGCATGCTCAACTGTTATTCTTCCCACCTTTGTTGTTATACAATTTTTGTACAGCAACTGATCTACATCACTATCTAGACCACAATCTGCACTAACTGTATATTGACTCTTTACTACATTTCAGCATTTATATAGTTTGTCTATTCATGTATATTGTGTTATTACTGATCTACATCACTATGTAGACCACACTTTGCACTAACTGTATATTGACTCTTTACTACATCTCAGCATTTCTATTCATGCATATTGTGTTATTACTGATCTACATCACTACCTAAACCACTATTTGCCCTAACTGTAAATTGACTCTTTACTACTTTCACCTGGTTTCTACCTGGTTAAATAAAGGTTGAATAAAAAAATAAAAATTAGTAGGAAACTGGAGGAAGTGTTGAGTTTGCACTACCAGCAAGAAAACTAATTAAAGTGAAACTAAGTGCTAGCTAATATTACCAATTACTAACTTAAGTAACTCAGCATGATATAAGCGTCTTTTAAATAAAGTCATTGTTTACTCTGCAGCTAAGATAATTAAAAGCCAGTATTTAACAATTTGCAATAGTCCGTTTAAAAAAATGTGCTCCAACTTCCTGTTGCTGTAGCTAAGCATCTGACCAGAAAATATGGTATAATGTGCAATGTGTACAGCAGCTCAATAGCCAGTGGACCAGATCACAGAGTTGTTCTCTTAGGGGACCACCATATGGAAACACTGTGTGTGTCTGCCTGGCCTAATACCAGCCTCTGTCTTTGCACTGCTATGAGTACACACAGGCCATGTGGGCATTGTCTGGGTATGGCTAAAATAAGTCAGATCATTTTACAGTCTGCTGACTACCAAGGTGGTAAGATGCAAAATGTTGCATGGTTAGGACAGCATTTACAAAAACACAATGGATATTACAGAGTGCCTTGAACTATACTGTATTTCAGAATGTGCATGTGATTCAGTGGGACCAGAGTGCTTGCTGACATCAAAGTATGTTTGTTGGGATGTGTGTGTGTTTGAGTGTGCATGTGTGTTTGTGCGTGTGTTCCATTACTGAATGGAAAAAAAGGACATTTTAGGTTTGTCCTATTGATATTTAGAAATGCTCCTCTACTCTCCGAGCCTCTGAGTGGGTGGGCAGTGTATGCATTTCATTGACAGCTGAGCCAGCAGGGTCACATGGACACAGTGTAAACAACTTGCAATGACAACCTACAAGCCAAGGACAGACAGTGTTGTGTTAGCAGTGGTGCTGAAGAATAAGGACCATGCCATTTAGTTTCACATTTTTCAACTTCGTACTAGCTAATTAGCCATCTATCTGTCTGGAGTCAAGTGACTTTGACAAACTGCACTTTTTCCATGCGTACCATGTGTTTGTGTTGTCCAAGTTGGAACCATGTAATGGGTTTCCCTTTGATTACATTAACACATTTCCAAGTTAATTTTGGCTAATCAGAATTACTGTAGACTTCAAAATTAACCTCTAAATTAGTGGCATTGAGCGATGAGGTTGCATATTGCAACACACTGAATACCCCTCCCCTCAGCCCCTCCCTTTCCAAGCGTGTAGTAGAACCTATGATGGCCTTCAACTAACATTAAAATGTGAAAGGCCCTCTCTTGAGCCAGTGTTTGGTTTGTCTGTTCTGGGCTACTGTAGAAACATGGCGCTGCAACATGGCAGAACCCGTGGAAGAGGACCCGCTGCCTGTGTAGAAATGAAGGTCTCATTCTAAGCTAACAAAACACAACAATTCTTAATTTCAGGTTAATACACTAATGAAACATAATTATGAATATTATATTCCATTTCTGCCAATAGATCCTCCTAAATCCTACACTCTGGTCCTTTAAGGTTATGGAAGGATAGACGGAAAGACGAAACAACATGGCTGTCTTGGGCATTTTGTTGACCCATTCATCCACCCCGACTTCCTCCCCATGCAGACTTTGTCCCTCTATAATAACGTCACCTGACTTCCACTTTTGCTCTCGTTGGGAGCTGGTAGAGGGGTTATTACTTGAACAAAGAAACATGTAGTTTGACTGATGCTGTCATTGTAGATGTCCTTTTAAGAATATCTAAATCTTTTTAAAATATTCACAATTGAGTTTTGACTAGTAATATCTTAGTTTGAGATTTGGAAAATTCAAATATGTTTGTGAATGTGCTGAATTAAAGATAGCTAGAATTGGCTGTGAAAAGGTAGCTCCTCCTTTTCCCCAACTCGCCTGACATTCCCCGAGATCTTTAAACTGACTACCTTATCCTACACGCACAAACATGCTTACACGCACAAACACTCTGATTAATTCATGCGCAATCGTTATTTACACAACTTTCAGTTACTCACCAAAAATCTGCAAACCACATAGCGAATGACGCGATACCTGTCGATTCTGCTCCATAACCCATTCCATTTTGTTAGTCCATACACTGTGCACGCAAACACCAACAATACACTGATAGCGCTTACTTTCACTTCCTGGTCCGGCATCACTTTTTTTCCCCAAGGAACACGAGCCCCATGACAATGGCTAGTTTATTCCCTGTTTGGGACAGGGGAAAGTGTTGATTTCAGCGGGGTAAGCTATTTTCTTAATACAAAATGATTGGCTGTATTGCAATGTAATTATTATTTAATTATAGGCAAATCATACTGTTAGTAGTATTATTAGTACTGAAATGTATGATGAGCTATATTTCAAGGTATGTGTGTGATAGATAGAATATCTGCTGAATCACTATACATAACAAAACACCCTGTCACGTTGGTTTCTACCAATTAGCTTAATTGAAGAGCTTTATTTAAAGCGAGGGTATTCTGCCCTCAGGGGGAGAGTCTGGAGAGTGTCAACTTGTGGAGAGGTTGTATACGGAGAATTATTGAGATAGAGCATTTTTGCTTGTGCTATTTAAATTGAGAAACCTATGGGTTCATTTTTTTTTTTTTTTTTTCCGAAGTCTTTTTTGTTGGCAGTGTGCCGGATGACGTATTTTATAGCACTGTGAATAAATCTGCACTTTTCATAACAATCCACGTTTGCGGTTTGCTGTGTCTTCACCCCATCACCACCCAACCTCAGTGTGTCCTTGTCGCCACCATCCTGTGTGGACGTGGGCTGCAAGGCCCATTTTTCACATTGACATTTGTACTAGTCAGAACTACACTGGATAAATCTTGACTTGGAGTTGTGACTAGTCATCATTTATGTAAAGATATCTGGAAATCACATTTCATACAGTCAAAATTGAAATATAGATATCTTTAATTAGATTCACCATACAACTCAATGGGACATTTTTACTAGTCTGTAGTTTGTAATTAGAGATATCTCAATTTCAATCTTCACGAGTCAAAATATTATATATGAAATGAAAGTTTTGACTAGTGATGAATCCATTGCAGATATAAATTTCTACCTTTGGAGTACTGATATCTTTCTCAAAAGAGAGCACAGAACATGTAAAAAGGGTGTTTGAAGTAGCAGAAAAAAGAACTTTCAATTTCAGTTGCATTTCCCTTCTTTCTTTGTACAGGGTAGTTGCAGATATGCTTTTTTATTAAGAAACTGGCATATTACTTGTTCTTGTCAGATTAAAACCCTCCTACCTTTCAGGAACTAAAAATGATGGCTTGACCACCATACATCTTTAGGTTTATCTGCTTGGTTTCAAAATGGACACACACACACACACACACACACACACACACACACACACACACACACACACACACACACATCCTCTTTCCCTCCTCTAATCATCCAAGTGAATCAGCCAATGTTCTGGCTGCGTTTGTTTTCACCCTGGGCAATAGTCCCATATCACATTTCGCTCTCATTTTCCGATGGGAGCGATACATAAATCAAAGTTCCTTTAATCAGCGTTATCATTACTGTCCAAAACAGACGCATCATTACTGCAGGTATCCTTGGGATATTCTCATCTTTTTTCCCAAACCAAAACCACAACAACAGAGAGTGTTATCAGGATCAAAAAAACCTCAGTCTCCCTCCTCCTTGTCTCCGGGGCCAGACCAAAACTCTTAGTTCAAAATGTTTGTTTACTAGGCCGGGATTTGAATTTGGCATTCAAGGCACTGCTTAGAGTTTTTTGTTCTACAGTAAAATGTAATTACGTTGTGTGCATTATTTTTGGTTTTATGAAATTATGAAGGGATCTCTATGTTAAACTCAGGGAATGAATACAGAAATGTTCTCACCATCGCTATTTGTTGACCCTTTCAATGATACAAAACAGAAAGAGAAGGTGGGCAAAGTCATTAACACTAATGAAGGCCTTGAAAGTGCTTTGTCTTCCTGTATAAATCTGTAAAATAGCTTATTGAAGCATGACACTGTGCCTCTATCTTTGTTATGTATTAGTTTTTGATGCCAGCAGTGCTGTGTAGCTGCAGGATTCTTAGCTTTGCTGTTTATGCACAAATATTTAATATATATATTCTTTTTTTTTTAATCTGTCTGACAGTTTGTGTTTCTAACTGTTTGACTATATATACTGACCTCACCATGTTAACAGATTGTAGCTATTACTTGAATGGTGAATACAGTGTTATTACCTGAAAGGATGAAAAGACCCAAGTTGGAATTAACCATAATTGTCTTTGACCCTTTCAACCTATGGCTGTTTTTCCGTAGTTTTCACTCCTTTAAGTACAGGCTTTTCGGATAGTCATAATTAGGCATGTCATATATTTGTTATTAATTTGAGATATTTGGCTACTCAGAAATGCCATCATTTGGCATATCAATGTTAGTAAACATGTCCTACGTTAGGACATTTTTTATCAAGTGTGAAAGCAAGGAACATCATGCTTCCTGTTTGCAATGTAATCATGGTTGTACAAACAATGGACTAATTAATGTTGATACCAAAAGAATCATTTAAACTTGATGAGCATGACACAAAATCTTAAGGTATAAGGAGCCTATTTTGTATATGATCACTAAGTGGATTTATGGATGTTTTTTGGTGATCAATGACCATGGGTGATATATGTATGTATATGCAGGGTTTGTGAAAAAAAACAGAGGCAGCATTCTACGTTCGATCATGTTCAATCTTAATTTTACTTTACTAACACCCCTCACAGTGCTCCTCTCAGCCCAAAGGCAGCCTCACAGCACTTCATGTGTGAATGATACTGTGTGTGCGCACGTGCATGTGAGGGAGCGAGGGGGCAGCTGACAGCACTGCGAGGGTAACAAGCTTACTAACACCCCTCACAGTGTTGTAAGCTGCACCCCGTCCCCTCACGCAAACAAAGTCATATCATAAATTATAGGGAACCAAGCAACCGCAATGATGAGCTTTTTTGATGTTTCTCTGGAATCAGCCAGCGCGAAGGACGTCTATATTCCGATTGGTTGCTGGTCGTTTGCCGCTGAACCGCATCATAGCTCATTACCATAAAGTTGACCAAACTTCAAATTTCTGTTACCTTGAAGCTCAAGTCGGCAGCGTTGTGTACGTACGGATACGCTCGGGTCCCGAGCAAGAAATAGAGGTGACGCCGAAATGATCGATGCAGCGTACGGACCTTGAAACACCTAATAGTGCTTCACTTGTTTCCAGACAATTTAATTAATTCAGGTAGGTACGCAGTTGAGTTCTGCACTGCACTGAGAACAAGTGAAATTATCACAGTTTAACAGTTTAATATCAAACCAGAGCTGAGGCTGTCAAAAAATAAACCTCTGAATGACTTGTTGAGTTAGGTTTGTCTGTCATGTACGGGGGGGCACAAATGTAATCCCTCCATCTTAATACAAGCAGCGTGTCCAAGCAGAGACAGAGGATGAGTGGGAGAGCAGCAGGATAAACACTTGCTGCATTTGAGGAGGCATTCAAACATGAATATAAAATCTCTCACACACTGCCTCCATGTAGACATGAAACTAAAATGTAGTTGTAACGGTGTTAAAGGCAATGGGAATTGAGATACAAAGGGAAGAAGGGAGGAGAAAGAAAAGTCAACAGCGACTTGTGTATATACTTTATGTCAGAAAGATTTTCAAGTTCCACTTCCGAAATAATTGTGTGCACATGTACTTGTAAACCTAAGTGCAACCCACACCAGCCACGTCACGTAGTGATGCATCGCATCAAGGCAAGTCATTTGATGCCCATAGCACACACCAGATGCAGTATACAGACAAAGTATTAGTCAGGGTACATTAGCTGAGATGTGCCGATCTGGGAAGCAGAAGTGATAAAATTGCTGCGTTTCTGGAGAGTTGACAGACGTCGATGCTGTAAAATAAGACTGAAGTGTACCAATGCGTCAAGGCATCAAGACAGTGCTGATGTGGAGAATGTAGGGTTAGACGTAGGGTTGTCTCTGAGTCTGACCAAAAGTAAACACAGACACAGTAACCCCCTGGAACAGCCATTATGGCTAACTGCAAAGGGATCTACAGTACATCTGGGTCAACCTTCTAGGCCTTTTGTCTCCGCTACCTTTGTTAGGTTGGATCATAGTGGGTTAAGGCGTAAAACCAGATGCCAGCGTTTATTGGTGGTGGGTCATACATATTGCAATCCTCACATAATGGCTTTTCATATGTTTTGCTGTTTTTCTACAACAAAACAGGCCAGTGCAAAGTTAGCATGACCCAACTCACAACATCCACATCGATGGGAAGCAGGTTAAAATAGACCAGAATTTACCTTTAAGCAGGTTCAAGTTTCATGTTCACCATCTTAGTTAGCTGGTGGTGTAAACTGGAATTTTACATTAGTGTAGACAATGCAAAACTCAACTTGTCAGTAGATGATTCATATGCATATTAAAATTCTAGGATATATGACTGGGGACTGTAATCACAATCAGAATCCCTTCCATTATTTCTATGTCCGATTTTGTTACATCTGTCATTTTATCACATAAAAATAATCCCTGAGGTTTAGCCTTATTGCTGCACCAGTGGTTTCGATAATGCTGTAGAACTAAGAATTTAAGCTTCTTCTACATGTTTGCAAGTCAGAGAGTCACGCTGGATAAAGGCATCAGCAAAATGCCTGTGATGTAAATGAAAGTATAACTAATGAACAGGAATTTTGTCTTGTCTGTAAGCTCTGCAATCACAGAGTCACAGGAGTTAATGCCAGCTGCACTCTGTCGAGATGAAGCTGTCTGTGTCCGAGGAGCTGATGCTGAGAGAACTGGGTGTAAATATGGGAGGGCAAAAAAGGGTGTGGGAAGTAGCGGGAGGGCGAAAATAAATAGGACAGTAAAGCATCTGGTTGGCAGTAACATGGTATAGACACAAATACTTCACATATAAGGAACAAAGAATGGATTGGGACTATTAATAGCATTATCCTATTCAATTTGGACAAGTGTAGACTACATAACATGGATGGTTTTTTTCCGCCACTATGGAATGACTACAAACCAATAATGATAAATCTAGATATGTCCCACTGTATCACAGTACAAGACAGGGCTGCCCCCTATCTCCCATCCTCTTTGCCAGTGCTATTGAACCCCTTGCAATTAAGCACCGCCCTGTGGCTCATTTCAAGAGACTGCAGAGACCTGGAGAAGAGCATAAATTGTCCAGATATGCAGACAATCTTCTGCTGTATGGGGATCCTGATTCTGAGAAATTTCAGGCTATAAATTAAATACTCATAAAACTGAGCTTCTTACTATAAATGCTGTAGCAAAGAAATTTTTTTCTTTTCAAACCTTTTATTTGGGACAAGCATCACAGTACATGACCAACATTTTAATAATCTTTTTATGTCAGTATTTTGTATGTTTTCATAATCTAATTCTGAAGCCATTGGCTGACTGAAGACCCTCAAGTCAACATCTGCTACCTTAGTTATTGGCGAAGCAAAGGCAAGACTAAAATAGTTCCACATCAAGCTCCTCATTCACATGCTAAGTAAAAGCGTCATCTGGATGTTTTCTTAAATTCTCTACTATTCAAACGGTGAATTTCAAATTGTAACCAGCAAGAAAAAAGAAGAAGCTGGTTGCTTGTAAAAGGCTGATTAAAATAAATGGAGGTTTGGAATTACCTGGACACTAAAAGCTCACATGATGACTTTAAAGGTCCCATGACATGGTGCTCTTTGGATGCTTTTATATAGACCTTAGTGGTCCCCTAATACTGTATCTGAAGTCTCTTTTATATAGACCTTAGTGGTCCCCTAATACTGTATTTGAAGTCTCTTTTATATAGACCTTAGTGGTCCCCTAATACTGTATCTGAAGTCTCTTTCCCGAAATTCAGCCTTGGTGCAGAATTACAGCCACTAGAGCCAGTCCCACAATGAGCTTTCCTTAGGATGTGCCATTTCTGTGTCTGAGGAGGAGAGAGGGGGGGCAAGGTGGAGGCTGGGGGTGTGGCCTTGACCAACTGCCACTTTGCTCGTTTGAAAGCCATGATCTCTCTCATGGGTGGGCCAAATTATCGGGGCGGGCAAAGCAGAGAAAGGGGATGTATCCTGGGCCGATCGCCCCATCTGAGCTTTCATTTTCTCAAAGGTACAGGAACAGGATACCCAGGGCTCGGTTTACACCTATCGCCATTTCTAGCCACTGGGGGACCATATGCAGGCTGGGGGGACGCATATTAATGTTAAAAAACCTCATAAAGTGAAGTTTTCATGCCATGGGACCTTTAACACAACGTACATTTCCATAGAGTCATCATTAATACTCACTTGCTCTGAGTTTCTCTTTTTAGCCATGATAGCAGCATGGATCTAGCGATGGCAGCGTTGGTGGTCAAACCAGCAGGCGCTAAAGTTGGAGACAGATGCCCGGCCGAGCAGAGCAAAGTCCCGGGGAGCAGAGTAGACGTAGTAAAGTTGCTCGCGAAATAATGTCTGGAAAATGATTTTTAATGAATACATGGAGATGTGACAAATATGCATTAGTCCAGAACACAGGACATTCTTCCTGTATTTATTTTCTTGCTACCGCCCCAGACACATCTGACCAATAAGGGGAGTGAACGTTCTTGCATGATTTGTAGTGATGCATTAAGGTTTGCTTGGGTTTTTCTCTGAAACTCATCAACTGATTTGGACCAGAGCAATAAACCAATTTGATCCTTTTAAAACGTTTCTCAGAGTGTTTACCTGTAGTGTGTTTAGGCTTACTCTGCTGTCCAACAGTACATGTGATCTATTTCACTAAAAATAAAATGTTGTGTTTTGTCACCATGTAACTGTCTTGTAGTTTGTCAGCACCTATTAACCAGGTCACACTGTACTCAGTGAATTAAAGCCTCTCATATATTTGATTTTCAATGTATCTTTCATCCTATGCAAGCACACTGCAGGCTGAGCAGCAGAGACCTGACTGATCCCAGTGGCAGCTGTCTCCACAAGCAGGCACACAAGCTGAAGATAATTGTTGGTAAGAGGGAGCCATTATTTTTCAGCAATTGGCCCTCTAGCATAGCACTATGAGTCACCATGTGCCAGGGAGAGGAGGGGGTTGATGTCACCGAGATACCTGGAGGAAACAAAGTGGTTTGTGGCCTGCATACAGGCTGCCATGGTTTGACGGCACGGGAAATCTGCCTTTACAGGGCTTGAGGTGATAAGCTAAGTGATCTAGTACTCCACTTTTTATTTTTTTCAATCGCATACTGCTTCAGTTTTTTTTTTTTTTTTTACAGCATATAGCGGACACATTTCCTTGTTCGCAGCTAATGTAGCAAGTGTTGCTGTATCAGCAGCTGAAGGTAAATATGATGAGGGTCATGATGCAAGTAGCAGAGAACGCTGGTAGAGGGACAATCCACACAGCTCATATCCACCAGCACATACCACTGTGAACATATTGGCCAATTCCGATAAGCGCTATTAACATTGCAGTAATGGCCAATAACCGATATTTACCGATGTCGATATACCGCATAGTTTCCTCCAAACAAATTACAGAGCCACCATTAAATGTTACTGCAGTGTATGTTTGAGGCTACTTTTATAACTTGTAGCAAGTGTATACCTTAATGAAAGTCCAGTTTAACTCACATCTCACACCTTAAGTTACTGAGTTTGTGCGGAAGTTGTCGCTGGCTCCAAGGCTAACCCCCTTCACCTTCTTTAACCAGCAGCTAGCATGCAAGACGCAAGGACTTAGCTTGGTTTTTAAAGAGTAGCAGCATTTATTCACAGATATAGCGTTACTTCTTATTTCATAGTCATCGATACACACCCCGCCCTCTCTCTTTTTTTTCTCTCTCTCTCCCTCCACCACACACTCGCTAACGTGTGGGCTGCAGCCGCCGCTGTTTGCGTTTAGACTGCTTGCTAGTAGCTTGCTCCTGATATTGATTGTGAACTTCTGGATGGTGGTCCTTTATTTGAGTGATCAAATTGATGGTGTTTGAAGGACTTGGCACGGCATCATCCTTGCATTACTTCAATTTTGCATACTGCAATTTGTGTCTTTTTTTTTTTTTTTTAACAGTGAAAAACGTCCGAGAACATTGCTTCGTCTTCAGCATGTAAATCCTGTGCTCCATCACGGTATCACAAACTCTGTTTGTCCAAAAAAAAAACACACACACACACCAGTGCTGACCTGACACAAACAATGGTAGCGAGAATGGATATAATCATCGGTTACAGGGATGTCACTAGGATTGAAAGACAGAGGGGGCTTAGCCCAGAGGCTATGCAAAACTTTCCCTTGCAAAATCTTACTTACAAACTCTAATGTTAGCTTTTAGATACATCAAAAGCAGCGGGGATTTACTTAGGCCAGACTGTGCTCCTGCTGAGTTCTTCTTTAGGCTATGTCTTAAGCGCTATGTATCTGTCCGTGTGTGTGGTAAAGTAATACCATACCTAATTCCTCTCTCTATTAGATAAGGTGCAGGTCAAAATAAGACTATTTAATTACTAGGGGTGTAACGATACACGTATTCGTATTGAACCGTTCGGTACGAGGCTTTCGATTAGGTACACATTACAAACCGAACGATTGCGTTGGACTAATCCTATTTCATTTAAAAAAAAAGAGAGCTTAAATTGTGTGAATTATAATATTCCCAGTGCCGCTGCACTCAACAAAGCAGCCCAAACGACATAACAGGCAACGTGCTGTCTGCCCCTCCCACTCCCAAAGAAAAACACTCTACTCCAGTGAGGCATGCTACGCTGAACTAGCTAATAACGTTAACGCGACTTTTACCAGACCAGAATTAGAAGATCTTCCAATAACCAACAGGTCTGGGGTTTGGAGCCACTTTGGTTTCCCTGTAAGTTATGAATTTCAATTCAATTCAATTTTATTTATAGTATCAAATCATAACATAAGTTATCTCGAGACACTTTACAGATAGAGTAGGTCTAGACCACACTCTATAATTTACAAAGCCCCAACAATTCCAACAATTCCAGTAATTCCCTCAAGAGCAAGCAGTGTGACAGTGGCGAGGAAAAACTCCCTCTTGGGAAGAAACCTCGGACAGACCCAGGCTCTTGGTAGGCGGTGTCTGTGACGAGCCGGTTGAGGGTGAGATGAACAGTGGCGATAGTAGTCACATTAATAATGGAACAGTGACTGGATGTAGCGGGAAGCTGCAGGGTTCAGCAGGACGCGCATGACATTGCAGGGCATACGCTGAGCTCATCAGGGGAGGGCGCAGACCACAGCGACAGCTGCAACCAGGATCTTGGGCCTACGCGTTCTCCCAAAGGAAATACGCTGGGGAAAAAGCATAAGGACTCCGGGAGGTAAACTCCCCAGAAGCTAGGATTAGTAACAAGCATTTCTGGGACGGGCCGCACACAAATAGTAATAGTAATAGTACCAGTAATAGAAAGGGAGAGGAGAGAGCAGCTCAGTATGTCAAAGGAAAGAAGTCCCCGGCAGTCTAGAACTATAACAGCGTAACTATAACAGGTAACTAAGAGAGACAGGTCATAAGAGAGGTAGCTTTTTTGGGCTTAGAACTCTCCCCTGCCGGATCTGGCTTGGCTGGCCTGCCTCCCTCTACTTTGTTATGTATTATTAATCTAACAATTATGAAGAGAAGCAGTTGGGCCAGTTAGGTGAACACTGCAACTCCTCACTCCCTAACTATAAGCTTTATCAAATAGGAGAGGTTTTAAGTTCATTCTTGAATGAGGTGACAGTTTCTGCCCCCGAACCCAGATCGGAGCTGGTTCCATAGGAGAGGAGCCTGATAACTGAAGGCTCTAGCTCCCATTCTACTTTTAGAGACTCTAGGTACCACCAGTAACTCTGCATTCTGGGAGCGCAGTGCTCTAGTGGGACAATAGGGTATTAGGAGCTCTTCTAGATATGATGGTGCTAGACCATTTAGAGCTTTGTAGGTCAAGAGAAGGACTTTAAACTCAATCCTGGATTCAACAGGAAGCCAATGCAGAGAAGCTAATACAGGAGAAATATGATCTCTTTTCTTAGTTCTTGTAAGAACACGCGCTGCAGCATTCTGGATCAGCTGGAGAGTCTTAAGAGACTTATTTGAGCAACCTGACAGTAGGGAATTACAATAGTCCAGCCTGGAAGTAACAAATGCATGGACTAGTTTTTCAGCGTCGTTTTGAGACAGGATATTCCTAATTTTGGCAATGTTACGAAGATGAAAAAAGGCTGTTCTTGAGGTTTGTTTTAGATTGGCATTAAAGGATATATCCTGATCAAAGATAACTCCTAAATTCATAACAGTGGTGCTGGAGGCCAGGGCAATACCATCCAGAGTAGCTATATCTTTAGATAATGAAGTTCGGAGGTGTTTAGGGCCCAGCACAATAACTTCAGTTTTGTTAGGGTTTAACATCAGAAAATTAGGTCATCCAGGATTTTATATCCTTAATGCACACTTGAAATTTAGCTAGCTGACTGGTTTCGTCTGGTTTGATTGACAAGTATAATTGGGTGTCATCCGCATAACAGTGAAAGTTAATTGAGTGTTTTCTAATAATATTGCCTAGAGGAAGCATATATAAGGAGAATAGAATTGGTCCAAGCACTGAGCGCCAGGGAACCCCATGGCTAACTTTAACGCGTACTTGGAGGATTTATCATTAACATTCACAAATTGAGATCGATCAGAGAAATAGGACCTAAACCAACTCAGAGCAATTCCTTTAATGCCAACCAAGTGTTCCAATCTCTGTAACAGGATTGAATGGTCAATAGTGTCAAATGCAGCACTAAGATCTAGTAAAACAAGAATGGAGACAAGACCTTTGTCTGCAGCAGTTAAAAGGTTGTTAGTAATTTTCACCAGTGCCGTCTCTGTGCTATGATTCTTTCTAAATCCTGATTGAAAGTCATCAAATAAACTATTGCTATGTAGAAAATCACATAACTGATTAGCAACCACCTTCTCAAGGATCTTGGATAGAAAGGGAAGGTTAGATATAGGTCTATAGTTTGCTAAGACCTCAGGATCCAGGGTGGGTTTTTTCAGAAGAGGTTTTATCACAGCTACTTTAAATGACTGTGGTACATAACCTGTTAATAGAGACATATTGATCATATCTAGTAATGAGGTGTTAACCACAGGTAATGCTTCTTTGAGTAGTCTCGTTGGGATGGGGTCTAAGAGACAGGTAGATGGCTTAGCTGAGGATATCTTTAACATTAATTGTTGAAGGTCTATAGGATAAAAGCAGTCTAAGTATATGTCGAGACTAGTCTTTATTTCTAGCGACTCTGCGTTTAAAGGTGAACCGTTAGAAGTTGAGTGTAAAAGGTGATGAATTTTATCTCTAATTGTTGTAATTTTATCATTAAAGAAGCTCATGAAGTCATCACTACTCAGAGCTAGAGGAATAGATGGCTCAGTAGAGCTGTGGCTATCTGTCAGCCTGGCGACAGTGCTGAAAAGAAACCTTGGGTTGTTCTTGTTTTCTTCTATTAGTGATGAGTAATAGTCTGATCTGGCCTTTCTTAGGGCCTTCCTATAGGTTTTGAGACTTTCTTGCCAATCCAAACGAGATTCTTCCACTTTGGTGGAACGCCACTTACATCTCGAGGTTTCGCGAGATTTGTTTTAATTCGCGAGTTTGGGAGTTATACCAAGGTGCTAGTTTCCTTTGCTTCATCATCTTCTTTTCAGGGGGAGCAACAGAGTCTAAGGTTCGTCCGTTGGCGATGTCGTAACACCGTCTACAAATGCATCAATTTGAGAGGGACTGAGGTTAACATACAGGTCCTCTGTTATGTTAAGGCATGACATAGAGTCGAATGCTGTTGGAATATCTTCTTTAAATTTAGCTATAGCACTGTCAGATAGGCATCTGGTGTAGGAGCTTTTATCTAATTTAATATAATCAGGTAGTAAGAATTCGAAAGTGATTAAAGAATGATCTGATAATACCGAATTCTGCGAAAATATTATTAAATCCTCAATTTCAATACCATATGCCAGCACAAGGTCGAGGGTGTGGTTAAAACAGTGCGTCGCCTTGTGCACACTCTGACTGAAACCGATTGAATCCAGTAATGAGTTGAAAGCAGTACTAAGGCTGTCATTGTCATCGTCCTCATGGATATTAAAATCACCTACAAGAAGTACTTGGTCTGATTTAAGGACTAAACATGATAAAAACTCTGAGAATTCAGATAAAAATTCAGAATACGGACCTGGAGCCCTGTAAATAACAACGAATATAATTGGCTGTAATGTTTTCCATTTTGAATGTTGAAGATTAAGAACAAGACTTTCAAATAAGTTATAATGTAATTTAGGTTTAGGAGTAATTAACAGGCTTGCATCAAAGATGGCTGCAACTCCCCCTCCTCGGCCTGAGCCTCTAGGAATTTGAGTATTAATATGGCTGGGAGGAGTGGCTTCATTTAGACTAACAGTCTTCATGGCCCAGCCAGGTTTCAGTAAGACAAAATAAATCAATGTTATTATCTGATATCAACTTGTTTACCCATACTGCTTTAGAAGACAGATATCTAATATTTAATAGTCCACATCTAATTTTCCTATTTTGTTCTATTGCAGTCGTTTTAATTCCAATTAGGTTGTTAAGTATAGCGCATCTTTTGTTTACCTTTGATTTAACCGATCTGAGCCGGGGGACAGACACCGTGTTTATTCGACTATGAGTGGGCGACTGCTCCAACGGAAGCACTCTGATTACTAATATCAAACATGGGTTGTCATGGTTTATGTCTGATAAACTCGTTCAGATTTTTTGATATGAGAGCGGCACCGTCCCAGGTGGGATGAATGCCGTCTCTCTCAATCAGACCAGGCTTTCCCCAGAACGCCCTCCAGTTATTCACATAGCCCACATCATTAGCTGGGCACCACCCCGACAACCAGCGGTGGAAGGATGACGTACGGCTGTACATTTCATCATTGGTCAGGTTTGGCAGGGGTCCAGAGAAAACTACTGAGTCCGACATTGTGTTTTGCGTATGCACAAAGTGACTCAACATTCATTTTAGTGATCTCCGATTTACGACCATTACCACCTAGTGAAGTATGATCTTACTGTATTTTACGGTTCTTTTTAGCCAGCAGCTTTAGATGGGTTTCTATAGCCCCGCTCCAGCCCCGGGGACACATATGACCGTAGGTAGGCCTACTGTAGCCGCCCGGGGATACTGGCTTCACATATCGCAGTATAGAGCTCCCAATAACCAGAACTGGCTTCTCGCGGGTGTATCACTGAGTAGGGAGAAACTGTTAGAGAGGCGAAGACGCTCCGGTTTAGAGCGACCGTCATCATGTGCACTCCCTGGTCTAGATCTAACGTCACGCTTCCCTCGGACAGTCACTTACACTCGCACTTGCTCCGGGGTCTGCCGGGGGGACAGCTAGCAGAAGCTACAGAAGCTACAGTATGTTGGCCCGCATTAACTACATGGTGCTGGCTAGCTACGAAAGCGCATACGATTCTGATTCCATGGTGCGGAGCCGTGACTCAAATTCACTAAGCCTTGCCTCCAAAACAGCGAATATACTACATTTATTACATGTATCGTTATCACTAAAGGAGGCAGAGGAATAGCTAAACATTTGACACACAGAGCAAGAAAGAGCAGGAGAGGGAGAGGAATTAGCCATTGCTAATGGCTAAGCTAAAGTAGCTAACAGTGTTTTAAAGGGGTGATAGAATGATTATATAGGGTATTTCACACTGTTCCTTATGGTCTCCTAATGGGGTATGTAACATTGGTTGGGCTGAAAATGGCCTGGTTGATATTTTACTGGCCCTTATGCATCCCTGTGTTTTGGCCCCATTTGTAACAAGAGCTTTTCTTCCAAATATGGTATGGTCATGAATATTTAGATGAGCTGTCGCTGATTGGTTGAGCGACTTGCCATACGCAGAACATTAGAGACGCGCTGATTGGTTGACGAATCCCCAATACACATACATTAGAGAAGCGACAGAATCTCATATTCCAGACACTGCAATGTTTCATTACCAAATTCACTTCTGAGACTTTTTAAGCGGAAATCAACTATATAAAGCTGAAATATGGGCCGTTTTACAAAAATTGATGGCTAATTGCAAATTTGGTAAGACGTGTCGGACTTTAGGAGCTCCACACAGTCTGACGAAAAGCTGCAGCCTGCTGGGCTCCATACCGCAGCGCAAAGTCACCCTTTGTGGATACTGCACTACGGGCTCCGCGCCAGCTGCCGGCATAACTAATATATTTACGGTTTGAATTTACGTCCGCCACTTATATAACATCATTCCCCAATGTCTTATAAAGCTAACCGTTGTGTCCGATTTGATTTTAAAGGCGCATTTTTATGCGGCGTCTTTGTAGGACGAGCAGCTGCTTATTGCTATATGTCCCATTCATTACAATGGGGAAATACCGCAGCTAGCTAGCTAAAACTGTCGCCATAACTAAATTATATTTACAGTTTGAATTTCGTCACACCACTTATACAACATCATTCCCCAATGTCTTATAAAGCTAACCGTTGTGTCCGATT